>NC_047015.1:4411763-5011763 GCF_902652985.1 Pecten maximus | reverse complement strand
TGTCCGCAATATAATTATTGTAGATATATATATGCAGAACAACAAATCAAACAAAATCAATACAAAGTAAAACGTCTGCATGTGTATTATGCCTTAGATGTCTATATACGTTGCTAAAGCCTATATGTTCTCGTTTTGTTGTGAAATTCTGTAACTTACAGCGTTTGAAGTACGTCCATCAGATCTGACCACCACTCACAAAACTAGGTAATACAGTCCAGATACATGACACTGTAGGAAACCAGTTTTCAGTAGAGTTAATACTAATCGAATTGTCAAACATCGGCTGCTCTACCGGCATTTCTACGTCATTACACAGTCCAGTAAGAAGTCTTATAAAAGATTTTTTCCGGCATAATATCAAACGTGGCAACGACACATGATAAAAATAAAACCATGCCATAAATGCGTGTTCTGGAAACCATAGATAAACACACAGATATACTTACACTAAAACTCTTGTTTAGGAATTCGACATAAGGGCTTCTCTGTTACAAATAAAGGGTAAACAAGAAGGCTTTTGATCTAAACCTTTGTTACAAATAAAGGGTAGATATGTAGGCTTCACTTCAAACCCTCTGTTACAAATAAAGGGTCGACATGTAGGCTTCACTTCAAACCCTCTGTTACAAAATAAAGGGTCGACATGTAGGCTTCACTTCTAAACCTCTGTTACAAATTACAGGGTAGATATGTAGGCTTCACTTCTAAACCTCGCTTACAAATAAAGGGTAGATATTTAGACTTCACTTCAAACCCTCTGTTACAAAATAAAGGGTGGCCATGTAGGCTTCACTTCTAAACCTCTGTTACAAATAAAGGGTAGACATGTAGGCTTTTGATCTAAACCTCGCTTACAAATAAAGGGTCGACATGTAGACTTCACTTCTAAACCCCTGTTACAAAATAAAGGGTCGACATGTAGACTTCACTTCTAAACCCCTGTTACAAAATAAAGGGTCGACATGTAGACTTCACTTCTAAACCTCTGTTACAAAATAAAGGGTCGACATGTAGACTTCACTTCAAACCCTCTGTTACAAATAAAGGGTCGACATGTAGGCTTCACTTCAAACCCTCTGTTACAAATAAAGGGTAGATATGTAGGCTTCACTTAATTAATGCTTAATGTCATGATGTTTTACTAAATGATCACTATGTTTTACCCTATAATTGATGCATTATGACATTTCGTGTTCTGCGTTATTAAGAAGGACGTGTCATCATTAAAGAAGAATGTATCAAAGATCGTGACGTCATATAGACAGATCTTCCGCCCGGAATCTAAAACTTGTCACAAGTTTCCGCAATTCCTCCAGTTAGTTAGTAATTGGACACTCCTGGTGTGTTACAACGTAGATGGAGGTGGTAGGTAATGTTATAACCCACGATACCGTCCCGGTATGTTATAACCTACGATACCGTCCCGGTATGTTATAACCTACGATACCGTCCCGGTATGTTATAACCTACGATACCGTCCCGGTATGTTATAACCTACGATACCGTCCCGGTATGTTATAACCCACGATACCGTCCCGGTATGTTATAACCTACGATACCGTCCCGCTATGTTATAACCTACGATACCGTCCCGCTATGTTATAACCTACGATACCGTCCCTGTATGTTATAACCTACGATACCGTCCCGGTATGTTATAACCTACGATACCGTCCCGGTATGTTATAACCTACGATACCGTCCCGGTATGTTATAACCCACGATACCGTCCCGGTATGTTATAACCTACGATACCGTCCCGGTATGTTATAACCTACGATACCGTCCCGGTATGTTATAACCTACGATACCGTCCCGGTATGTTATAACCTACGATACCGTCCCTGTATGTTATAACCTACGATACCGTCCCGGTATGTTATAACCTACGATACCGTCCCGGTATGTTATAACCTACGATACCGTCCCGGTATGTTATAACCTACGATACCGTCCCGGTATGTTATAACCTACGATACCGTCCCGGTATGTTATAACCCACGATACCGTCCTGGTATGTTATAACCCACGATACCGTCCTGGTATGTTATAACCTACGATACCGTCCCGGTATGTTATAACCTACGATACCGTCCTGGTATGTTATAACCTACGATACCGTCCCGGTATGTTATAACCTACGATACCGTCCCTGTATGTTATAACCTACGATACCGTCCCGGTATGTTATAACCTACGATACCGTCCCGGTATGTTATAACCTACGATACCGTCCCGGATTCCGTCCGGTATGTTATAACCTACGATACCGTCCCGGTATGTTATAACCTACGATACCGTCCCGGTATGTTATAACCTACGATACCGTCCTGGTATGTTATAACCTACGATACCGTCCCCGGTATGTTATAACCTACGATACCGTCCTGGTATGTTATAACCTACGATACCGTCCCGGTATGTTATAACCTACGATACCGTCCCGGTATGTTATAACCCACGATACCGTCCCTGGTATGTTATAACCTACGATACCGTCCCGGTATGTTATAACCCACGATACCGTCCCGGTATGTTATAACCCACGATACCGTCCCGGTATGTTATAACCTACGATACCGTCCCGGTATGTTATAACCTACGATACCGTCCCGGTATGTTATAACCTACGATACCGTCCCGGTATGTTATAACCTACGATACCGTCCCGGTATGTTATAACCTACGATACCGTCCCGGTATGTTATAACCTACGATACCGTCCCGGTATGTTATAACCCACGATACCGTCCCGGTATGTTATAACCTACGATACCGTCCCGGTATGTTATAACCTACGATACCGTCCTGGTATGTTATAACCTACGATACCGTCCCTGGTATGTTATAACCCACGATACCGTCCCGGTATGTTATAACCCACGATACCGTCCCGGTATGTTATAACCCACGATACCGTCCCGGTATGTTATAACCTACGATACCGTCCCGGTATGTTATAACCCACGATACCGTCCCGGTATGTTATAACCTACGATACCGTCCCGGTATGTTATAACCTACGATACCGTCCCGGTATGTTATAACCTACGATACCGTCCCGGTATGTTATAACCCACGATACCGTCCCGGTATGTTATAACCTACGATACCGTCCCGGTATGTTATAACCTACGATACTGTCCTGTATGTTATAACCTACGATACCGTCCCGGTATGTTATAACCCACGATACCGTCCCGGTATGTTATAACCCACGATACCGTCCCGGTATGTTATAACCTACGATACCGTCCCGGTATGTTATAACCTACGATACCGTCCCGGCATGTTATAACCTACGATACCGTCCCGGTATGTTATAACCTACGATACCGTCCCGGTATGTTATAACCTACGATACCGTCCTGGTATGTTATAACCCACGATACCGTCCCGGTATGTTATAACCCACGATACCGTCCCGGTATGTTATAACCTACGATACCGTCCCGGTATGTTATAACCCACGATACCGTCCTGTATGTTATAACCTACGATACCGTCCCGGTATGTTATAACCTACGATACCGTCCCGGTATGTTATAACCTACGATACCGTCCCGGTATGTTATAACCCACGATACCGTCCTGTATGTTATAACCTACGATACCGTCCCGGTATGTTATAACCTACGATACCGTCCCGGTATGTTATAACCTACGATACCGTCCTGTATGTTATAACCTACGATACCGTCCCGGTATGTTATAACCTACGATACCGTCCCGGTATGTTATAACCCACGATACCGTCCCGGTATGTTATAACCTACGATACCGTCCCGGTATGTTATAACCTACGATACCGTCCCGGTATGTTATAACCTACGATACCGTCCCGGTATGTTATAACCTACGATACCGTCCCGGTATGTTATAACCTACGATACCGTCCCGGTATGTTATAACCCTACGATACCGTCCCGGTATGTTATAACCTACGATACCGTCCCGGTATGTTATAACCTACGATACCGTCCCGGTATGTTATAACCTACGATACCGTCCCGGTATGTTATAACCTACGATACCGTCCCGGTATGTTATAACCTACGATACCGTCCCGGTATGTTATAACCTACGATACCGTCCCGGTATGTTATAACCTACGATACCGTCCCGGTATGTTATAACCTACGATACCGTCCCGGTATGTTATAACCTACGATACCGTCCCGGTATGTTATAACCTACGATACCGTCCCGGTATGTTATAACCTACGATACCGTCCCGGTATGTTATAACCCACGATACCGTCCCGGTATGTTATAACCTACGATACCGTCCCGGTATGTTATAACCTACGATACCGTCCCGGTATGTTATAACCTACGATACCGTCCCGGTATGTTATAACCCACGATACCGTCCTGGTATGTTATAACCCACGATACCGTCCCGGTTTGTTATAACCCACGATACCGTCCCGGTATGTTATAACCTACGATACCGTCCCGGTATGTTATAACCCACGATACCGTCCTGTATGTTATAACCTACGATACCGTCCCGGTATGTTATAACCCACGATACCGTCCCGGTATGTTATAACCTACGATACCGTCCCGGTATGTTATAACCCACGATACCGTCCCGGTATGTTATAACCTACGATACCGTCCCAGTATGTTATAACCTACGATACCGTCCCGGTATGTTATAACCTACGATACCGTCCTGGTATGTTATAACCTACGATACCGTCCCGGTATGTTATAACCTACGATACCGTCCCGGTATGTTATAACCCACGATACCGTCCTGGTATGTTATAACCTATAATACCGTCCTGGTATGTTATAACCTACGATACCGTCCTGGTATGTTATAACCTATAATACCGTCCCTGGTATGTTATAACCTATAATACCGTCCTGGTATGTTATAACCTACGATACCGTCCTGGTATGTTATAACCTATAATACCGTCCTGGTATGTTATAACCTACGATACCGTCCCGGTATGTTATAACCCACGATACCGTCCCGGTATGTTATAACCCACGATACCGTCCCGGTATGTTATAACCTACGATACCGTCCCGGTATGTTATAACCCACGATACCGTCCCGGTATGTTATAACCCACGATACCGTGCCCGGTATGTTATAACCCACGATACCGTCCCGGTATGTTATAACCCACGATACCGTCCCGGTATGTTATAACCCACGATACCGTCCCGGTATGTTATAACCCACGATACCGTCCCGGTATGTTATAACCCACGATACCGTCCCGGTATGTTATAACCCACGATACCGTCCCGGTATGTTATAACCCACGATACCGTCCCGGTATGTTATAACCCACGATACCGTCCCGGTATGTTATAACCCACGATACCGTCCCGGTATGTTATAACCCTACGATACCGTCCCGGTATGTTATAACCCTACGATACCGTCCCGGTATGTTATAACCCTACGATACCGTCCCGGTATGTTATAACCTACGATACCGTCCCGGTATGTTATAACCTACGATACCGTCCCGGTATGTTATAACCTACGATACCGTCCCGGTATGTTATAACCTACGATACCGTCCCGGTATGTTATAACCTACGATACCGTCCTGGTATGTTATAACCTACGATACCGTCCTGGTATGTTATAACCTACGATTCCACCCCGGTGAAAAATTATTATGGAAATTGTTTGTAAATTTCTCCATTAGAAATCGCGAAACAAAATTGTGGACGGACAGAATGAACCGAGACAACGATTTCGACAGGTTTAAATGTGTTCATCGGCATATTCATCCCCATGGGCTATGGGTCAACCCGAAATCTACATCCGACCTTAATTGCTCGAGATTTGTGTCGAAGTTACTTACTTACCCGCCTCAGAATAACGATCAAATATGCCTCAAATGTGGGAAAAGACGAACAGATCTTATCCGACATTATGTCACACAATGTGGGGCCACTTATTCAGTGAGGGACAGGTTTCTGACAGACGTGCTGGACTTGTGTGGGATTGAAATGTTTTTAATTCTAGACAATACATCAGATGAAGGAATTGTCCAAATCAATGAGGACTCCAAAACCTTCCAGATAATGGCTACTCGCTTTCTGAGAGCTGCATCACATGCATTTCTCGCAGCCAACGACCAAAGCTAAATCAACAGACACGCGCTTCGCGACGCGAACGCGACAAATTATTTTTTCTCTCCAATTTTGAAAACCATAGACTGTAAAAGAAAATGATTGAAATGTATTTATTAATTTGAATTTCTATGTATCTCTTTATGAGGAATTAAAGAATGATGATGTTTGATTAACACTCGGTAACAGGGTAAAATGACACCATCGCTGTTCATTATAGTTCATTATAGAGTGTCTTGGTACACTGACCACTCTCATTATGTGTACACGTCACGACAAGGCCACATGGCCGATCTATATTGATCCCACATGTTCAAACTTAAGTTGATTCCCCTATTTATTAGTCCTCTCTGATAATATCGCGTGACATTATTTGCTATTGGGTTGATTTCTGGTCTAAAGGTCGTTTTAATATTGAGTTGTTTGACATCTTACATCCACTGACAGTACACAGTAATTAAATACATGTGTCGTGGCTTCTCCCAGACAATGATACATACAAGAGATCGTGTCATCACCATCAGATAACCGTATTAGGAGGGCGCCTTTTTTTCAATCAATTTCATTACACTGAAATCAAAATTTTCCGGATAAATTCAATTACTCCTCCCCCCCCCCCCCCCCCCCAATAAAAAAGACACAAAGAATGAGTTACGCTGGTACACGCGCTAACGTGACTTCGTCATCGTATGAAGTGGTCGTCGTAGAAATCGTACACCCAGCTGCGTGTATTTAAATAAGTACATTAGTACATATACTGTTTTGATTTCATGGTTTGATGGCAATGGTATCATTTAGTTTGACCTCTGTGTACATCGTAAGTGAAAAGAGTCTGTATTGTGAAATGTGTTTATCTAAGGTTCTGTAATAAAGTCAATACACCGGTCGATCGCCCAAGTTACATTTATTCAAGTGTTTGTATGATTTTGGGCATTAGGTACTAACAGAGGTGGTTCCTCGTATGTTTTTAGTAATATCAGTCACCATTCTGTACTACAAAGAGTTTGTCTGACCGCGGTCTATATACATGATAAAGTGGATTGTTCCCGAGATTATGGTGTGACATATCACCAGACATGACATCATTGACAGGGTGTGTGAATCGGTAACCATCTTCGACCTGACACCTCCAAAGTCATTGAATAAAACAGACATGGCAGTATGGGAATCTTGAGACATTAGGAGATAAATCCAGATAGACACAGATCAGTGTAATTTAAGTAACTTTGTTGACAGAATATACAATACCGATGAAGTGAAAGAACCATAATCGAAATTTAGATCATATTCAGACTACGGATAAACACCGAAGGCAATATTAACGTGAACAACCAACGACAAATATCACATTCGGACCGATGGTAGGAGCTCAAAATAGTGTTTTGTTCAACGAAAACGACAGTCAAATGTGAACAACGAAAACGACAGTCAAATGTGAACAACGAAAACGACAGTCAAATGTGAACAACAAGAGAAAAGTTTATATGACGTATTTCGAGGCTGAGGTCGTATGCCATGTGTTAACGCTATCAAGACTGGTGGTTCCGTTTACGCTCAGACACAGAGGGAATTAGTAACTTGAAAAATGTGTTACGGAGGCTGTGGTGCCGTGGTAGGACACAGAGCTACGTGACCGAAGGTCGCTGGTTCGAGTCCCCTAATCGAGATACTTCACCCTGGTGTATTCCAGTCGACTCAGCTACAGATGATGGCCAATGGCCAAATAACGGTTAATATTTGTGAACCGGTTTGGGACGGCTATGGTGCTGTGATATAGCTGTATCTAAAACGCCATATTATTATCATCTGTAGTGAAGCAGGAAGAACCTACTCCATAGGTGGTAACCTCTATGGTGACCGTAGTTAAACCTTACGTAAACATTACTACATAGGTGGTGACCTCTATGGTGACCGTAGTTAAACCTAACGTAAACATTACTCCATAGGTGGTAACCTCTATGGTGACCGTAGTCAAACCTAACGTAAACATTACTCCATAGGTGGTAACCTCTATGGTGACCGTAGTCAAACCTAACGTAAACATTACTCCATAGGTGGTAACCTCTATGGTGACCGTAGTTAAACCTAACGTAAACATTACTCCATAGGTGGTAACCTCTATGGTGACCGTAGTCAAACCTAACGTAAACATTACTCCATAGGTGGTAACCTCTATGGTGACCGTAGTCAAACCTAACGTAAACATTACTCCATAGGTGGTAACCTCTATGGTGACCGTAGTTAAACCTAACATACGGATTTGTATAGAACCTCAACACAGCAATAATTAGAGGAACACTTTCTAATGTTTCAATAAAATATCTTTTTAACTAAACGAATGGAAAATGTGGAAGATGTAATCACGAACATGCCACGAGCGAAAATTTTCAAGAGAACATTAAACTTTGCCCTTTCAACATTCCATTCGGGCGATACTTCCTCCGGGGGTTATCGTTCGTTATAACAATCAGCGCCAACAGTGTGCCAGAGAGAAATGATGAATGGTTTAGAAGGATTCAATCGTTGATGATATATTAGATATGGGATCCAAAACGTGACGAACGACTGAAGAAAGTTCTTGACGAAATTGAAATTAACATCGGATAAGTATTCATTCCGTCGAAACCAAATAAGCTATGTTTGACAAAAACTGATAGATAAAGGTGTTGAATCTGACCAGGCAAAAACAAGGACCGTCAAACAAATGGGTTAACATAAAAACACACACACACGTACACGTACACGTACACAATTCACCACTTCGGAAAATACTTGTTATACTTGTTGAAGACACCACGTGGGTATAGGAAATACAGGAGGACAGTTTCCAGAGACAAAACAAAACCCGTGACAGAAGGTGGCACCTGTTTTACGATATTACTAAACAAGCATTCTACGGGACCGGGATCTGATGCCTCGCCTGCGTTCACGGAAACACAGCAAATGTAAGGACTGAATGTACGAAATATCACCAATTTATATTTAGTCAAGAGATAAAAATCAAAACTGGTCACAAACCGCTACAAACGATATTCAGAAAACCATAAAACCGTGTCAGAGCTATCTGAAAGGACGAAACAGGACAACGATATTCAGAAAACCATAAAACCGTGTCAGAGCTATCTGAAAGGACGAAACAGGACCAAGTTCCAGATACCGAGGTCAACAACATACTGTCACATTGAAAGTTTTCGAAAGATGAAAAATAAACAGAGCTCAGACTCGACACGTCATTATTGGACATGCCGAGATGAACTGTCGTGTGTAGAGGGTATACTTTTAGGACATCACGCAGTCTTTGATGCTGAAGGCAATCCGTAGATCACATCTGGGAATTGTGAAATGTAAATCACGGGCACGCGAAAATACTCCATTGGACAGGAATGAGTGCAGGAGTAAAAGACACAGTGTCAAAAGGTCACACACACATATGAGAGTCGTTAGTGAGGACAGAAAGTCGTAACAGGCCATGGTCCGTGATTTCTGCACACATTTTAGAGTTCTAAGGAAATTAGTGTTTGGTCACGATTGATCATAATTCTCAGTGTCCAGTACTGACAAAGCTGGACAATATGAATAGCAAAAACACAATGTCGTATCTCAAGAGCCAGATATAGAGGTATGACAGCCCTGATCAACTGATTACGGTCCTCGTTTGCTAATGAAGAAGTTTACGAAGACATGCATATAGTCTAAACCCAGATAAGTCCAGACAATCAAAAACACCCGAAGGAAATCCGATAATACAGTCAATGAATGTTATACGGACGACGGACGGTTAAAGTTTGATCTACCACTGATGCTAATGCTGATGCTAATGCACATACATGTACATATATTCATCATTCAGTATTACTTGAATTCATAAATATTTTGTTTGATTTATCCCGATATACCGTCCAGTGCCAAGCGACATAATTATGTTCTTCTTTCATATGCTGTATATCAAGGAAGCATGTCCTAGGCAACCGCGCGGAATTGTAGTCATGGCAAGAAGTATCTAAGAAATATTTATTAAACCTTAAGTAATGGGACTCACGGGCAAGTTCAAAACTACTTGAAAAAGTACCGGTTGGAATCAAAGTATAACACAGCCTACCCAGTGACAAAGTCTACCCAGTCACAAAGCCTACCCATTGACAAAGTCTACCTAGTGACAAAGTCTACCCAGTGACAAAGCCTATCCATTGACAAAGCCTACCGATCGACAAAGCCTACCCATTGACAAAGTCTACCCAGTGACAAAGTCTACCCAGTGACAGAGTCTACCCAGTCACAAAGCCTATCCATTGACAAAGCCTACCGATCGACAAAGCCTACCCATTGACAAAGTCTACCCAGTGACAAAGTCTACCCAGTGACAGAGTCTACCCAGTCACAAAGCCTACCCATTGACAAAGCCTACCCATTGACAAAGCCTACCCAGTGACAAAGTCTACCCAGTGACAGAGTCTACCCAGTCACAAAGTCTACCCAGTCACAAAGCCTACCCATTGACAAAGCCTACCGATCGACAAAGCCTACCCATTGACAAAGCCTACCCAGTGACAGAGTCTACCCAGTGACAAAGCCTACCCAGTGACAAAGCCTACCCAGTGACAAAGCCTACCCAGTGACAAAGCCTACCCATTGACAAAGCCTACCCAGTGATAAAGCCTACCCAGTGACATAGTCTACCCAGTGACAAAGCCTACCCATTGACAGAGTCTACCCAGTGACAGAGTCTACCCATTGACAAAGCCTACCCAGTGACAAAGCCTACCCATTCACAAAGTCTACCCAGTGACAAAAGCCTACCCATTGACAAAGCCTACCCAGTGACAAAGCCTACCCATTGACAGAGTCTACCCATTGACAAAGCCTACCCCAGAAAAAAGCCTACCCATTGACAAAGTCTACCCAGTGACAAAGCCTACCCATTGATAAAGCCTACCCAGTGACAAAAGCCTACCCATTGACAGAGTCTACCCAGTGACAGAGTCTACTCAGTGATAAAGCCTACCCATTGACAGAGTCTACCCATTGACAGAGTCTACCCATTGACAGAGTCTACCCAGTGGACAAAGCCTACCCATTGACAAAGCCTACCCAGTGACAAAGCCTACCCAGTGACAAAGCCTACCCATTGACAAAGCCTACACAGTGATAAAGCCTACCCCAGTGACCTGTCTACCCAGTGACAAAGCCTACCCATTGACAGAGTCTACCCAGTGACAGAGTCTACCCATTGACAAAGCCTACCCAGTGACAAAGCCTACCCATTCACAAAGTCTACCCAGTGACAAAAGCCTACCCATTGACAAAGCCTACCCAGTGACAAAGCCTACCCATTGACAGAGTCTACCCATTGACAAAGCCTACCCCAGAAAAAAGCCTACCCATTGACAAAGTCTACCCAGTGACAAAGCCTACCCATTGATAAAGCCTACCCAGTGACAAAGCCTACCCATTGACAGAGTCTACCCAGTGACATAGTCTACTCAGTGATAAAGCCTACCCATTGACAAAGCCTACCCATTGACAGAGTCTACCCAGTGACAGTCCACCCATTGACAGAGTCTACCCAGTGACAAAGCCTACCCAGTGACAAAGCCTACCCAGTGACAAAGCCTACCCAGTGACAAAGCCTACCCATTGACAAAGCCTACACAGTGATAAAGCCTACCCAGTGACATAGTCTACCCAGTGACAAAGCCTACCCATTGACAGAGTCTACCCAGTGACAGAGTCTACCCATTGACAAAGCCTACCCAGTGACAAAGCCTACCCATTGACAGAGTCTACCCAGTGACAAAAGCCTACCCATTGACAAAGCCTACCCAGTGACAAAGCCTACCCATTGACAGAGTCTACCCATTGACAAAGCCTACCCAGATTGACAACCTACCCAGTGACAGCCTACCTTGACAAGTCTATCTACCCAGTGACAATCCTAACCCATTGATAAAGCCGACCCTGACAAAGCCTACCCATTGACAGAGTCTACCCAGTGACAGAGTCTAACCAGTACATAGTCTACTCATGACTAGTCTACTCAGTGATAAGCCTACCCTTGACAGAAGTCTACCCTTGACAAGCCTAGACCCAGTGAACATAGTCTACCCAGTGACGTCTACCATTGACACAGATCTTTCCCATTGACAAGCCTACCTAGTGATAAAAGCTACCCATTGAAAGAGTCTCCCATTGACAAGCATACAGTGACAAAGCCTACCCATTGAACAGAAGTCTACCCAGTGACAGAGTCTACCCATTGACAGAGTCTACCCTTTGACAGACTACACCATTGACAGAGTCTTCCATTGACAAAGCTACCTAGTGACAAAGCTACCCCATGACAAGTCGATCTACCCAGTGACAAAGCCTACCCAGTGACAAAGTCTACCTAGTGATAAAGCCTACCTAGTGATAAAGCCTACCTAGTGATAAAGCCTACCTAGTGATAAAGTCTACCCATTGACAGAGTCTTCCCATTGACAAAGCCTACCTAGTGATAAAGCCTACCCAGTGACAGTCTATAATGTAATAATACCTTTGGAGAACTTTGATATAAAGAGATATTTGAGAGATATTCGTAACCTTTCCCAACACCACTGTGATCTACCCAAGAACCATCATGACCTACCGACACCGCTGTGACCTACCAAAGAACTATCGTGACCTATCTCGACACCGCTGTGACCTACCCTAACACCGCTGTGACATACCCGACAACACTGTGACCTACCCTAACACCGCTGTGACCTACCCTGACACCGCTGTGACCTACCCTGACACTACTGTGACCTACCCTGACACCGCTGTGACCTACCCTGACACTACTGTGACCTACCCTGACACTACTGTGACATACCCTGACACCATTGTGACCTACCCTGACAACACTGTGACCTACCCTGACACTACTGTGACATACCCTGACACCATTGTGACCTACCCTGACAACACTGTGACCTACCCTGGCACCGCTGTGACCTACCCTGACACCGCTGTGACCTACCCTGGCACCGCTGTGACCTACCCTGACACTACTGTGACATACCCCGACACCGCTGTGACCTACCCTGACACCGCTGTGACCTACCCTGACACTACTGTGACCTACCTTGACACCATTGTGACCTACCCTGACAACACTGTGACCTACCCTGACACTACTGTGACCTACCCTGACACTACTGTGACATACCCTGACACCATTGTGACCTACCCTGACACCATTGTGACCTACCCTGACAACACTGTGACATACCCTGACAACACTGTGACCTACCCTGACACTACTGTGACCTACCTTGACACTATTGTGACCTACCCTGACACCATTGTGACGTACCCTGACAACACTGTGACCTACCCTGAAACCATTGTGACCTACCCTGACACCATTGTGACCTACCCTGACAACACTGTGACCTACCCTGACAACACTGTGACCTACCCTTACACTACTGTGACATATCCTGACAACACTGTGACCTACCCTGACAACACTGTGACCTACCCTGATAACACTGTGACCTACCCTGACACTACTGTGACATACCCTGACACCATTGTGACCTACCCTGACAACACTGTGACCTACCCTGACAACACTGTGACATACCCTGACACCATTGTGACCTACCCTGACAACACTGTGACCTACCCTGACAACACTGTGACCTACCCTGACACCATTGTGACCTACCCGACACTGCCATTATACCTGTCATGCTACGCTTGCTTTACATCAGCTGACTTGTTACAATCACTGTATTCTCTTGGAAATCACAGGAAGGAAACAATGTTGCGTACAGTGACCTGAATTGTTTTGATTCGACTTGAAAGTCCTGTCATAGACTTAGTTCACCAATATATTAATGTACATAATTTACATACTGTATGTATAGTAGTAGGTGAAGAGTCTCCATAACCTATTGATACCGTGATGACGTCATATAAATTGTAACACATGTAATGCTATGTTACGAGGGCTAGTTGATATGTTGTAAGCCTCATATTGAAGGATTTGAATTTCGCCGGACATATTGTATTATTGTTCAACATAATATAATCCCCTTCAGTTTCTATACACTTTTGCCCAGCGGTGTTTAAGGTCTCAGTGCCACTTTTATAGAACTCCTTTTCTTTGCTCTTCAGAAAGTCATCCACAGTCGGGGTTAGGGTGCCTGAAATAGCTGTTTTTAGTTTTGGAAATAGATGAAAGTCTGATGGAGCGAGGTCGAGTGAATAAGGCGGATGCTCAATCAATTAAAAGCCACAGTCTCTCTTATTAACAACATTATATCCCAGTCATAACATAAACTACTGTAAACAATACGTTCCTTTACACCTTTTCGCTAAACCAGCACATTCCCACCTTTTACAATACAAAGCGATAACGACTGCAAATTAATTTAGGCATTGATTTACTTATCACTATAATACTGGAGGAGGACCAGGCGTCAACTTATCACTATCATACTGGAGGAGGACCAGGCGTCAACTCATCACTATAATACTGGATGACGACCAGGCGTCAACTTATCACTATAATACTGGAGGAGGACCAGGCGTCAACTCATCACTATAATACTGGAGGACGACCAGGCGTCAACTCATCATTATAATACTAGAGGACGACCAGGCGTCAACTCATCACTATAATACTGGAGGACGACCAGGCGTCAACTCATCACTATAATACTGGAGGACGACCAGGCGTCAACTTATCACTATAATACTGGAGGAGGACCAGGCGTCAACCCATCACTATAATACTGGCTCATCACTATAATACTGGAGGAGGACCAGGCGTCAACTCATCACTATAATACTGGAGGAGGACCAGCCGTCAACTTATCACTATAATACTGGAGGAGGACCAGGCGTCAACTCATCACTATATTACTAGAGGAGGACCAGGCGTCAACTCACCACTATAATACTGGAGGACGACCAGGCGTCAACTCATCACTATAATACTGGAGGAGGACCAGGCGTCAACTCATCACTATAATACTGGAGGAGGACCAGGCGTCAACTCATCACTATAATACTGGAGGAGGACCAGGCGTCAACTCATCACTATAATACTGGAGGAGGAACAGGCGTCAACTCATCTCTATAATACTGGAGGACGACCAGGCGTCAACTCATCACTATAATACTGGAGGAGGACCAGGCGTCAACTCATCACTATAATACTAGAGGACGACCAGGCGTCAACTCATCACTATAATACTGGAGGACGACCAGGCGTCAACTCATCACTATAATACTAGAGGACGATCAGGCGTCAACTCATCACTATAATACTGGAGAAGGACCAGGCGTCAACTCATCACTATAATACTGGAGGAGGACCAGGCGTCAACCCATCACTATAATACTGGAGGAGGACCAGGCGTCAGCTCATCACTATAATACTAGAGGACGACCAGGCGTCAACTCATCACTATAATACTGGAGGAGGACCAGGCGTCAGCTCATCACTATAATACTAGAGGACGACCAGGCGTTAACTCATCACTATAATACCGGAGGAGGACCAGGCGTCAACTCATCTCTATAATACTGGAGGACGACCAGGCGTCAACTCATCGCTATAATACTGGAGGACGACCAGTATCAACTCATCATTATATAATTAGAGGGCGGGCAGGCGTAAAGTCGTCACTATATTAGGGGAGGACGGCGAGTTTTCAACTCATCACTATATTAGAGGAACGGCAGACCGGTACCGAGCGCGTAATTATTGATAAAAAAAGTACCTTATTGAAGTTAAAATCCTTTTCGTTACATATCAATTCACATTATTACGACAGAAATACTCACCAAATATAAAGTAGGCAATACCCACACACCGAAACTCCCAGGCGGAGAACATCCCAACGGCAGTATCAGTAGGTGACGACATCTTCCCTCGAGCTCTATCTAACACTGTGCTCTACTATACAACTGTTCTGTCTATAACGCCGCGGAGTATTGAAAGAATTTCCAATTCCGAAAAATGAAACCACTCCAATGGAAAATGCAGAAAATGGAACGGTATTAGTTTACAAAACCACAAAGCTACAACAGCGAGAATGGTCTCTAAGCTTCCTAATATGTCGCTGATGTTACAGACTTGGTCGCTACCTAAACTAGTCAGCAAGTTGTTTTCTGTCACATGCACTTGCACATGTTGAGCGTATGTTGGCGTGCGGCTCCAGCAGGTGACGACAGAGCGATGCGGCAGTAATGTTGGGAAGTCACGTTGAATCGACTGTTGTTTTACAAGTGTAACCTATGTCAGACACAGCGGGTGTCAGCCGGGCGACAAGGACACACCTACTCACACCTTCACAACCTAACCAAGTTATCGATTTCCTAGAACGTTCCAATATCTCCAACGGACATCACTTTGTCACAAATGTACGGCATTCCCGAATTCTTGTAGCAATGAACAGATACATGTAGAATCAGGGACATACATACATGGAATTTATTAAGCCTTTTACAGATTCAAAAATTGAAACAATTGAACGAGAAATTTCGGAGAAAAGTGTTTCACAATAAAGTAGTGTAGTTAATTCGACGTCATCTCGCTAAGTCGTTAACCACAGATAACTGTCCAATGCCTGTATGTACGTCCCTGCTATCACATAGGGAATCTACTTGTCACACGCGGTTTTGATACGTATACGTAGATGGTGTGTGTAATTCAGTGACCCGGTCACATTCCGTACTTGATGATCATTAATTATGATCAACAAGTTTAATACAAACTTGCTGGAGTTTGTTGAAATATTGAGAAGAAACGCTGTTCTTCATATTTGATGAATATTACTAAATGCTCGGCATCTTTATCTCGTTTTGGAAATATTTTGTTTCAATATGACGTCATGTGTGTTTGATGCTTGTTGTTATACCTGGTGGTTCCGTTGATATACCTGGTAGTTCCGTCGATATACCTGGTGGTTCCGTCGATATACCTGGTAGTTCCGTTGATATACCTGGTGGTTCCGTCGATATACCTGGTAGTTCCGTTGATATACCTGGTGGTTCCGTTAATATACCTGGTAGTTCCGTTGATATACCTGGTAGTTCCGTTGATATACCTGGTGGTTCTGTTGTCACTACCCTAGTTCTGTGGTTGTTAATATACCTGGTGGTTCCGTTGATATATATGGTAGTTCCGATGATATACCTGGTAGTTCCGTTGATATACCTGGTAGTTCCGTTAATATACCTGGTAGTTCCGTTGATATACCTGGTGGTTCTGTTGTCACTACCCTAGTTCTGTGGTTGTTTATATACCTGGTAGTTCCGTTAATATACCTGGTGGTTCTGTTGTCACTACCCTAGTTCTGTGGTTGTTTATATACCTGGTAGTTCCGTTAATATACCTGGTGGTTCTGTTGTCACTACCCTAGTTCTGTGGTTGTTTATATACCTGGTAGTTCCGTTGATATACCTGGTAGTTCCGTTGATATACCTGGTGGTTCTGTTGTCACTACCCTAGTTCTGTGGTTGTTAATATACCTGGTGGTTCCGTTAATATACCTGGTAGTTCCGTTGATATATCTGGTAGTTCTGTTGATATACCTGGTGGTTCCGTTAATATACCTGGTGGTTCTGTTGTCACTACCCTAGTTCTGTGGTTGTTTATATACCTGGTAGTTCCGTTGATATACCTGGTGGTTCCGTTGATATACCTGGTGGTTCCGTTGTCACTACCCTAGTTCTGTGGTTGTTAATATACCTGGTAGTTCCGTTGTCACTACCCTAGTTCTGTGGTTGTTAATATACCTGGTGGTTCCGTTAATATACCTGGTAGTTCCGTTGATATTCGCTCAGTCTCATTTGAGATTATGACTTCACCCAAATTAGACACAGATTTTTATGGCGGGTGTCGCCGTGACCTAGATTGTTATGGCGGGTGTCGCCGTGACCAAGATTGTTATGACGGGGGTCGCCGTGACCTAGATTGTTATGGCGGGTGTCGCCGTGACCTAGATTGTTATGGCGGGTGTCGCCGTGACCTAGATTGTTATGACGGGTGTCGCCGTGACCTAGATTGTTGTGGCGGGTGTCGCCGTGACCTAGATTGTTGTGACGGGGGTCGCCGTGACCTAGATTGTTATGGCGGTTGTCGCCGTGACCTATATTGTTATGGCGGTTGTCACCGTGACCTATATTGTTATTGCGGTTGTCGCCGTGACCTAGATTGTTATGGCGGTTGTCGCCGTGACCTAGATTGTTATGGCGGGTGTCGCCGTGACCTAGATTTTTATGACGGGTGCCGTCGATGAATCAGAAGACTACTACCCCGGAACACCTATTCTACGGGAAAATGTTCAGGAGTATTCATTGAAATTTATATTTTTGTTTATAATTTGGACTCGTTCAACCAGTTTCAATATTAATTTATGTATGATCATTATGTCGGTATTATTATCAATATTTTCTTCAGATCAGTTGTATTCACTCTTGGTGAATATCATTGTAATCAGTCTCAATATGTATCAGACTTATTACACTACATATATACGTCTGGTGTTTGACCCTACACTACATATATACGTCTGGTGTCTGACCCTACACTACATATATACGTCTGGTGTTTGACCCTACACTACATATATACGTCTGGTGTTTGACCCTACACTACATATATACGTCTGACCCTACACTACATATATACGTCTGGTGTTTGACCCTACACTACATATATACGTCTGACCCTACACTACATATATACGTCTGACCCTACATTACATATATACGTCTGGTGTTTGACCCTACACTACATATATATGTCTGGTGTCTGACCCTACACTACATATATACGTCTGGTGTTTGACCCTACACTACATATATACGTCTGACCCTACACTACATATATACGTCTGGTGTTTGACCCTACACTACATATATACGTCTGGTGTTTGACCCTACACTACATATATACGTCTGGTGTTTGACTCTACACTACATATATACGTCTGGTGTTTGACTCTACACTACATATATACGTCTGGTGTTTGACCCTACACTACATATATACGTTTGACCCTACATTACATATATACGTCTGGTGTTTGACTCTACACTACATATATACGTCTGGTGTTTGACCCTACATTACATATATACGTCTGACCCTACACTACATATATACGTCTGGTGTTTGACCCTACACTACATATATACGTTTGACCCTACATTACATATATACGTCTGGTAATTGACTCTACACTACATAAATACGTCTGGTGTTTGACCCTACATTACATATATACGTCTGACCCTACACTACATATATACGTCTGGTGTTTGACCCTACACTACATATATACGTTTGACCCTACATTACATATATACGTCTGGTGTTTGACTCTACACTACATATATACGTCTGGTGTTTGACCCTACACTACATATATACGTTTGACCCTACACTACATATATACGTCTGGTGTTTGACCCTACATTACATATATACGTCTGGTGTGTGACCCTACATTACATATATACGTCTGGTGTTTGACTCTACACTACATAAATACGTCTGGTGTTTGACCCTACATTACATATATACGTCTGACCCTACACTACATATATACGTCTGGTGTTTGACCCTACACTACATATATACGTCTGGTGTTTGACCCTACATTACATATATACGTCTGGTGTTTGACCCTACACTACATATATACGTCTGGTGTTTGACCCTACACTACATATATACGTCTGGTGTTTGACCCTACACCACATATATACGTCTGGTGTTTGACCCTACACTACATATATACGTCTAACCTTACACTACATATATACGTCTGGTGTTTGACTACACTACATATATACGTCTGGTGTTTGACCCTACACTACATATATACGTCTGGTGTTTGACCCTACACTACATATATACGTCTAACCTTACACTACATATATACGTCTGGTGTTTGCCTACACTACATATATACGTCTGGTGTTTGACTCTACACTACATATATACGTCTGGTGTTTGACCCTACACTACATATATACGTCTGGTGTTTGACCCTACACTACATATATACGTCTGGTGTTTGACTCTACACTACATATATACGTCTAACCTTACACTACATATATACGTCTGGTGTTTGACCCTACACTACATATATACGTCTGACCCTACACTACATATATACGTCTGGTGTTTGACCCTACACTACATATATACGTCTGGTGTTTGACCCTACATTACATATATACGTCTGGTGTCTGACCCTACACTACATATATACGTCTGGTGTCTGACCCTACACTACATATATATGTCTGGTGTTTGACCCTACACTACATATATACGTCTGGTGTCTGACCCTACACTACATATATATGTCTGGTGTTTGACCCTACATTACATACATATGTCTGGTGTTTGACCCTACACTACATATATATGTCTGGTGTCTGACCCTACACTACATATATATGTCTGGTGTCTGACCCTACACTACATATATACGTCTGGTGTCTGACCCTACACTACATATATACGTCTGGTGTTTGACCCTACACTACATATATACGTCTGGTGTCTGACCCTACACTACATATATACGTCTGGTGTTTGACCCTACACTACATATATACGTCTGGTGTCTGACCCTACACTACATATATACGTCTGGTGTCTGACCCTACATTGCATATATACGTCTGGTGTTTGACTACACTACATATATACGTCTGGTGTTTGACTCTACACTACATATATACGTCTGACCCTACATTACATATATACGTCTGGTGTTTGACCCTACACTACATATATACGTCTGGTGTCTGACCCTACACTACATATATACGTCTGACCCTACATTACATATATACGTCTGGTGTTTGACCCTACACTACATATATACGTCTGGTGTCTGACCCTACACTACATATATACGTCTGGTGTCTGACCCTACACTACATATATACGTCTGGTGTTTGACTCTACACTACATATATACGTCTGGTGTTTGACTACACTACATATATACGTCTGGTGTCTGACCCTACACTACATATATACGTCTGGTGTTTGACCCTACACTACATATATACGTCTGGTGTCTGACCCTACACTACATATATACGTCTGGTGTTTGACCCTACACTACATATATACGTCTGGTGTTTGACCCTACACTACATATATACGTCTGGTGTCTGACCCTACACTACATATATACGTCTGGTGTTTGACCCTACACTACATATATACGTCTGACCCTACACTACATATATACGTCTGGTGTTTGACCCTACACTACATATATACGTCTGGTGTCTGACCCTACACTACATATATACGTCTGGTGTTTGACCCTACACTACATATATACGTCTGACCCTACACTACATATATACGTCTGGTGTTTGACCCTACACTACATATATACGTCTGGTGTCTGACCCTACACTACATATATATGTCTGGTGTTTGACTCTACACTACATATATACGTCTGGTGTCTGACCCTACACTACATATATACGTCTTGTGTCTGACCCTACACTACATATATACGTCTGACCCTACACTACATATATACGTCTGGTGTTTGACCCTACACTACATATATACGTCTGGTGTCTGACCCTACACTACATATATACGTCTGGTGTCTGACCCTACACTACATATATATGTCTGGTGTTTGACCCTACACTACATAAATACGTCTGGTGTTTGACCCTACACTACATATATACGTCTGGTGTTTGACCCTACACTACATATATACGTCTGGTGTTTGACCCTACATTACATATATACATCTGACCCTACACTACATATATATGTGTCTGGTGTTTGACCCTACACTACATATATACGTCTGGTGTTTGACCCTACACTACATATATACGTCTAACCTTACACTACATATATACTGGTGTCTGACCCTACACTACATATATACGTCTGGTGTTTGACCCTACACTACATATATACGTCTGGTGTCTGACCCTACACTACATATATACGTCTGGTGTTTGACCCTACACTACATATATACGTCTGGTGTTTGACCCTACACTACATATATACGTCTGACCCTACACTACATATATACGTCTGGTGTTTGACCCTACACTACATATATACGTCTGGTGTTTGACCCTACACTACATATATACGTCTGGTGTCTGACCCTACACTACATATATACGTCTGACCCTACACTACATATATACGTCTGGTGTTTGACCCTACACTACATATATACGTCTGGTGTTTGACCCTACACTACATATATACGTCTGGTGTTTGACCCTACACTACATATATACGTCTGGTGTTTGACCCTACACTACATATATACGTCTGGTGTTTGACCCTACACTACATATATACGTCTGGTGTTGACCCTACACTACATATATACGTCTGGTGTTTGACCCTACACTACATATATACGTCTGGTGTCTGACCCTACACTACATATATATGTCTGGTGTTTGACCCTACATTACATATATACGTCTGGTGTTTGACCCTACACTACATATATACGTCTGGTGTCTGACCCTACATTACATATATACGTCTGGTGTTTGACTCTACACTACATATATACGTCTGGTGTCTGACCCTACACTACATATATATGTCTGGTGTTTGACCCTACACTACATAAATACGTCTGGTGTTTGACCCTTCACTACATATATACGTCTGACCCTACACTACATATATATGTCTGGTGTTTGACCCTACATTACATATATACGTCTGGTGTTTGACCCTACACTACATATATACGTCTGGTGTTTGACCCTACACTACATATATACGTCTGGTGTTTGACCCTTCACTACATATATACGTCTGACCCTACACTACATATATACGTCTGGTGTTTGACCCTACACTACATATATATGTCTGGTGTTTGACCCTACACTACATATATTAAACTATCTATATAAACATTCGGTTTTTTGCTCTATATGTTTCCTGTGTCCTCTGTACACAGATTGTAAGATATCTGAGGAAATTTATTCTAGGAGTGGATTGATTTAAGGTGTGAAATGTGTTCCTCAACATTTTCAGAGACTTAATGTAAGTTTGCAAGCACAATACATGTCAGTTACTAACAATTAAATAGACTGATGATAAATCAAAATGATGAAGAAAAAAAATCAAAATACAAAGGTGTTTAGGAAATGATCCTTTATTTAGTTTTTACTTCAAATAGTAAATCTAAACATAATATGAAGAAAAATTCAATCATATCAAACAAACAATTTTTATTATAAAATGGACAGAGGTATGGTGAACCATAACTTATAGACTTGATTTAAAATAAGCTTCACAAAGCTATTTTTCAGTTGCAGATCTGAAAGTCACAGATAACCGTTATTACTCCAATGTAAATGTAGCCAGGAAGGAAGGGGAATAACTCTTACAATTAAAAAGGTAAGCAAAACATGTACTGGTGATCAGTACCCTGGACAAAATCAACAAAAATTACAAGATTATAACAATGATATACATGTACAGCTTTTTGTAATTCAAAATTGTTCCGTAGTGTACAAGGCCAACAACCTATCAGGATACAGGGGGCATAACTCCCAAGGGAAAATTCTAAATATTTATCATGTGATTAAGCTTCATTAAAAAGAGGCCCTAAATTGTTAACATGGCTAGTAAGGAATATGCTACCTATTTTCAGGTTGACAGTTATAAGTTAGTTATGTTTCAGGAAATTGTATACACAATTTCTAACAGAGGTGATGTCATTCACTAATGCTATGGTGAATCATAATGAAGGGTTTTGCAAAGGTTCTGATACCAAAAATGATTTTTGTTGAATCAAACATAACCAATATGAAACCCATGACATGTATAATGTAGCAATGACACGTATAATGTACCCATGACACGTATAATGTACCCATGACATGTATAATGTAGCAATGACATGTATAATGTACCCATGACACGTATGATGTACCCATGACATGTATAATGTAGCAATGACACGTATAATGTACCCATGACACGTATAATGTACCCATGACACGTATAATGTAGCAATGACATGTATAATGTACCCATGACACGTATGATGTACCCATGACACGTATAATGTACCCATGACATGTATGATGTACCCATGACACGTATAATGTACCCATGACATGTATGATGTACCCATGACACGTATAATGTACCCATGACATGTATAATGTACCCATGACACGTATAATGTACCACTGACATGTATGATGTACCCATGACACGTATAATGTACCACTGACATGTATGATGTACCCATGGCATGAATAATGTACCCATGACATGTATAATGTAGCAATGACACGTATAATGTACCCATGACACGTATAATGTACCCATGACACGTATAATGTACCCATGACATGTATAATGTACCCATGACACGTATAATGTAGCAATGACACGTATAATGTAGCAATGACACGTATAATGTACCCATGACACGTATAATGTAGCAATGACACGTATAATGTACCCATGACACGTATAATGTACCCATGACACGTATAATGTACCCATGACATGTATAATGTACCCATGATATGTATGATGTACCCATGACACATATAATGTACCAATGACATGTATAATGTACCCATGACATGTATAATGTTGCAATGAGAGAGATGTATTGTTTATTCTCTGTAGTATACATAGTGTATGACATATTTCATATTTCACAAAAAGTGACCTTGAAAATACTGGCCAAGGCCATTTGCATTCTGAATATTTATAGCACTCAGTCCTCATTACCTGCTGGCAAAATATCAGGCATATGGGTCTCTGAAACTTCTAAATCATTGAAGATTTTAACATACCTGACCCTGTGTTTTTGAAAACAGGTCAAGGTCACTGGTGTTAGGAAATTCATAGCAATGTTTAGCAGGAACCTACTGGACAAATATGATTACCATGGGTCTTTTAGAGCTAGAGAAAAAGATTATAAAATTAAATTGTTAACATATTTGACTGCTGCGACTATGAATGTAGATCAAGACATTCCTATGGGGAAACTTTATACCACCCTGTCCTAGGTACATCCTGGAACACTATCAGGTCGCCAGGTCTTCTGGAAGTTGGTAAGATGATTCTGTACGTTTTTAACATTTTTGACCCCTCTGAGCTTGAAAATAGGTCGAGGTCATTGGTGGAAGGTAATTCCATAGCAATTACTTACCCTCCCATAGACAAACTGACATACACTATGATACCAATATACCCCCCATTGACAGATTTGCAATATAATTCAAATACCCCCTCCTATAGACAGACATACACAATGATTCTAGTATATCCCCTCACACAGATGGAAGATCAGGATTAGGGTTATAAAAATATTTATTTTAATCTGTTTAATTCTACAGTTTCAATGTTTGATAAAATAACACATATTCAGCATGAAACATTGGTTTTAACATCCACAAATGACTGACTTCCTAAGGATAACAAACATCATGAAACAAAAGCATCAATCAGTCATGTTGTGTCAGTAAACACTGAAACATTGAGACAAATGACATTTGATAAAAAAGAATTACAAACAATTCTAACAGGAGACCAACAGTTCCTTACAGGAGATAAAAGATGATCACAGTTTAGTTTAATATACAGGGTTGGTGATGTATCGTGTTCAGGTGTATCGTCCCAATGTCATACTGCTCATAAACTCTGGCATCTGGAAAATAACCAGGTATATATATATAATAATAATAATGCTATATTTATCGAAGGTATCTCAATTAGTTACTAAAACTATTCTAAATTGAGGCTTCTACAAACTACAATATATAGACATGTATGAAGTCAATATCAGAAGTTTATAATACAGTGTATAAGAAACAATATTACAAAATGAGATACAATTACAGCCTGATAATTCTATATCGAACAAACAAATTGCTGTACAGACCTAGTCCTCATTGTAATTTATATATAGTAAATCAAGCAGGAAAGCCCTATGATAAAGAAGTGTCACACTCATTGTAAAGTAGACAGTATATACCATAATTTCCTCTGTATTGCCCATGGACTACATTGTATATGACTTAAAAATTTATTTTTTTTAAATGCCTTCTGGGGGCTGGTCTATATGATTTAAAATATTTAAAAAATGCTTTCTGGGGCAATCTGATTAAGAGGGCTATCTGACAAAATATTTTTGAAAAACGTTTTGACATCAGAAAACTGTGGTGTAGTACTTGGTGCTGACATTGGTGTTTACATCAGAAAACTGTGGTGTAGTACTTGGTGCTGACATTGGTGTTTACATCAGAAAACTGTGGTGTAGTACTTGGTGCTGACATTGGTGTTTACATCAGAAAACTGTGGTGTAGTACTTGGTGCTGATATTGGTGTTTACATCAGAAAACTGTGGTGTAGTACTTGGTGCTGATATTGGTGTTTACATCAGAAAACTGTGGTGTAGTACTTGGTGCTGATATTGGTGTTTACATCAGAAAACTGTGGTGTAGTACTTGGTGCTGACATTGGTGTTTACATCAGAAAACTGTGGTGTAGTACTTGGTGCTGACATTGGTGTTTACATCAGAAAACTGTGGTGTAGTACTTGGTGCTGACATTGGTGTTTACATCAGAAAACTGTGGTGTAGTACTTGGTGCTGACATTGGTGTTTACATCAGAAAACTGTGGTGTAGTACTTGGTGCTGACATTGGTGTTTACATCAGAAAACTGTGGTGTAGTACTTGGTGCTGACATTGGTGTTTACATCAGAAACCTGTGGAGGGGGAATCTAAAGCAGTGGTCAATACACTAGAAATTACATAGTTTTAAGGTCACCTTACTATCTCAGGTTATCAGTTGTGTCTAAACTCAGTTATAGCAGGATCAAGGACGTTAAGCCCCATCAATCAATCAATCAGGCTATCAGTTATTTCCCTTTAACCTAGTGGTAGGAAGTTTGCCTTGAGAGCGAGAGGTTGCTAATTTGAGCCTCAGCATGGGCAGGGTATTTTTAATTTCTCACTCCTATTACATAATTAGGCAACTTATCATGTTAAAGTCAAATGTTAAGAAAGTGCTTGTAGCACCTTATCTTTAATGACTACATTTTTATAGGTGTCACAAGTTTTAATTTAAAAGGGGAAAACAATCCATATACAAATAGCTGATCGCTAAAAACTGTTCTTAAATATTTCAATCCATGGTTTTAGGCTGAAGGTACAAGGTTTTTGAGGTTTGATAAATTCTTAGGATATATAGGTGTTAGTCGAGATTAGTGTTGACTTGTGGTATGTTACTGTCTATTCCCATAACCACTGTAGTTTAACGAGTGGTTTAGATGCTGCATTTGTTGGTTCATTTTTGCATGTCTCTTTTATATCTTAAGGGGCCTATCTAAATTTTGCCTTTATCAATTTTCTCAAATTGTATAAAGCAATAATCTAGTAACAGCACAATATAAGCTTTGTTACAATGGTAAAGAATTCTGGTATTGTGAGATATTTAAAGTAAGTTTTTAATAAATTTAACAATATAATCATGAAATAAAATATGGCAATCAATATATTTTGATATAATGTTGTGCTGTCGACTCTTTAGAGGAAAGTACAGTAATATTATAGATTTGATATTATACATTTTATGACTGACACATAGGAGATAACTACAGTAGTTTTATTACAGATTTTAAACATGATGATATGGTATAAATGGACAGTTTGATGGTTCTTCATGCACTATGGGAATGGTAAAGTACATAAGTCAGAACCAACAGAATCAATATCTGGGTAGTACAATAACCCACAACCAATACCTGGGTAGTACAATAACCCACAACCTATACCTGAGGGTAGTACAATAACCCACAGAACCAATATCTGGGTAGTACAATAACCCACAGAACCAATATCTGGGTAGTACAATAACCCACAGAACCAACACCTGGGTAGTACAATAACCCACAGAACCAACACCTGGGTAGTACAATAACCCACAGAACCAATACCTGGGTAGTACAACAAGAGGCCCAGAGGGCCTGTATCGCTCACCTGGTTTCATGAGATATGAAACAAGAGAACTATGCTTAAGTATATTTGTCACTGGTATTGCTATGTCAATATATCATAAGCATTTTATATAGACGTACATGAACATTGGTTTTATTGTAATTCTAAAAATATCAATTTAGCCAAATTGATCCCTTTTGGCCCGCCCCTCAGCCCCCCGGGGGGTCAGCCCCACCAATTGTACAATTTTGAATCTCTACCCCAAGGGGATGCTACCAGGCGAATATGAGCGATATCCATTGCTTAGTTTCAGAGAAGAAGTTGTTTATATCAATTTAGGCAAATTGACACCTTCTGGCCCGCCCCTCAGCCCCCAGGGGGGTCAGCCCCATCATTTGTACAATTTTGAATCCCTACCCCAAGGGGATGCTACCAGTCAATTATGAGAGATATTCATTGCTTAGTTTCAGAGGAGAAGTTGTTTATAACAATTTAGCCAAACTGGCCCCTTTTGGCCCTGCCCCTCAGCCCCAAGGTGGTCAGCCCCGTCATTTGTACAATTTTGAATCCTTACCCCAAGGGGGTGCTACCAGGCAAATATGAGCAATATCCATTGCTTGGTTTCAGAGGAGAAGTCGTTTATATCCATCAAGCCAAACGGGCCCTTTTTGGCCACGCCCCTAAGACCCCCAGGGGGTCAGCCCCACCATTTGTACAATTTTGAATTCCTACCTCAAGTAGGTGCTACCAGGCAAATATGAGAGATATCCATTGCTTAGTTTAAGAGGAGAAGTTGTTTATATCAATTTAGCCAAATTGACCCTGTTTGGCCCCGTCCCTCAGACCCCCGGGGGGTCAGCCCCACCATTTGTACAATTTTGAATTTCTACCCCAAGTAGGTGCTACCAGGCAAATATGAGCGATATCCATAGCTCGGTTTCAGAGAAGAAGTCGTTTATATCAATATAGCCCAATTGACCACATTTGGCCCCGCCCCTCAGCCCCCCGGGGGGGTCAGCCCAATTATTTGTACAATTTTGAATGCCCACCACATAGTGATGCTACCAGACAAATATGAGCGATATCCATTGCTCGGTTTCAGAGAAGAAGTCGCTAATATCAATATAGCCCAATTGACCACATTTGGCCCCGCCCCTCAGGCCCCTGGGGGGTCAGCTCCATCATTTGTACAATTTTGAATCCCAACCCCATAGTGATGCCACCAGGCAAATATGAGTGACAGGCATTGCTCGGTTTCAGAGAAGAAGTCATTTATATCAATATAGCCAAATTGACCACATTCAGCCCCACCCCTCAGGCCCCCGGGGGGTCAGCCCCATCATTTGTACAATTTTGAATCCCCACCCCATAATGATGCTACCAGGCAAATATGAGCGATAGCCATTGCTTGGTTTGAGAGAAGAAGTCGTTTATATCAGTAGCCAGATTGACCACATTTGGCCCCACCCCTCAGGCCCCTGGGGGGTCAGCCCCATCATTTGTACAATTTTGAATCCCCACCCCATAGTGATGCTACCAGGCAAATATGAGTGATAGCCATTGCTTGGTTTCAGAGAAGAAGTCGTTTATATCAATAGCGCAAAAATGACCCCTTTTGGCCCCGCCCCAGAGGGTCAGCCCCATCATTTGTACAATTTTGAGTCCCCTACCCATAGGGATGCTTCTGACCAAATTTGGTCAAATTCTGATGTGTGGTTATGAAGAAGAAGTCAATTGTTGACGGACGACGGACGACGGACGACAGACGGAGGGACGGACGACGGACGACGGACGCAACGGTATGGCATAAGCTCACCTTGGTCCTTCGGACCAGGTGAGCTAATAACCCACAGAACCAACACCTGGGTAGTACAATAATCCACAGAACCAATACCTGGGGTAGTACAATAACCCACAGAACCAACACCTGGGTAATACAATAACCCACAGAACAAATACCTGGGTATTACAATAACCTACAGAACCAATACCTGGGTATTACAATAACCCACAGAACCAACACCTGGGTAATACAATAACCCACAGAATCAATACATGGGTAGTACAATAACCCACAGAATCAATATCTGGGTAGTACAATAACCCACAACCAATACCTGGGTAGTACAATAACCCACAGAACCAATACCTGGGTATTACAATAACCCACAGAACCAACACCTGTACAATAACCCACAGAACCAACACCTGGGGTAGTACAATAACCCACAGTCAATACCTGGGTAGTACAATAACCCACAGAATCAATACATGGGTAGAACAATAACCCACACAACCAATACCTGGGGTAGTACAATAACCCACACAACCAATACCTGGGGTAGTACAATAACCCACAACCAATACCTGGGTAGTACAATTATCCAGAGAACCAATACCTGGGTAGTACAATAACCCACAACCAATACCTGTACAATAACCCACAGAACCAACACCTGGGGTAGTACAATAACCCACAGAACCAACACCTGGGTAGTACAATAACCCACAGAACCAATACCTGGGTAGTACAATAACCCACAGAACCAATACCTGGGTAGTACAATAACCCACAGAACCAACACCTGGGTAATACAATAACCCACAGAATCAATACTTGGGTAGTACAATAACCCACAGAACCAATACCTTGGTAGTACAATAACCCAGAGAACCAATACCTGGGTAGTACAATAACCCACAGAACCAATACCTGGGTAGTACAATAACCCACAGAATCAATATCTGGGTAGTACAATAACCCACAACCAATACCTGGGTAGTACAATAACCCACAACCAATACCTGGGTAGTACAATTACCCAGGGAACCAATACCTGGGTATTACAATAACCCACAGAACCAACACCTGTACAATAACCCACAGAACCAACACCTGGGTAATACAATAACCCACAGAATCAATACATGGGTAGTACAATAACCCACAGAACCAATACCTGGGTAGTACAATAACCCACACAACCAATACCTGGGTAGTACAATAACCCACAGAACCAATACCTGGGTAGTACAATAACCCACAGAATCAATATCTGGGTAGTACAATTAAAACATCTCACCTCTGATGGGTTGTTTAATGCTTGGTGTATCATCTTCTCTATATTTCTCATCATGGCCACCTTTTGTTGAGGTTTTAGTGGGTATTCAATCTTTTCTGATTGCCCTGCCTGGTAATGGTATATAAACATCAATCTACTTAATCACATATATCACTACAGGCTTGAATTCATTTTCTGTTTTATCCTCCTAATACAGCTTTTACTTTTTAAATTAATCAAAAAAATGAAAAAGGATGTTGTTACTTCAAACTAAATGAAACCATCAACTAGGACATAGTGCTCAATAATATGCTTATTTTGTTAGGAGTACTTATGTCAGACTTACCTTGTACCAGAATGTCACAGAAACAGTGTAGCCATGTGAAGGAATGGACTGAACATGGTGCCACCTGGGGATGTAATCAATTGGTATTAACACTGAAGAGATGGAACAACAGGTTCTTATCATTATATATATCAAAGAAAGGTTAAAATAGTACTGACTAGTACACGGGGATATATAAATAGTACTGACCATTACACAGGGATATATGAATAGTACTGACCAGTACACAGGGATATATAAATAATACTGACCAGTACACAGGGATATATAAATAGTACTGACCAGTACACAAGGATATATAAATAGTACTGACCAGTACACAGGGATATATAAATAGTACTGACCAGTACACAGGGATATATAAATAGTACTGACCAGTACACGGGGATATATAAATAGTACTGACCAGTACACAGGGATATATAAATAGTACTGACCAGTACATGGGGATATTATAGATAGTACTGACCAGTATATGGGGATATAATAGAGAGTACTGACCAGTACATGGGGATATTATAGATAGTACTGACCAGTATATGGGGATATTATAGATAGTACTGACCAGTACATGGGGATATTATAGATAGTACTGACCAGTACATGGGATATTATAGATAATTATACTGACCAGTACATTGGGGATATTATAGATAGTACTGACCAGTACATGGGATATTATAGATAATTATACTGACCAGTACATGGGATATTATAGATAATTATACTGACCAGTACATGGGATATTATAGATAATTATACTGACCAGTACATGGGATATTATAGATAGTACTGACCAGTACATGGGATATTATAGATAGTACTGACCAGTACATGGGGATATTATAGATAGTACTGACCAGTACATGGGATATTATAGATAGTACTGACCAGTACATGGGAATTCAAGTTAGTATGACCAGTACATTGGGATATATAATAGTACTGACCAGTACATGGGGATATATAGATATTATACTGACCAGTACATGGGATATTATAGATAGTTTATCCTGACCAGTTACATGGGGATATTACTAGATATGATACTGACCAGTACATGGGATATTATAGATAATTATACTGACCAGTACATGGGATATTATAGATAGTACTGACCAGTACATGGGATATTATAGATAATTATACTGACCAGTACATGGGATATTATAGATAATTATACTGACCAGTACATTGGGATATTATAGATAATACTGACCAGTACATGGGATATTATAGATAATTATACTGACCAGTACATTGGGATATTATAGATAGTACTGACCAGTACATGGGATATGATAGATAATTATACTGACCAGTACATTGGGATATATAAAACATCTCCTGGACCTACGACAGCTTCCATACCACAAGCTTCTTTGAATTTTGGAAATTTTGTGAAGTCTGGATCATCAAAGTCAACCTTAAAGAGACAGAAGCACATGGACATTTATTTACAGCTATTAAATTACATACACATGTATCTGTTTACATAAACAACTATTATTTTATTTCATATATATATCTATAGTTATAAAACTATACACAGCTGCTTACAAACTATCATATGCAGGTAGGGAGTAAGAATTGTACCTGCTGCCCCCCTTGCATGATCGTAAGAGGCGACTAAATTTGGGATCTTATCTTTTCTCTTCTTTCTGACCAACTTTCTTCTTCCTAATGTCTCCCTTGACAATGCCTCACTTTTGGCCTTTAGTTGAGCGTTCGCCCCTGTGAGGAAGGCTTTGGGTTCTGTCCCCTAGCAGAGACATACCAGAGTCATTAAAAATGGTAGTTGCTACTCCTGCTAAGCGCTCAGCATTTTGGGAGTGGGACAACTGGTTGGCCCGTTGTCAGTATAATGTGACCGGGTGGGGTGTCCTGCTGGGTGTCTTCGGCAGTATGCTTCAGTGAGGTATATACAATATATACAATGCATAGTTACAATAAGGAGACGTATTGGTGTGTTTTACAGTTCTCCTCCTAACAAACTGACTATGTCGGTCACACAGGTGATATATAGGGTAGACTTACCTGACTTTGTCGGTCACACAGGTGATATATAGGGTAGACTTACCTGACTTTGACGGTCACACAGGTGATATATAGGGTAGATTTACCTGACTTTGTCTGTCACACGGGTGATATATAGGGTAGACTTACCTGACATTGACGGTCACACAGGTGATATATAGGGTAGACTTACCTGACTTTGTCGGTCACACAGGCGATATATAGGGTAGACTTACCTGACTTTGACGGTCACACAGGTGATATATAGGGTAGACTTACCTGACTTTGACGGTCACACAGGCGATATATAGGGTAGACTTACCTGACTTTGACGGTCACACAGGTGATATATAGGGTAGACTTACCTGACTTTGTCGGTCACACAGGTGATATATAGGGTAGACTTACCTGACTTTGACGGTCACATGGGTGATATATAGGGTAGACTTACCTGACATTGTCGGTCACACAGGTGATATATAGGGTAGACTTACCTGACTTTGTCGGTCACACGGGTGATATATAGGGTAGACTTACCTGACGGTCACACAGGTGATATATAGGGTAGACTTACCTGACTTTGTCGGTCACACGGGTGATATATAGGGTAGACTTACCTGACTTTGTCGGTCACACGGGTGATATATAGGGTAGACTTACCTGACTTTGTCGATCACACGGGTGATATATAGGGTAGACTTACCTGACTTTGTCGGTCACACGGGTGATATATAGGGTAGACTTACCTGACTTTGACGGTCACACGGGTGATATATAGGGTATGGATACATGCAGGCAAACTGAGATGGTGGGAAGAGAATAAATCTTTTGTAGCCTCGAACTTGGGCAAAGAAATTTTCTTGTTCGTCGTAATGTGCTGGTGTAACATTTCCTGCCAGAAACAATAAAAGAGTCTCATTCAGACATCATTTCACATAGATGGATAGCGTAGAGGTACAAGGCAATCTAAAACAAGATGGAGTTAAACACAGACAATGGGATTCGTGACGTCTATAGGGTTATTCCTCGATTTACAAGGACAATATAATTATGCTGTCAATATGAAATACATGTACATTAGATCCTCATTAATGGTGAATATTAACTATTACTTTGGTTTGTTCTTTGCAAATTCTTGTTTTGTTCCATACAGAACTGTGAGTAAATAAATAGTACAAAGCAATTATTAGTTAATTACTTTTAAGGGAGATAACTCTAGGCCCTATGTAATGCTAATCTTGTTTGATACAAATAAAACTATGATTTATTTACAATACTACTTTATTGTGCTTGTTAACTTAAGCATTGAACTGTTACCAAATGGTAGTATACAGTCGATATGAATACAATTCGGGTGACAGATAAATAGAATGTCGCCTGTTACGAAATGTTTATCTGTCACCCAAATTGTATTCATATCGACTGTATACTACCATTTGGTAACAGTTCAATGCTTATATTTATATTAATCAAGATTTTTTTTATTAAGGGTAGGTTATGATGCGTTTAAATTTGCCGCTTATCCTATCACCGACGTCATCAAGTTCCAATACCGGAACAGCCGAAATTTCCAGAAGGAACTAGTCCCTCGTGATGTTATTAATAGCTAACACATAAAATGGTTTTGCACAAATTTGGCTTTATTTTCTATTTCATATGTTTTTAGATATCGTCAAATTATTCACAATTGCATGATTTCTGATTGTTCTTAAATTCTAAGTGAAAGTCGTCTTGACAGTAGGTGAAAATGATTCCAAGAATATTTCGTTCAAAACAGATTCCAGTCAAACCGGTCACATCAGTGTGCAGACGATTTTCAACTTCACAGGGGCTTGATTTTTTAAGGTAGGCCTTCGACATCAGTGAATAACCACAAAACTAAAATCCAGTATACATACACAACCGGAAACGATGTCGATACTCCCGGTTTTTTTTACAAGATTTTTTTGATAAATAGATTTCTACAGGACATTTATTGTTGTTGTGTCTTGCATTTCTGAAAATTTGGAAACGAGCCCCTGTGACTGAGTATGACAACACTGACAGTTTGATAATTCCTAGATCAAGAACGGCGCTTATAGGTATCTTGTGTTGACTGCATTTTTTTTCATTATGAAATATTACTCTCATAACTTGTGAAGTTGCTTTATGTTTTGTTGTGGATTATGTATATACACCTGGGGCTGTTTCCTACACTAACTGAATCACTGTAAATTGTAGTATACAGTCTCATGAAAACAATTTGGTTTACTAACAACATATAGGCAAATGCAACACAGAATGTAAATATAATATAATACATAAAACATTGATGTGTCACACTGACCTTCCATTCCAACCAAAAGGAGATTTGAGGTCATTTCTCCAAAATTATTATCTTTTTGTTGCCTGGTCACCCAGTGCCAATTGAAGCCAAGGAAATCCTTGATGACTTTCTTCCCCACTGTATCGTGTAGAATCTGTTGTAGGTAAAGCCTGGAAAACATTAAACAAAATTCACTCAAAATTCAGCATATTCAGTGAACTCCATACATATAATCTAAATCAAGAAAGAAACAGTTACGAATTTATTTATATCTAAATTATACAAATACTTTCAACATTAAGTAAGATGACTTGATCAGGTCTTATTATTAATGATTAAGTTTGCAATAACTGCAATATATCACCAATTGTTGGTGTTACTCTACAGAAATATCATATTTCATATTATATGAGAATACAAATCCCTTATCTGAACCATAACATATACCGTAAATTTGTGGCAAATATCTTGTACATCACCTACCTGTCCTCTCCTGGTTTCGCCTTTTGTAGTTTTTCCACAAATTCTGAAAATTTCATGTCTTCTTTTTCAGTTGGCTTTCTGAATTCTTTAACATTATCAGACTTTTTATCATCAAAATATTGGAAATTTTTGTTTTTGGAAATGTGCACAACAAAGTCTCCATCTCCAATATTTTTGGAAAGGTACTCCAAGTCCCAATGTAAAGCAGAGGTAACCAAATTGGTATCTGTTAACACCACAGGAAGCTGAAAGACAACAATGTATCTGTTAACACCACAGGAAGCTGTAAGACAACCAACAATGTACAGTTAACTCAACAGAAAGCTGTTAGACAACCAACAATATACAGTTAACTCAACAGGAAGTTGTAAGACACCCAACATTGTACAGTTAACTCAACAGGAAGTTGTAAGACAACCAACAATTGTACAGTTAACTCAACAGGAAGCTGTAAGACAACCAACATTGTACAGTTAACTCAACAGGAAGTTGTAAGACACCCAACAATGTACGGTTAACTCAACAGGAAGTTGTAAGACAACCAACATTGTACAGTTAACTCAACAGGAAGCTGTAAGACAACCAACATTGTACAGTTAACTCAACAGGAAGTTGTAAGACACCCAACATTGTACAGTTAACTCAACAGGAAGCTGTAAGACAACCAACAATTGTACAGTTAACTCAACAGGAAGCTGTAAGACAACCAACATTGTACAGTTAACTCAATAGTAAGCTGTAAGACAACCAACATTGTACAGTTAACTCAACAGGAAGTTGTGGGACAACCAACATTGTACAGTTAACTCAACAGGAAGTTGTAAGACAACCAACATTGTACAGTTAACTCAATAGTAAGCTGTAAGACAACCAACAATGTACAGTTAACTCAATAGTAAGCTGTAAGACAACCAACAATGTACAGTTAACTCAATAGTAAGCTGTAAGACAACCAACAATGTACAGTTAACTCAATAGTAAGCTGTAAGACAACCAACATAGTAAAGTTAACTCAACAGTATGCTGTAAGACAACCAACATTGTACAGTTAACTCAACAGGAAGCTGTAAGACAACCAACATTGTACAGTTAACTCAACAGTATGCTGTAAGACAACCAACATAGTAAAGTTAACTCAACAGTATGCTGTAAGACAACCAACATTGTACAGTTAACTCAATAGTAAGCTGTAAGACAACCAACAATGTACAGTTAACTCAATAGTAAGCTGTAAGACAACCAACATAGTAAAGTTAACTCAACAGTATGCTGTAAGACAACCAACATAGTAAAGTTAACTCAACAGTATGCTGTAAGACAACCAACATTGTACAGTTAACTCAATAGAAAGCTGTAAGACAACCAACAATGTACAGTTAACTCAATAGTAAGCTGTAAGACAACCAACATAGTAAAGTTAACTCAACAGTATGCTGTAAGACAACCAACATTGTACAGTTAACTCAACTGGAAGCTGTAAGACAACCAACATTGTACAGTTAACTCAACAGGAAGCTGTAAGACAACCAACATTGTACAGTTAACTCAACAGGAAGCTGTAAGACAACCAACATTGTACAGTTAACTCAACAGGAAGTTGTGGGACAACCAACATTGTACAGTTAACTCAACAGTAAGCTGTAAGACAACCAACAATGTACAGTTAACTCAACAGGAAGTTGTAAGACAACCAACATTGTACGGTTAACTCAACTGGAAGCTGTAAGACAACCAACAATGTACGGTTAACTCAACTGGAATCTGTAAGACAACCAACAATTGTACGGTTAACTCAACTGGAATCTGTAAGACAACCAACATTGTACAGTTAACTCAACAGTAAGCTGTAAGACAACCAACAATTGTACAGTTAACTCAACAGGAAGTTGTAAGACACCCAACATTGTACAGTTAACTCAACTGGAATCTGTAAGACAACCAAGATTGTACAGTTAACTCAACAGGAAGCTGTAAGACAACCAACATTGTACGGTTAACTCAACTGGAATCTGTAAGACAACCAACATTGTACAGTTAACTCAACAGGAAGCTGTAAGACAACCAACATAGTAAAGTTAACTCAACAGGAAGCTGTAAGACAACCAACAATTGTACAGTTAACTCAACAGGGAGCTGTAAGACAACCAACAATTGTACGGTTAACTCAACAGGAAGTTGTAAGACAACCAACATTGTACAGTTAACTCAACAGGAAGTTGTAAGACAACCAACATTGTACAGTTAACTCAACAGTAAGCTGTGAGACAACCAACAATGTACGGTTAACTCAACTGGAAGCTGTAAGACAACCAACATTGTACGGTTAACTCAACAGGAAGCTGTAAGACAACCAACATTGTACAGTTAACTCAACAGGAAGCTGTGAGACAACCAACATAGTAAAGTTAACTCAACTGGAATCTGTAAGACAACCAACATTGTACGGTTAACTCAACAGGAAGTTGTAAGACAACCAACATTGTACAGTTAACTCAACTGGAATCTGTAAGACAACCAACATTGTACAGTTAACTCAACAGTAAGCTGTAAGACAACCGACAATGTAGGTTAACTCAACTGGAAGCTGTAAGACAACCAACATTGTACAGTTAACTCAACAGGGAGCTGTAAGACAACCAACAATGTACAGTTAACTCAACAGTAAGCTGTAAGACAACCAACAATGTACAGTTAACTCAACAGGAAGTTGTGGGACAACCAACATTGTACAGTTAACTCAACAGTAAGCTGTAAGACAACCAACATTGTACAGTTAACTCAACTGGAAGCTGTAAGACAACCAACATTGTACAGTTAACTCAACAGGAAGCTGTAAGACAACCAACATTGTACAGTTAACTCAACAGGAAGCTGTAAGACAACCAACATTGTACAGTTAACTCAACAGGAAGTTGTGGGACAACCAACATTGTACAGTTAACTCAACAGTAAGCTGTAAGACAACCAACAATGTACAGTTAACTCAACAGGAAGTTGTAAGACAACCAACATTGTACGGTTAACTCAACAGGAAGCTGTAAGACAACCAACAATGTACGGTTAACTCAACTGGAAGCTGTAAGACAACCAACAATTGTACGGTTAACTCAACTGGAATCTGTAAGACAACCAACATTGTACAGTTAACTCAACAGTAAGCTGTAAGACAACCAACAATTGTACAGTTAACTCAACAGGAAGTTGTAAGACACCCAACATTGTACAGTTAACTCAACTGGAATCTGTAAGACAACCAAGATTGTACAGTTAACTCAACAGGAAGCTGTAAGACAACCAACATTGTACGGTTAACTCAACTGGAATCTGTAAGACAACCAACATTGTACAGTTAACTCAACAGGAAGCTGTAAGACAACCAACATAGTAAAGTTAACTCAACAGGAAGCTGTAAGACAACCAACAATTGTACAGTTAACTCAACAGGGAGCTGTAAGACAACCAACAATTGTACGGTTAACTCAACAGGAAGTTGTAAGACAACCAACATTGTACAGTTAACTCAACAGGAAGTTGTAAGACAACCAACATTGTACAGTTAACTCAACAGTAAGCTGTGAGACAACCAACAATGTACGGTTAACTCAACTGGAAGCTGTAAGACAACCAACATTGTACGGTTAACTCAACAGGAAGCTGTAAGACAACCAACATTGTACAGTTAACTCAACAGGAAGCTGTGAGACAACCAACATAGTAAAGTTAACTCAACTGGAATCTGTAAGACAACCAACATTGTACAGTTAACTCAACAGTAAGCTGTAAGACAACCGACAATGTAGGTTAACTCAACTGGAAGCTGTAAGACAACCAACATTGTACAGTTAACTCAACAGGAAGTTGTGGGACAACCAACATTGTACAGTTAACTCAACAGTAAGCTGTAAGACAACCAACATTGTACAGTTAACTCAACAGGAAGTTGTAAGACAACCAACATTGTACAGTTAACTCAACAGGAAGCTGTAAGACAACCAAAAATGTACAGTTAACTCAACAGTAAGCTGTAAGACAACCAACAATGTACAGTTAACTCAACAGGAAGCTGTGTGACAACCAACAATGTACAGTTAACTCAACAGGAAGCTGTAAGACAACCAACATTGTACGGTTAACTCAACAGTAAGCTGTAACACAACCAACATTGTTCGGTTAACTCAACAGGAATCTGTAAGACAACCAACAATGTACAGTTAACTCAACAGGAAGCTGTAAGACAACCAACATTGTACAGTTAACTCAACAGTAAGCTGTAAGACAACCAACAATTGTACAGTTAACTCAACTGGAAGCTGTAAGACAACCAACATTGTACGGTTAACTCAACAGGGAGCTGTGAGACAACCAACATTGTAAAGTTAACTCAATTGCAGCTGTTGGACTACCAACAATGTACAGTTAACTCAACAGGAAGCTTTGAGACAACCAACATTGTATCAAATTAACTCCATAGGAAGTTAGGATAGGGTGCTAACGGGGAAGGGATATTTTAGTTTGCATGTTTATGTTACCATGGTATTATCATAGTTTCATATTTTTGCAATACGTCCCTAGCTGTGTGGACTATCTAGTCCGTCAAAACTTAACATAATCGCAGTTTCCAAAATACACAATCGACTGGTCGGAATTTTGCGGACAACTTTTAAGTGGCCTATAATAAGCATTCAGCAATTGTAGTTATCATTTTAGGTAATTAGATAGTTCAATTATTAAACTCCATCCTTATCGACATTTGGACACCCTCATGTTACAGTAAAAATGCATGTCTGTTGTCACGTACACCAAACTCGAGAACAGAACCAACATATTCTGGCTTGTAGGCACAACTTCGGTATCATGACAGTCGCCGTCATTTTACCTACCGCTTTAGAAATTCTACTCTCTGCTTCCGGATCGGTAATGCTTAATCTTGGAATTTGTTCTGTTGGAAATGAGTACTGTTTTAGATCGAACGATCTATGTTCTTTCCTTTTTTCCGTCATGTTTAATATCAAACACTGTTGAACACACGCTTGTTGTAGTTTCATGTGTATAACAAACAGTTCAAAGACACAGACAACATTAACTATTTTTAAGGAATCTAGCACATGATATTTAAATACGACGTAAACATTAACATCATCTTAAGGATGCAAAGTCGTTAAGTTAAAATAATTAATCGGAAAATTTCAAAATTCTCTTCTACATAATCCCATAGGATAAACAACACAAATACATGTACAACAATTCAATGAATTGTATTTCACAACGACATAGGCACTAACTGTAAATTTATTAAAAAACCACCATGGTTATAAAAAACAATGACTCAAAAATTCACCAGAATGACACATATAAGCTATAACTAACCTATTTTCACATGCAAATACCATAGAGCTGTCTATTGGCATATCTCATAACAAAGAGAAAGTAATTTTAATTCATCCTAATTCCTACTGTCAACCAGTTAAAATTATATTAGCAATTAATATGACCAACAGTGTAAAAAGACAGATGGACATGATATTACTGTCTTCTTACATCTTTGCTTCATATATGATAATCAGGAATTTATATCATTTTGCAAAAAGTGTATTAGGAGTATATGTCACGTTACTAGATCAGTCTAGTTGGAATTTCCCTTTAGTCTATACTCTATAGTGGTAGGACATCCACCTTACTAGTTCAGGCTAGTGGGAATTTCCCTATAGTGGTAGCTATATATATAGGTCATCCACCTTACTAGTTCAGGCTAGCGGGAATTTCCCTATAGTGGTAGCTATATATATAGGTCATCCACCTTACTAGTTCAGGCAAGTGGGAATTTCCCTTTAATCTATATTGGTAGGATATCCACCTTAATAGCTCAGGCTTATATGAATTTCCCTTTAGACTATAGCGGTAGCTCTTTCTTTTCCTTCATTTCTTTTAAAGCATTCATAATGCAAAATAGATGACAACTCCCCATCCCTTCCCAATGAATCAGCACCTCCCTGGTCTCATTATATTCCATTCTCTCTATTCTACATGTAGTTCTTGTTCACATTGTCCCCTCTACCTTCTGGTCACCATCTCCCTCTCACTATGGGTTACCATCTCCCCTCTCACTATGGGTTACCATCTCCCCTCTCACTCTGGGTCACCATCTCCACTCTCACTCTGGGTCACCATCTCCCCTCTCACTCTGGATCACCATTTCCACTCTCACTCTGGTCACCATCTCCCTCTCACTATTGGTCACCATATCCCCTCTGGTCAACATCTTTACTCTGGTCACCATCTCCCTCTCATTCTGGATCACAATTCTCTTCAGTCACCATCCCCCTCCTTGGTCATCAATCCCCCCTTCCTCTTGATTGTCACCATCCCCTGTCCCTCTTGTCATCCCTCTCCCCTGTCCCCTCTGTCACTCTCCCATTCACCATCCCCCTGTCCCCTCTTTGCCCTATCACTCACCCTTCCCCTCTGTTCACACCACTCTTCCCTCTTGTCTGATCACCATCCCCTGTCCTCTCTCTAGTCACCATCCCCTGTCCCTCTTGTCTAGTCACCATCCCTCCTGTCCCCTCTTCTAGGTCACCATCTCCCTCTGTCCCCCTTTCTAGTACCATCACCCTTCCCCTCTTGCTGATCACCATCCCATCTGGTCACCATCTCCTCCCCCTTATGGTCACATCTCCCTGTCTTCCTGGTCAGACACCACCTCCGTCCCCTCTGTGTCTGATCACACCCATCCTCTGTCCCTCTTGTCCTAGATCACCCACTCGCCCCTGGATCCATCCTCCCTTGTCTAGATCACCATCCCCCTGTCCCTCTGTGTCTAGTCACCATCACCCCTGTCCCCCCCTTGTCAGATCACCATCCCCTGTCCCCTCTGTTCTAGATCACCATCCCCTGTCCCTCTGTGTCTAGATCACCATCACCCCTGTCCCCTCTGTGTCTAGATCACCATCACCCTGTCCTCTGTGTCTAGATCACCATCACCCCTGTCCCCTCTGTGTCTAGATCACCATCACCCCTGTCCTCTGTGTCTAGATCACCATCACCCTGTCCCCTCTGTGTCTAGATCACCATCACCCCTGTCCCCTCTGTGTCTAGATCACCATCACCCCTGTCCCCTCTGTTTCTAGATCACCATCACCCCTGTCCTCTGTGTTTAGATCACCACCACTCCTGTCTCCTCTGTGTCTAGATCACCATCACCCCTGTCCCCTCTGTGTCTAGATCACCATCACCCCTGTCCTCCTCTGTGTCTAGACACCATCACCCTGTCCCTCTTGTCTAGATCACCATCACCCCTGTCCTCTGTGTCTAGATCACCATCACCCCTGTCCCCTCTGTGTCTAGATCACCATCACCCCTGTCCCCTCTGTGTCTAGATCACCATCACCCCTGTCCCCTCTGTGTCTAGATCACCATCACCCCTGTCCCCTCTGTGTCTAGATCACCATCACCCCTGTCCCCTCTGTGTCTAGATCACCATCACCCCTGTCCCCTCTGTGTCTAGATCACCATCACCCCTGTCCCCTCTGTGTCTAGATCACCATCACCCCTGTCCTCTGTGTCTAGATCACCATCACCCCTGTCCCCTCTGTGTCTAGATCACCATCACCCCTGTCCTCTGTGTCTAGATCACCATCACCCCTGTCCCTCTGTGTCTAGATCACCATCACCCCTGTCCCCTCTGTGTCTAGATCACCATCACCCCTGTCCTCTGTGTCTAGATCACCATCACCCCTGTCCCCTCTGTGTCTAGATCACCATCACCCCTGTCCCCTCTGTGTCTAGATCACCATCACCCCTGTCCCCTCTGTGTCTAGATCACCATCACTCCTGTCCCCTCTGTGTCTAGATCACCATCACCCCTGTCCTCTGTGTCTAGATCACGATCACCCTGTCCCTCTGTGTCTAGATCACCATCACTCCTGTCCCCTCTGTGTCTAGATCACCATCACTCCTGTCTCCTCTGTTTCTAGATCACCATCACTCCTGTCCCCTCTGTGTCTAGATCACCATCACTCCTGTCTCCTCTGTTTCTAGATCACCATCACCCCTGTCCTCTGTGTCTAGATCACCATCACCCCTGTCCCCTCTGTGTCTAGATCACCATCTCCCCTGTCCCCTCTGTGTCTAGATCACCATCACCCTTGTCTCCTCTGTTTCTAGATCATTATCTCCCATATCTCTGGTTTACACTTCCCCCTCTTCACCTTTCTCCTGTTCCCTGTCACATTTGGGTCCCTGTCCTCTCTGTGTCACCATTATCTTTCTAGGTTCTCCCTGACTCCTTTGTTTACTATCTCCTTAGTTTCCACTTGGTCACCCCTGGGTTGATATCTTGAACTATCTTCCCCCTCCTGCTGGCTGTCTCATTCCTTGCTGTTATATCATATCCTCTGTCCCCTCATGGTCCGAGTCACTATATCCTCTGTCCCCTCAGGGTCTGAGTCACTATCTCCTCTGTCCTCTCAGGGTCCGAGTCACTATATCCTCTGTCCCCTCAGGGTCTGAGTCACTATCTCCTCTGTCCCCTCATGGTCTGAGTCACTATCTCCTCTGTCCCCTCATGGTCTGAGTCACTATCTCCTCTGTCCCCTCAGGGTCCGAGTCACTATCTCCTCTGTCCCCTCAGGGTCCGAGTCACTATCTCCTCTGTCCCCTCAGGGTCCGAGTCACTATCTCCTCTGTCCCCTCAGGGTCCGAGTCACTATCTCCTCTGTCCCCTCAGGGTCTGAGTCACTATCTCCTCTGTCCCCTCAGGGTCCGAGTCACTATCTCCTCTGTCCCCTCAGGGTCCGAGTCACTATCTCCTCTGTCCCCTCAGGGTCCGAGTCACTATCTCCTCTGTCCCCTCAGGGTCCGAGTCACTATCTCCTCTGTCCCCTCAGGGTCTGAGTCACTATCTCCTCTGTCCCCTCAGGGTCTGAGTCACTATCTCCTCTGTCCTCTCAGGGTCTGAGTCACTATCTCCTCTGTCCCCTCAGGGTCTGAGTCACTATCTCCTCTGTCCCCTCAGGGTCTGAGTCACTATCTCCTCTGTCCCCTCAGGGTCCGAGTCACTATCTCCTCTGTCCCCTCAGGGTCCGAGTCACTATCTCCTCTGTCCCCTCAGGGTCCGAGTCACTATCTCCTCTGTCCCCTCAGGGTCTGAGTCACTATCTCCTCTGTCCCCTCAGGGTCTGAGTCACTATCTCCTCTGTCCCCTCTGGTCACCATCTCCTAAGTCATCCCTGTTCATCCTCTCCCACACCTCTCAGGGTCCGAGTCACTATCTCCTCTGTCCCCTCAGGGTCTGAGTCACTATCTCCTCTGTCCCCTCCGGTCACCATCTCCTAAGTCATCCCTGTTCATCCTCTCCCACACCTCTTAGGGTCTGAGTCACTATCTCCTCTGTCCCCTCCGATCACCATCTCCTAAGTCATCCCTGTTTATCCTCTCCCACACCTCTCAGGGTCCGAGTCACTATCTCCTCTGTCCCCTCCGGTCACCATCTCCTAAGTCATCCCTGTTTATCCTCTCCCACACCTCTCAGGGTCCGAGTCACTATCTCCTTTGTCCTCTCAGGGTCTGAGTCACTATCTCCTCTGTCCCCTCCGGTCACCATCTCCTAAGTCATCCCTGTTTATCCTCTCCCACACCTCTCAGGGTCTGGGTCACTATCTCCTCTGTCCCCTCCGGTCACCATCTCCTAAGTCATCCCTGTTCATCCTCTCCCACACCTCTCAGGGTCTGAGTCACTATCTCCTTTGTCCTCTCAGGGTCCGAGTCACTATCTCCTTTGTCCTCTCAGGGTCTGAGTCACTATCTCCTCTGTCCCCTTCCGGTCACCATCTCCTAAGTCATCCCTGTTCATCCTCTCCCACAACCTCTTCAGGGTCTGGAGTCAACTATTCTCCTTTGTCCTCTCAGGGTTCTGAGTCACTATCTCCTTATGTCCCCTCCGCGTCACCATTCTCCTAAGTCATCCCTGTTTATCCTCTCCCCCAACCTCTCAGGTCCTGAGTCACCTATCTCCTTTGTCCTCTCGGGTTGGCAGTCACTACTCCTATCAGTCCCCTCATCTCTCACCTATCCCTCGTCATCCTCTGTCATCTCCCCACACCTCCCTGTCATTTCCCTATCTCCCATCACTCTCAGCTCTCTCCTCTCCCTGTTCCCCTGTGTCACAACTATCCCTATCTCCATTTTGTCCTCTCCCCCACCTCTCAGGGTTCCATCTCATCTCCTTTGTCCTCTGAGGTCTGAGTACCACCTCCTCTGTCCCTCTGGTCACCACTCTCCTATCATCCTGTTATCCTCTCCCTCACCCTCTCAGGGTCCATTCACTATCCCTTTCTGTCGGTTCTGCCATCATCTCTCCTATCACTCTCATCTCTCTCCTCTCACCCGACTCATCTGTCATCTCCCAACTACCACCTCCTCTGTCATTTCTGCCATCATCTCTCCCATCACTCTCATCTCTCTCCTCACCCCACTCATCTGTCATTTCTGCCATCATCTCTCCTATCACTCTCATCTCTCTCCTCACCCCACTCCTCTGTCATTTCTGCCATCATATCTCCCATCACTCTCATCTCTCACCCCTCACCCACTCCTCTGTCATTTCTGCCATCATATATCCCATCACTCTCATCTCTCACCCCTCACCCCACTCATCTGTCATTTCTGCCATCATCTCTCCCATCACTCTCATCTCTCTCCTCACTCCACTCATCTGTCATTTTCTGCCATCATCTCTCCCATCACTCTCATCTCTCTCCTCACCCACTCCTCTGTCATTTCTGCCATCATATCTCCCATCACTCTCATCTCTCACCCCTCACCCACTCCTCTGTCATTTCTGCCATCATATCTCCTATCACTCTCATCTCTCTCCTCACCCACTCCTCTGTCATTTCTGCCATCATCTCTCCCATCACTCTCATCTCTCCTCTCACCCTCCTCTGTCATTTCTGCCATCATCTCTCCCATCACTCTCATCTCTCTCCTCACTCCACTCCTCTGTCATTTCTGCCATCATCTCTCCCATCACTCTCATCTCTCTCCCCTCACCCACTCCTCTGTCATTTCTGCCATCATCTCTCCCATCACTCTCATCTCTCTCCTCACTCCCACTCCTCTGTCATTTCTGCCATCATCTCTCCCATCACTCTCATCTCTCTCCTCACTCCACTCCTCTGTCATTTCTGCCATCATATCTCCCATCACTCCCATCTCTCACCCCTCACCCCACTCATCTGTCATTTCTCCCATCACTCTCATCTCTCTCCTCTCACCCGACTCCTCTGTCATCTCCCAACTACCACTTCCTCTGTCATTTCTGCCATCATCTCTCCTATCACTCTCATCTCTCTCCTCTCACCCGACTCGTCATCTCCCAACTACCACCTCCTCTGTCATTTCTGCCATCATCTCTCCCATCACTCCCATCTCTCACCCCTCACCCCACTTATCTGTCATTTCTGCCATCATCTCTGCCATCACTCCCATCTCTCACCCCTCACCCCACTTATCTGACATTTCTGTCATCATCTCTCCCATCACTCTCCTCTCTCACCCCACTCATCTGTCATTTCTGTCATCATCTCTCCCATCACTCCCATCTCTCACCCCTCACCCCACTCCTCTGTCATTTCTGTCATCATCTCTCCCATCACTCTCCTCTCTCACCCCACTCATCTGTCATTTCTGTCATCATCTCTCCCATCACTCTCATCTCTCACCCCTCACCCCACTTATCTGACATTTCTGCCATCATCTCTCCCATCACTCCCATCTCTCACCCCTCACCCCACTTATCTGACATTTCTGTCATCATCTCTCCCATCACTCTCATCTCTCACCCCTCACCCCACTTATCTGACATTTCTGCCATCATCTCTCCCATCACTCTCCTCTCTCACCCCACTCATCTGTCATTTCTGTCATCATCTCTCCCATCACTCTCATCTCTCACCCCTCACCCCACTTATCTGACATTTCTGCCATCATCTCTCCCATCACTCCCATCTCTCACCCCTCACCCCACTTATCTGTCATTTCTGCCATCATCTCTCCTATTCCTTCTTGACAGAAACTTGTCTCTCTTCTAGGCCAGCACATTCTCTCCGACTCAAAAACATTACTTGTTTAAGCTCCAGTGCAGAATATTTGTATGTTCTTGTCATTATGTAGTTAAAGGCAGAAATATTACTCTTCGTTGGCCCATCTCAAATTTAGTAGACGTTCTGCAGAGTTTGTCATACATTCATTGGTATTGATAGAACTGGCATATTTATGTGAAAGTTCTATTGCTGTCAATATTATAACACTGCATTTGAAATGGGAAAAAAAAAGAATCATTAATTTGATGTGTTTTATATAGGCCTAACATTTTTGGCTATTGAGGTTTTGGTTGAGTAGGTTTGCAGAGCTCATCATTCAATGATAAATAGTGATAGGTTGCTTTATTCATTCACTGATAAATAGTGATAGGATGATTATTCATTCACAGATAAATAGTGATAGGATGATTATTCATTCACAGATAAATAGTGATAGGATGATTATTCATTCACAGATAAATAGTGATAGGATGATTATACATTCACAGATAAATAGTGATAGGATGATTATACATTCACAGATAAATAGTGATAGGATGATTATTCATTCACAGATAAATAGTGATAGGATGATTATTCATTCACAGATAAATAGTGATAGGATGATTATTCATTCACAGATAAATAGTGATAGGATGATTATACATTCACTGATAAATAGCGATATGATGCTTTATTCATTCACAGATAAATAGTGATAGGATGATTATTCATTCACAGATAAATAGTGATAGAAAAAATTGTCATGCACTTGCGTGTGATTCTGTCAGGATATTGATAATTTGTATTAAAGAATTTTGCATATATATTATCTGAAGTTCAGGCCTTGCATGGTTTTATCTATGTTCAATTCAATTTAGGAAAAGGAATTAAAATTTTCCATGATAATTCAGTATTTTTGGGATTGAAGGAGAAATGTTAGTTAAGGAACTTCCTTATTCCTCAAATTCTGTAATGCTTCCCCGATGAAATTTACAGTTAATAATTAGGTCTTTATACCATTTATCTTTCAATGAAAATTTTAGTGTGGCATTTATCACTATAGAGTTGAGAAAAAAACTTTTGAACACGCACATACAAATGTTTCCTAAAATACAATTTATTTACTACATAGAAATAAATGATATCACCAATTAAATCGACATTCTTAATTGATTTACAGATTATAACCATAAGTTTCTCAAACAATACTTGCAACGGTTACATACTACCATAAACGATCCGGTTATCTCCCTTGGAAAAGCGTATTGATATTTCTCGGTCTTGGTTACCATAAACATATCGACTAATTGTTATACACCCATTTATATATAGAAAAGATAAAAGATCCAATATAATGTCATCTTAGTTGTGCGTAAATACTAAAAAAATAGCATCGGTAAAATCTAACATCAACTTTTCTATTGATATAAGTATAGAACTATACCGTTAGCAGGTGCGCTCGCGGAAGGATATTGTGTACATGTCGGGAGTGCTACGTTCATCAACAACGATATGAAACGTGATTCAGTATGTTGCATCTTCCTGGATTGATTATCTAACCGTGTGCTATGTTTTGATTTCCAATAATTGACTTACCAACAAGATGACATCGTCAGACGCAGTGGTCAAGGGTGTCGCTAGAAAACTGTAAGTGGACGCTGTCAGTAGGTCTTAGTCTTTATTTTTGGTGTCTGATATTGACAGATGTGTTATTGTCATGTTGACATATAGCATCGATTCAGCGTTTAATTCACACATATTGTTCTGCATGCTTCGAAAAAAAGTGTAATTGAAATGACAGGAATTGTAATTACACAGCTGGCTCTGATATACAATTGTGTATTTATTGCACTCCAATGTAGCTGATTTTCTCTTTAACATCTCATTTACAAACTCGTATATTCTTTCTTTTGAAGGAATTGGAACAGAGATCGATTGTTTAATTTTGTCATCAGTAATGCTTTTGTCGAAACTTCAGAAATAATTTAAATTATTTTTCATCCGCAATCAAATGTGAGAAAACATACATGTATGCTGATTTTTTCACATTAAATATAATCTACTTCTAGTAGACTTGTTCGAGGAAAACAAATTACCTATGAGGGCTGATTGATATGTTGTGAGCCTCATATTGAAGGAATTGAATTTTGCCGGACATATTGTATTATTTTTCAACATAATCCCCTTAAGTATCTATACACTTTTGCCAGTGGTGTGTAAGGGCCCCAATGCCTCTTTTATAGAACTCCTTTTCTTGGCTGTTCAGAAAAAAGTCCACTGTATGTTAGGGTTTGGGTGCCTGAAATAGTTGTTTTCAGTTTTGGAAATTGATGAATGTATAATGGATGGAGATCAGGTGAATAAAGCAATGCTCAATAAAGCCACAATCCTGAATGACAGCCATGGCAATGACAGACTCTTTCACTGTAACTGATTTTGTCCCTTTTGCAAAAGCCGCCTGTCTTGTTTACTTTAGAGTGCTACCTCGTCGATATAAACTAACCAAATGAGACCAGTCCTTGGGTACACGGCCCGATATAGTCAGAGAATAGTACAAAAGTAGGACTTATAAAGAACATCCTTGAGTACTTATGTACTTCCTTCAGTATGAGGCTCACAACATATTAATCAACCCTCATATAGCTTGTTGTATCAAAGTTGAAAACATTTTGTTGTTGTAATTTTCAGAAAATATTACTTTGACATCAAAAGGTTGGAGGATGGATTTGACTTATCTGGGGTAAATAGCCCACAGTTGGATCACCCTCCTCTTAAATCGGTAAGAACTCTCTTATATGTACAGTATATATGTCATACCATATATGGATTGATATACCAACAATCAATTGTAATACAATAGTTGCAGTGTACCAGACAAATACACAATAAATGCATTTTTTTTTCTGGAAGCAAGTTATAGATTTACTCAGCTAAACTATAAAGACTTAAATACCAAGATTATTGTATAAAAAGTACTCAGGTACATACACTTGTAGATGTCAGCTTCATTTTCAGAATTTGATATTTGAATTAAACAGATATACTCGCACAATTCTACAATTACTTAAGTGTTCATAGTCTGTTTTGAAGGAGATTTACGAAAAAAAATAAAAGGTCGCTATATAATATTAATCCAGTGCCATAGCTACCATTAGCACAAAAATGTGGTTGTTTTCACATCAATTAAAAAAAAGGAAGGAAAATATTGTAATAATATAAAAAATAATCTAAATGATAGTATCAAATTGAAAAAGACCAGAAAATATTAGAAGTGACGTTTAAAATCTGCATGTACTCAAGAACAGGAGACACAGTTTATTCTAACTCGTTGTGAAGACCTGCTATATGTTCAAAACTATTTTCCAGTTTTAACTATCGATGGCATACTTTGATAATTAAGTGTACCAAGGGAGTATGCTTTGATAAAAACGTCTGAGAGGAAAACCTTTCTGTGTTAGCTAGCCCTTTTACACATCCATTGTGACAGTGACACTTTGACAAAGATCATGTGATTGACATGTTCGATTGTCAAATGAGTAGAATAAATCACCTTATGTTATATATACTTTGATGAACATGTTGAAGGTTTTTAGTTGAATAACTAAATGTCTGGAATTTCTAAAAAAAAAAAACGAGCCTAGTTTTATCAACAACGGCAGTCATGTAAATAGTAAAAGATATCAACAACGACAGTCATGTAAATTAGTAAAAAATATCAACGACGACAGTCATGTAAATAGTAGAAGATATCAACGACGACAGTCATGTAAATAGTAAAAGATATCAACGACGACAGTCATGTAAATAGTAAAAGATATCAACGACGACAGTCATGTAAATAGTAAAAGATATCAACAACAACAGTAATGTAAATAGTAAAACATATCAACAACAACAGCCATGTAGTAAAAGATAGCTGTTACAACATATTGTTTGGTTGTGGTTCTATTTTGCCTATAATAGATTTTTTATTTTAAAGAAACCAAAAAAATATCAAATGAAATGAAATCTTACCAAATCATACTGAAATCACTTTAAAACCTATCTCCACCATTCACTCCGCTATTCAAATATGGAGCATTTTTTTCCATGGTGTCACATACCCCAGACTCCCCTATCACTTCGCACTCTGACATTTATTAGTGTGCACATTGAATTTAGTCTAGCTGTGCCACTGTTATCGGAATAAAGCATCATTTTGTTCGAAATAAATCCTACTTATCCTGTAATACTACCGATCTAATAAACACACATCCCCCCTGTACCCAGCCCACTTCTTCCTTATTGAGGAAGATGACAGTGTACTAAAAAGGTTGTTTACTTCACTCTGATACACTTTTCGGTAATTAATATTTTGATTTAAAGAAATGACAAAATGCTATATCTGAATATAGATTTCTTTTTTTAACTCTTGAATTTGAAACTTTGCCCTGTAAATGGTTTTATTAAATCCGTCTTGGCACTTTTGAGAGGTCTATTGCTATGCCTTGAAGTGTGACATAACAATGTTGTGTTATAGTTGATCTGGCACATTATTTAGAATATTGCTTAAAATTACATTATAGTTTTCCAGATGTTGGCAATCAATTAGCCTGAATGATGAAGATTGTATTCTACAGCATCAGTCTCCAATCAATAGATCCAGAGTGTTGTCATAGTAATACAATATTTACTGGATACCATTAGTAGATTAGAGGATACATACCACATCCGTCGATCGGAATCTGTCGTTCATTGTATAGCATATTTTGCGGTTATTGCCAATCCTTTGTAAAGTGATTTCATGGTTCACCTGTTGATCAAAGATTCGTATTGTCACTGTTGACGAATTATTGAATGAAAACCCCAGAATTGATGACAATTTGTTATGTTAGGTTTGAAAGTTAAACAAACTGTACATACTTCTAACAGTAGTCCCTAATTAGTAGAAAATTGTCAGATTGTAGAGCTACTGATTTCCTCCTTTTGAGCATGTTGTGATAAAAACTTCTACTTATTCATATTGATATAATTATACTGTACCCTCTGGTATATCCGGGGCTGGTATTGTTATACTGTACCCTCTGGTATATCTGGGGTATTAGGGTTTATATAGATATACTGTACCCTCGGGTATATCCGGGGCTGGTATTAGGGTTTATATAGATATACTGTAACCTCGGGTATATCCGGGGTATTAGGGTTTATATAGATATACTGTACCCTCTGGTATATCCGGGGCTGGTATTAGGGTTTATATAGATATACTGTAACCTCGGGTATATCCGGGGTATTAGGGTTTATATAGATATACTGTACCCTCTGGTATATCCGGGGCTGGTATTAGGGTTTATATAGATATACTGTAACCTCTGGTATATCCGGGGCTGGTATTAGGGTTTATATAGATATACTGTAACCTCGGGTATATTCGGGGCTGGTATTAGGGTTTATATAGATATACTGTACCCTCGGTTATATCTGGGGCTGGTATTGTTATACTGTACCCTCGGGTATATCCGGGGCTGGTATTAGGGTTTATATAGATATACTGTAACCTCTGGTATATCCGGGGCTGGTATTGTTATACTGTACCCTCTGGTATATCTGGGGCTGGTATTAGGGTTTATATAGATATACTGTACCCTCTGGTATATCCGGGGCTGGTATTAGGGGGTTTATATAGATATACTGTACCCTCGGGTATATCCGGGGCTGGTATTAGGGGGTTTATATAGATATACTGTACCCTCTGGTATATCCGGGGCTGGTATTGTTATACTGTAACCTCTGGTATATCCGGCACTGGTATTAGGGTTTATATAGATATACTGTAACCTCGGGTATATCTGGGGCTGGTATTAGGGTTTATATAGATATACTGTACCCTCTGGTATATCTGGGGCTGGTATTGTTATACTGTAACCTCGGGTATATCCGGGGCTGGTATTAGGGTTTATATAGATATACCGTACCCTCTGGTATATCCGGGGCTGGTATTAGGGTTTATATAGATATACTGTACCCTCGGGTATATCTGGGGCTGGTATTAGGGTTTATATAGATATACTGTAACCTCTGGTATATCCGGGGCTGGTATTAGGGTTTATATAGATATACTGTACCCTCTGGTATATCTGGGGCTGGTATTGTTATACTGTAACCTCTGGTATATCTGGGGCTGGTATTGTTATACTGTAACCTCGGGTATATCTGGGGCTGGTATTAGGGTTTATATAGATATACTGTACCCTCAGGTATATCTGGGGCTGGTATTGTTATACTGTAACCTCTGGTATATCTGGGGCTGGTATTAGGGTTTATATAGATATACTGTAACCTCGGGTATATCTGGGGCTGGTATTGTTATACTGTACCCTCGGGTATATCCGGGGCTGGTATTAGGGTTTATATAGATATACTGTACCCTCGGGTATATCTGGGGCTGGTATTAGGGTTTATATAGATATACTGTAACCTCGGGTATATCTGGGGCTGGTATTAGGGTTTATATAGATATACTGTACCCTCTGGTATATCTGGGGCTGGTATTAGGGTTTATATAGATATACTGTAACCTCGGGTATATCCGGGGTATTAGGGTTTATATAGATATACTGTAACCTCTGGTATATCCGGGGCTGGTATTGTTATACTGTACCCTCTGGTATATCCGGGGTATTAGGGTTTATATAGATATACTGTAACCTCTGGTATATCTGGGGCTGGTATTAGGGTTTATATAGATATACTGTAACCTCTGGTATATCTGGGGCTGGTATTAGGGTTTATATAGATATACTGTAACCTCGGGTATATCAGGGGCTGGTATTGTTATACTGTAACCTCTGGTATATCTGGGGCTGGTATTAGGGTTTATATAGATATATACTGTACCCTCTGGTATATCTGGGGCTGGTATTAGGGTTTATATAGATATACTGTAACCTCTGGTATATCTGGGGCTGGTATTAGGGTTTATATAGATATACTGTACCCTCTGGTATATCCGGGGCTGGTATTAGGGTTTATATAGATATACTGTAACCTCGGGTATATCAGGGGCTGGTATTGTTATACTGTACCCTCTGGTATATCCGGGGCTGGTATTAGGGTTTATATAGATATACTGTAACCTCTGGTATATCCGGGGCTGGTATTGTTATACTGTAACCTCGGGTATATCCGGGGCTGGTATTAGGGTTTATATAGATATACTGTACCCTCGGGTATATCTGGGGCTGGTATTAGGGTTTATATAGATATACTGTACCCTCTGGTATATCTGGGGCCTGTAATTGTTATACTATACCCTCTGGTATATCTGGGGCTGGTATTGTTATACTGTAACCTCTGGTATATCTGGGGCTGGTATTAGGGTTTATATAGATATACTGTAACCTCGGGTATATCCAAGGCTGGTATTAGGGTTTATATAGATATACTGTAACCTCTGGTATATCCGGGGCTGGTATTAGGGTTTATATAGATATACTGTAACCTCTGGTATATCTGGGGCTGGTATTAGGGTTTATATAGATATACTGTAACCTCGGGTATATCTGGGGCTGGTATTAGGGTTTATATAGGTATACTGTAACCTCTTGTATATCTGGGGCTGGTATTAGGGTTTATATAGATATACTGTAACCTCAGGTATATCTGGGGCTGGTATTAGGGTTTATATAGATATAATGTACCCTCGGGTATATCTGGGGCTGGTATTGTTATACTGTACCCTCTGGTATATCCGGGGCTGGTATTAGGGTTTATATAGATATACTGTAACCTCGGGTATATCCGGGGCTGGTATTAGGGTTTATATAGATATACTGTAACCTCGGGTATATCTGGGGCTGGTATTAGGGTTTATATAGATATACTGTACCCTCGGGTATATCTGGGGCTGGTATTGTTATACTGTACCCTCGGGTATATCCGGGGCTGGTATTAGGGTTTATATAGATATACTGTACCCTCGGGTATATCTGGGGCTGGTATTAGGGTTTATATAGATATACTGTAACCTCTGGTATATCTGGGGCTGGTATTGTTATACTGTAACCTCTGGTATATCCGGGGTATTAGGGTTTATATAGATATACTGTACCCTCAGGTATATCTGAGGCTTGTATTGTTATACTGTACCCTCGGGTATATCCTGGGCTGGTATTCTTATACTGTACCCTCGGGTATATCCGGGGCTGGTATTAGGGTTTATATAGATATACTGTACCCTCGGGTATATCTGGGGCTGGTATTGTTATACTGTACCCTCGGGTATATCCGGGGCTGGTATTAGGGTTTATATAGATATACTGTAACCTCGGGTATATCTGGGGCTGGTATTAGGGTTTATATAGATATACTGTAACCTCGGGTATATCTGGGGCTGGTATTGTTATACTGTACCCTCGGGTATATCCGGGGCTGGTATAGATATACTGTACCCTCGGGTATATCCGGGGCTGGTATTAGGGTTTATATAGATATACTGTAACCTCGGGTATATCTGGGGCTGGTATTAGGGTTTATATAGATATACTGTACCCTCGGGTATATCTGGGGCTGGTATTAGGGTTTATATAGATATACTGTACCCTCGGGTATATCTGGGGCTGGTATTAGGGTTTATATAGATATACTGTAACCTCGGGTATATCAGGGGCTGGTATTGTTACACTGTAACCTCGGGTATATCCGGGGCTGGTATTAGGGTTTATATAGATATACTGTACCCTCGGGTATATCTGGGGCTGGTATTGTTATACTGTACCCTCTGGTATATCCGGGGCTGGTATTAGGGTTTATATAGATATACTGTACCCTCGGGTATATCTGGGGCTGGTATTAGGGTTTATATAGATATACTGTAACCTCGGGTATATCTGGGGCTGGTATTAGGGTTTATATAGATATACTGTACCCTCTGGTATATCTGGGGCTGGTATTAGGGTTTATATAGATATACTGTACCCTCGGGTATATCTGGGGCTGGTATTAGGGTTTATATAGATATACTGTACCCTCTGGGTATATCTGGGGCTGGTATTAGGGTTTATATAGATATACTGTACCCTCTGGTATATCCGGGGCTGGTATTGTTATACTGTAACCTCGGGTATATCCGGGGCATCATTAACTGAAGTGTTGGAGTCCCTGCTCCTGTCATTAGGTAACAATGTACTAGGTATTTAATCATGTAGTCAATGTCATGTAATAAATGGTAGGATATCCAATAACAATGCGTAAGCATTGTAGGAACACAGACTGAAGTAACCAGGCATCGAGGATTAACATATCTATATATAAATACTCTGGTCTCTTGGGAGTCACTGAGGCAAATCAGCTTCAACAAAGCATGTCAGCTCCATGGAAACATCCTTGTTTGATGGAGAATACTATTCCAAACATATGAACGCGTATAAATAATTCATGTTACCTGTCGGCTCCTAGCAAGCTGATCAAAATATCAAACACCACCACAACAGTTTTATTGACCAGTGTATACAGAGTCAGGTACAGTCTGTAAAGTTTGAACGTAATTTTTTATAAGATTTTTTGTCTGTGTAGATAGTGACTCTAAACTCCAGTCTGTCTGTGTAGATAATGACTCTAAACTCCAGTCTGTCTGTGTAGATAGTGACTCTAAACTCCAGTCTGTCTGTGTAGATAGTGACTCTAAACTCCAGTCTGTCTGTGTAGATAGTGACTCTAAACTCCAGTCTGTCTGTGTAGATAATGACTCTAAACTCCAGTCTGTCTGTGTAGATAGTGACTCTAAACTCCAGTCTGTCTGTGTAGATGGTGACTCTAAACTCCAGTCTGTCTGTGTAGATAGTGACTCTAAACTCCAGTCTGTCTGTGTAGATAGTGACTCTAAACTCCAGTCTGTCTGTGTAGATAGTGACTCTAAACTCCAGTCTGTCTGTGTAGATAGTGACTCTAAACTCCAGTCTGTCTGTGTAGATAGTGACTCTAAACTCCAGTCTGTCTGTGTAGATAATGACTCTAAACTCCAGTCTGTCTGTGTAGATAGTGACTCTAAACTCCAGTCTGTCTGTGTAGATGGTGACTCTAAACTCCAGTCTGTCGGTGTAGATAGTGACTCTAAACTCCAGTCTGTCTGTGTAGATAGTGACTCTAAACTCCAGTCTGTCTGTGTAGATAGTGACTCTAAACTCCAGTCTGTCGGTGTAGATATAGTGACTCTAAACTCCAGTCTGTCTATGTAGATGGTGACTCTAAACTCCAGTCTGTCTGTGTAGATAGTGACTCTAAACTCCAGTCTGTCTGTGTAGATAGTGACTCTAAACTCCAGTCTGTCTGTGTAGATAGTGACTCTAAACTCCAGTCTGTCGGTGTAGATATAGTGACTCTAAACTCCAGTCTGTCTATGTAGATGGTGACTCTAAACTCCAGTCTGTCTGTGTAGATAGTGACTCTAAACTCCAGTCTGTCAGTGTAGATAGTGACTCTAAACTCCAGTCTGTCAGTGTAGATAGTGACTCTAAACTCCAGTCTGTCTATGTAGATGGTGACTCTAAACTCCAGTCTGTCTGTGTAGATAGTGACTCTAAACTCCAGTCTGTCTGTGTAGATAGTGACTCTAAACTCCAGTCTGTCTGTGTAGATAGTGACTCTAAACTCCAGTCTGTCTGTGTAGATAGTGACTCTTAACTCCAGTCTGTCTGTGTAGATAGTGACTCTAAACTCCAGTCTGTCGGTGTAGATATAGTGACTCTAAACTCCAGTCTGTCTATGTAGATGGTGACTCTAAACTCCAGTCTGTCTGTGTAGATAGTGACTCTAAACTCCAGTCTGTCTGTGTAGATAGTGACTCTAAACTCCAGTCTGTCTGTGTAGATAGTGACTCTAAACTCCAGTCTGTCGGTGTAGATATAGTGACTCTAAACTCCAGTCTGTCTATGTAGATGGTGACTCTAAACTCCAGTCTGTCTGTGTAGATAGTGACTCTAAACTCCAGTCTGTCAGTGTAGATAGTGACTCTAAACTCCAGTCTGTCAGTGTAGATAGTGACTCTAAACTCCAGTCTGTCTATGTAGATGGTGACTCTAAACTCCAGTCTGTCTGTGTAGATAGTGACTCTAAACTCCAGTCTGTCTGTGTAGATAGTGACTCTAAACTCCAGTCTGTCGGTGTAGATAGTGACTCTAAACTCCAGTCTGTCTGTGTAGATAGTGACTCTAAACTCCAGTCTGTCTGTGTAGATAGTGACTCTAAACTCCAGTCTGTCTGTGTAGATAGTGACTCTAAACTCCAGTCTGTCTGTGTAGATAGTGACTCTAAACTCCAGTCTGTCTGTGTAGATAGTGACTCTAAACTCCAGTCTGTCTGTGTAGATAGTGACTCTAAACTCCAGTCTGTCTGTGTAGATAGTGACTCTAAACTCCAGTCTGTCTGTGTAGATAGTGACTCTAAACTCCAGTCTGTCTGTGTAGATAGTGACTCTAAACTCCAGTCTGTCTGTGTAGATAGTGACTCTAAACTCCAGTCTGTCGGTGTAGATATAGTGACTCTAAACTCCAGTCTGTCTGTGTAGATAGTGACTCTAAACTCCAGTCTGTCTGTGTAGATAGTGACTCTAAACTCCAGTCTGTCTGTGTAGATAGTGACTCTAAACTCCAGTCTGTCTGTGTAGATAGTGACTCTTAACTCCAATCTGTCTGTGTAGATAGTGACTCTAAACTCCAGTCTGTCTGTGTAGATAGTGACTCTAAACTCCAGTCTGTCTGTGTAGATAGTGACTCTAAACTCCAGTCTGTCTGTGTAGATAGTGACTCTAAACTCCAGTCTGTCAGTGTAGATGGTGACTCTAAACTCCAGTCTGTCTGTGTAGATAGTGATAGATAAACTCTTGCAATCTGACTTGGATAGGATTAAAATTTTGCCCAGCATAGGGAATATGTATCAGATTTGTTTATTTTACAAAGGAGACTTGCAGTATAGATGTAAAATTAATGGCTCTGTTACTTAGTTAGTTTACCTTTGTGTGTTTGTTTACCTGTGTTTGTGTGTCGACCGGGTGGAACTATCCAAATTAGTTTTAGCATGAGTAAAATCAATAGAGGAAACAATAACAGTACCAATCAATACCTATACTTGTTGTGTGATTGTACTAGCCTGTTATACACAAATGTGGATTAAATCTAAATGTTGTTTGAATTCATTTTGATCAATGTATAGCATATTATAGTAAAGTGGTCAATATAAATATATATATAGTACAGTGTAGTGAGGGTCTATATAGTACAGTGTAGTGAGGGTCTATATAGTACAGTGTAGTGAGGGTCTATATAGTACAGTGTAGTGAGGGGTCTATATAGTACAGTGTAGTGAGGGGGTCTATATAGTACAGTGTAGTGAGGGTCTATATAGTACAGTGTAGTGAGGGGGTCTATATAGTACAGTGTAGTGAGGGGGTCTATATAGTACAGTGTAGTGAGGGGGTCTATATAGTACAGTGTAGTGAGGGGGTCTATATAGTACAGTGTAGTGAGGGTCTATATAGTACAGTGTAGTGAGGGGGTCTATATAGTACAGTGTAGTGAGGGTCTATATAGTACAGTGTAGTGAGGGGGTCTATATAGTACAGTGTAGTGAGGGTCTATAAGTACAGTGTAGTGAGGGGGTCTATATAGTACAGTGTAGTGAGGGGGTCTATATAGTACAGTGTAGTGAGGGGTCTATATAGTACAGTGTAGTGAGGGGGTCTATATAGTACAGTGTAGTGAGGGTCTATATAGTACAGTGTAGTGAGGGGGTCTATATAGTACAGTGTAGTGAGGGGGTCTATATAGTACAGTGTCGTGAGGGGGTCTATATAGTACTGTGTAGTGAGGGGGTCTATATAGTACAGTGTAGTGAGGGGGTCTATATAGTACAGTGTAGTGAGGGGTCTATATAGTACAGTGTAGTGAGGGGGTCTATATAGTACTGTGTAGTGAGGGTCTATATAGTACAGTGTAGTGAGGGGGTCTATATAGTACAGTGTAGTGAGGGGGTCTATATAGTACAGTGTAGTGAGGGGGTCTATATAGTACAGTGTCGTGAGGGGGTCTATATAGTACTGTGTAGTGAGGGTCTATATAGTACAGTGTAGTGAGGGGGTCTATATAGTACAGTGTAGTGAGGGTCTATATAGTACAGTGTAGTGAGGGGGTCTATATAGTACAGTGTAGTGAGGGTCTATAGTACAGTGTAGTGAGGGGGTCTATATAGTACAGTGTAGTGAGGGGGTCTATATAGTACTGTGTAGTGAGGGTCTATATAGTACAGTGTAGTGAGGGGGTCTATATAGTACAGTGTAGTGAGGGTCTACATAGTACAGTGTAGTGAGGGTCTATATAGTACAGTGTAGTGAGGGGGTCTATATAGTACAGTGTAGTGAGGGGGTCTATATAGTACAGTGTAGTGAGGGTCTATATAGTAGAGTATAGTGAGGGGGTCTATATAGTACAGTGTAGTGAGGGTCTATATAGTACAGTGTAGTGAGGGGGTCTATATAGTACAGTGTAGTGAGGGGGTCTATATAGTACTGTGTAGTGAGGGTCTATATGGTACAGTGTAGTGAGGGGTCTATATAGTACAGTGTAGTGAGGGGGGTCTATATAGTACAGTGTAGTGAGGGGGTCTATATAGTACTGTGTAGTGAGGGTCTATATGGTACAGTGTAGTGAGGGGGTCTATATAGTACAGTGTAGTGAGGGGGGTCTATATAGTACAGTGTAGTGAGGGGGTCTATATAGTACTGTGTAGTGAGGGTCTATATGGTACAGTGTAGTGAGGGGGTCTATATAGTACAGTGTAGTGAGGGGGTCTATATAGTACAGTGTAGTGAGGGTCTATATAGTACAGTGTAGTGAGGGTCTATATAGTACAGTGTAGTGAGGGAGTCTATATAGTACAGTGTAGTGAGGGTCTATATAGTACAGTGTAGTGAGGGTCTATATAGTACAGTGTAGTGAGGGTCTATATAGTACAGTGTAGTGAGGGGTCTATATAGTACAGTGTAGTGAGGGTCTATATAGTACAGTTTAGTGAGGGTCTATATAGTACAGTGTAGTGAGGGTCTATATAGTACAGTGTAGTGAGGGTCTATATAGTAGAGTATAGTGAGGGGGTCTATATAGTACAGTGTAGTGAGGGTCTATATAGTACAGCGTAGTGAGGGTCTATATAGTACAGTGTAGTGAGGGGGTCTATATAGTACAGTGTAGTGAGGGGGTCTATATAGTACTGTGTAGTGAGGGTCTATATAGTACAGTGTAGTGAGGGGGTCTATATAGTACAGTGTAGTGAGTGGTCTATATAGTAGAGTATAGTGAGGGGGTCTATATAGTACAGTGTAGTGAGGGTCTATATAGTACAGTGTAGTGAGGGTCTATATAGTAGATGACACCATATAACACACGTTAATGTGATGGTGATGATGACACCATATAACACACGTTAATGTGACGGTGATGATGACACCATATAACACACACGTTAATGTGACGGTGATGATGACACCATATAACCCACACGTTAATGTGACGGTGATGATGACACCATATAACACACACGTTAATGTGACGGTGATGATGACACCATATAACACACGTTAATGTGACGGTGATGATGACACCATATAACCCACACGTTAATGTGACGGTGATGATGACACCATATAACACACACGTTAATGTGACGGTGATGATGACACCATATAACACACGTTAATGTGACGGTGATGATGACACCATATAACCCACACGTTAGTGTGACGGTGATGATGACACCATATAACCCACACGTTAGTGTGACGGTGATGATGACACCATATAACACACACGTTAATGTGACGGTGATGATGACACCATATAACCCACACGTTAATGTGACGGTGATGATGACACCATATAACACACACGTTAGTGTGACGGTGATGATGACACCATATAACACACACGTTAGTGTGACGGTGATGATGACACCATATAACACACACGTTAATGTGACGGTGATGATGACACCATATAACACACACGTTAATGTGACGGTGATGATGACACCATATAACACACGTTAATGTGACGGTGATGATGACACCATAAACACACGTTAATGTGACGGTGATGATGACACCATAAACACACGTTAATGTGACGGTGATGATGACACCATAAACACACGTTAATGTGACGGTGATGATGACACCATAAACACACGTTAATGTGACGGTGATGATGACACCATAAACACACGTTAATGTGACGGTGATGATGACACCATATAACACACACGTTAATGTGACGGTGATGATGACACCATATAACCCACACGTTAATGTGACGGTGATGATGACACCATATAACCCACACGTTAATGTGACGGTGATGATGACACCATATAACCCACACGTTAATGTGATGGTGATGATGACACCATATAACACACACGTTAATGTGACGGTGATGATGACACCATATAACACACACCCTTAGGAATATAGAGTTAATTTTTGTGAGTGCAAATCATGAGATGTGAAATATTGACAAAAGTGTATTATTTGTTTTCAAAGCGAGCTACCCTTCAGTATGATGGCCTACATGATCGAGCCCTGAAGCATTATTTCAGCCTACCCGAGGTCCGATGTAAACTCACCAACATGGGGCCGGTAAGTCAGTTTGTTCAGTACAGTTCACTAGTTTTCCATTGCATGTTGTGACATCTAGGCACTGTCCTCTTTTTATTTTTGCAGTATACTTCTGGTTTGTACGATATATATTGAGAAGTCAGTGATATTCCTTTGGCAGTATATGTACTACTAAGGATATTTTTGGTAAATGTACGTCATTTAATTTAATACAAAGACATATACAATGTAATAAATCAGAATTGAAGTGTTTGGAATATCAGTCAATTGTCCCAGAACTAATGTTTTGAGATTTTCCTGATATTGACTAATTTTAACAAGAGTTGCCATTTTGGTGATCTGCAGCATATAACAGTGATGAGAAATATAACTCACTTTTTTTTATGCAAAACCCAATTTTGTTTTGCAATACACATTATTACAATTCTCATTTTTTTTAACTGATGCATGTTTTATGCTGTTTTCTTCAGAAGAAAAACAAGGCTGGGGTAATTTTTTTAGTGACTTTTATTGAGCTATATGCCTAGATCTGTAAGCTACATGAGATAACACTGCTACCTTTGTGCTGTGTGAATACTTACCGTCCACCATATGTTAGCCTTTTTTTGCTCATTTATTATTGCATGTAGTTCAGCAATCACCCAGCGGTTTGTTTGCCTTGATTAATGTTTGACATTCTGGCATTAAATCTACAAATTCAGAAACAGTGATATTATATTGAGATAAAGAGCTAGGCAGCAACTAAACCTTAGCAATCCAGTAATGAAACAGACATAGTGACTAATCTAATCATTTCTACTGTCTCCTCCACACCAACTATCTGTAGTGTCTCCTCCACACCAACTATCTGTACTGTCTCCTCCACACCAACTATCTGTACTGTCTCCTCCTCACCAACTATCTGTAGTGTCTCCTCCACACCAACAATCTGTACTGTCTCCTCCACACCAACTATCTGTACTGTCTCCTCCACACCAACTATCTGTACTGTCTCCTCCTCACCAACTATCTGTAGTGTCTCCTCCACACCAACCATCTGTACTGTCTCCTCCACACCAACTGTCTGTAGTGTCTCCTCCACACCAACTATCTGTAGTGTCTCCTCCACACCAACTATCTGTAGTGTCTCCTCCACACCAACTATCTGTACTGTCTCCTCCACACCAACTATCTGTACTGTCTCCTCCACACCAACAATCTGTACTGTCTCCTCCACACCAACTATCTGTAGTGTCTCCTCCACACCAACTACTGTAGTTATTCCTCCACACCAACTATCTGTAGTGTCTCCTCCACACCAACCATCTGTAGTGTCTCCTCCACACCAACCATCTGTAGTGTCTCCTCCACACCAACTATCTGTAGTGTCTCCTCCACACCAACTATCTGTACTGTCTCCTCCACACCAACTATCTGTACTGTCTCCTCCACACCAACTATCTGTAGTGTCTCCTCCACACCAACTATCTGTAGTGTCTCCTCCACACCAACTATCTGTACTGTCTCCTCCACACCAACTATCTGTACTGTCTCCTCCACACCAACTATCTGTACTATCTCCTCCACACCAACTATCTGTACTGTCTCCTCCACACCAACTATCTGTAGTGTCTCCTCCACACCAACTATCTGTAGTGTCTCCTCCACACCAACTATCTGTAGTGTCTCCTCCACACCAACTATCTGTAGTGTCTCCTCCACACCAACTATCTGTAGTGTCTCCTCCACACCAACTATCTGTAGTGTCTCCTCCACACCAACTGTCTGTAGTGTCTCCTCCACCCAACTATCTGTAGCTGTCTCCTCCACACCAACTATCTGTACTGTCTCCTCACACCAACTGTCTGTAGTGTCTCCTCCACACCAACTATCTGTAGTGTCTCCTCCACACCAACTATCTGTAGTGTCTCCTCCACACCAACTGTCTGTAGTGTCTCCTCCACACCAACTATCTGTACTGTCTCCTCCACACCAACTATCTGTAGTGTCTCCTCCACACCAACTATCTGTAGTGTCTCCTCCACACCAACTATCTGTAGTGTCTCCTCCACACCAACTATCTGTAGTGTCTCCTCCACACCAACTATCTGTAGTGTCTCCTCCACACCAACTATCTGTAGTGTCTCCTCCACACCAACTATCTGTAGTGTCTCCTCCACACCAACTATCTGTAGTGTCTCCTCCACACCAACTATCTGTAGTGTCTCCTCCACACCAACTATCTGTAGTGTCTCCTCCACACCAACTATCTGTAGTGTCTCCTCCACACCAACTATCTGTAGTGTCTCCTCCACACCAATTATCTGTAGTGTCTCCTCCACACCAACTTATCTGTAGTGTCTCCTCCACACCAACTATCTGTAGTGTCTCCTCCACACCAACTATCTGTAGTGTCTCCTCCACACCAACTATCTGTACTATCTCCTCCATACCAACTATCTGTAATGTATGATAGGTAACTAGGTAACCATGACTTTTACCTGTGTGTGATAGGTAACTAGGTAACCATGCCATTTACCTGTGTGCGATAGGTAACTAAATAACCATAACTTTTACCTGTGTGTGATAGGTAACTAGGTAACCATAACTTTTACCTGTGTGTATGATAGGTAACTAGGTAACCATGACTTTTACCTGTGTGTGTGTGATAGGTAACTAGGTAACCATGCCATTTACCTGTGTGTGATAGGTAACTAGGTAACCATGACTTTAACCTGTGTGTGATAGGTAACTAGGTAACCATTACTTTAATCTGAGTGTGATAGGTAACTAGGTAACCATAACTTTTACCTGTGTGTGTGATAGGTAACTAGGTAACCATGACTTTTACCTGTGTGTGTGTGATAGGTAACTAGGTAATCATGACTTTTACCTGTGTGTGATAGGTAACTAGGTTACCATGACGATTACCTGTGTGTGATAGGTAACCATGACTTTTACCTGTGTGTGATAGGTAACTAGGTAACCATGACGATTACCTGTGTGTGATAGGTAACCAGGTAACCATGACTTTTACCTGTGTGTGATAGGTAACTAGGTAACATGACTTTTACCTGTGTGTGATAGGTAACTAGGTAACATGACTTTTACCTGTGTGTGATAGGTAACTAGGTAACCATGACTTTTACCTTTAGATATTTTGGTGAGCTTCCTTAAGCACTTGTGTATCCAATAGATGGAGAGAATGTTTCTGTGATGTATCCAATAGATGGAGAGAATGTTTCTGTGATGTATCCAATAGATAGAGAGAATGTTTTTGTGATGTATCCAATAGATGGAGAGAATGTTTCTGTGATGTATCCAATAGATGGAGAGAATGTTTCGGTGATGTATCCAATAGATGGAGAGAATGTTTCGGTGATGTATCCAATAGATGGAGAGAATGTTTCTGTGAAGTATCCAATAGATGGAGAGAATGTTTCGGTGATGTATCCAATAGATGGAGAGAATGTTTCGGTGATGTATCCAATAGATGGAGAGAATGTTTCGGTGATGTATCCAATAGATGGAGAGAATGTTTCTGTGATGTATCAAATAGATGGAGAGAATGTTTCGGTGATGTATCCAATAGATGGAGAGAATGTTTCGGTGATGTATCCAATAGATGGAGAGACAGTGATGTTTATTTATAATGTTAGAGGAGTAACACCATGCACTGTTGGGTTTGCTTTACACATATTAATCATTATGTATTATATCTTAGAAATAATTAAAATAATTGTTTAATTCATTGAAAAGATGTATGTCAAAAAGGTTTCATAGCAACTGCATTAGGAGACAAAACCAACCATTCACATACAGGGACTGGTATACAGGTGTTATATAAACACACTGAGTGACTGTGTTAGGGGACAGCTGATTACATACTGGGATAGGTATACAGGTGTGTTATATAAACACACTGAGTGACTGTGTTAGGGGACAGCTGATTACTTACTGGGACTGGTATACAGGTGTAATATAAACACACTGAGTGACTGTGTTAGGGGACAGCTCATTACTTACTGGGATAGGTATACAGGTGTAATATAAACACACTGAGTGACTGTGTTAGGGAACAGCTGATTATTTACTGGGATAGGTATACAGGTGTAATATAAACACACTGAGTGACTGTGTTAGGGGACAGCTGATTATTTACTGGGATTAGTTTTTGTAAAAAAGAAAGCCATAAGGGTTTTTATTTTTGAGGAGAGGATTAAAAAATCCTGCAATGAAACCTGTCTATAAAGGTCACTCCAGAGAAAAGAGGCCTTTAGTTGAAGGCTCGTTTAAAAAGAATTTTGATCCAAGAGATGTTTTTATTAATAAGTTTTTGTTATAGGCTTTTATTGTAGCATTGGTTTGGTTCAAGAATGCTTGATATAGAACATTTTATTTGTTTAAATGTTATAGTAAAATCACAAAAAATCAACCATTGGAAGAAGGGAATGAAGAAAAAAAGGTGAAAAGAAAAAAAGAAATTATGGTCCATTATCCTGTATTGCTAGCTTATTTAAAGATATATTTCCTGTGCTATTTATATACTGATGATGATATGTGATTGACAGGGAAATGGTGAGCAGAGAGAGGATAAAGTGAAACGGAAGCTGAAGCGGAGGATGAACAAATGCAATTACAAGGTAGGCTTCTCATCGTAATTAGTGAGAATTCTCCAGTCATCAACGCCTAGTGACTCTTTGCTCTGCTAACAACTTTACTAATCACTTTAACAATATGAAACCAGCTTTAGAGATATGTTTTAGTATGTTGTCTGTTTCTCCATTACAATGCTACTAGCCTAGAACGGCTGAGTTGGTTGTGACCAAATTTAGTCTTCAGCATTATTTGATGGGAAAGGGGGGGGTGTCAATGTAAATAAACAGATAGTCTAGCCCTCCTACAAATAAATGATCGGACTCAATAAGGGAAATAGAGATCAATCTGTGAAATTGTTCTCTTTCTGAAAGAATGAAGTGATTTTGACAAAATTAGGCCTAGAGCATTGCTTTGTGCATATTACTCGTTCTAATGAAAAAAATCTTCCTGACATACCTATATAGGTAGAGTAGGGTGGAGTGACAGGGTCCTGACATACCTATATAGGTAGAGTAGGTCGGAGTGACAGGGTCCTGACATACCTATATAGGTAGAGTAGGGTGGTATGACAGGGTCCTGACATACCTATATAGGTAGAGTAGGGTGGAGTGACAGGGTCCTGACATACCTATATAGGTAGAGTAGGGTGGTGTGACAGGGTCCTGACATACCTATATAGGTAGAGTAGGGTGGTATGACAGGGTACTGACATACCTATATAGGTAGAGTAGGGTGGAGTGACAGGGTCCTGACATACCTATATAGGTAGAGTAGGGTGGTATGACAGGGTCCTGACATACCTATATAGGTAGAGTAGGGTGGTATGACAGGGTACTGACATACCTATATAGGTAGAGTAGGGTGGAGTGACAGGGTCCTGACATACCTATATAGGTAGAGTAGGGTGGTATGACAGGGTCCTGACATACCTATATAGGTAGAGTAGGTCGGAGTGACAGGGTCCTGACATACCAATATAGGTAGAGTAGGGTGGAGTGACAGGGTCCTGACATACCTATATAGGTAGAGTAGGGTGGAGTGACAGGGTCCTGACATACCTATATAGGTAGAGTAGGGTGGTATGACAGGGTACTGACATACCTATATAGGTAGAGTAGGGTGGAGTGACAGGGTCCTGACATACCTATATAGGTAGAGTAGGGTGGTGTGACAGGGTCCTGACATACCTATATAGGTAGAGTAGGGTGGTATGACAGGGTCCTGACATACCTATATAGGTAGAGTAGGGTGGAGTGACAGGGTCCTGACATACCTATATAGGTAGAGTAGGGTGGAGTGACAGGGTCCTGACATACCTATATAGGTAGAGTAGGGTGGTGTGACAGGGTCCTGACATACCTATATAGGTAGAGTAGGGTGGTATGACAGGGTACTGACATACCTATATAGGTAGAGTAGGGTGGTATGACAGGGTCCTGACATACCAATATAGGTAGAGTAGGGTGGTGTGACAGGGTCCTGACATACCTATATAGGTAGAGTAGGGTGGAGTGACAGGGTCCTGACATACCTATATAGGTAGAGTAGGGTGGAGTGACAGGGTCCTGACATACCTATATAGGTAGAGTAGGTCGGAGTGACAGGGTCCTGACATACCTATATAGGTAGAGTAGGGTGGAGTGACAGGGTCCTGACATACCTATATAGGTAGAGTAGGGTGGTGTGACAGGGTCCTGACATACCTATATAGGTAGAGTAGGGTGGAGTGACAGGGTCCTGACATACCTATATAGGTAGAGTAGGGTGGAGTGACAGGGTCCTGACATACCTATATAGGTAGAGTAGGTCGGAGTGACAGGGTCCTGACATACCTATATAGGTAGAGTAGGGTGGAGTGACAGGGTCCTGACATACCTATACAGGTAGAGTAGGGTGGAGTGACAGGGTCCTGACATACCTATATAGGTAGAGTAGGGTGGAGTGACAGGGTCCTGACATACCTATATAGGTAGAGTAGGGTGGAGTGACAGGGTCCTGACATACCTATATAGGTAGAGTAGGTCGGAGTGACAGGGTCCTGACATACCTATATAGGTAGAGTAGGGTGGAGTGACATGGTCCTGACATACCTATATAGGTAGAGTAGGGTGGAGTGACAGGGTCCTGACATACCTATATAGGTAGAGTAGGGTGGAGTGACAGGGTCCTGACATACCTATATAGGTAGAGTAGGTCGGAGTGACAGGGTCCTGACATACCTATATAGGTAGAGTAGGGTGGAGTGACAGGGTCCTGACATACCTATACAGGTAGAGTAGGGTGGAGTGACAGGGTCCTGACATACCTATATAGGTAGAGTAGGGTGGAGTGACAGGGTCCTGACATACCTATATAGGTAGAGTAGGGTGGAGTGACAGGGTCCTGACATACCTATATAGGTAGAGTAGGTCGGAGTGACAGGGTCCTGACATACCTATATAGGTAGAGTAGGGTGGAGTGACATGGTCCTGACATACCTATATAGGTAGAGTAGGGTGGAGTGACAGGGTCCTGACATACCTATATAGGTAGAGTAGGGTGGAGTGACAGGGTCCTGACATACCTATATAGGTAGAGTAGGGTGGAGTGACATGGTCCTGACATACCTATATAGGTAGAGTAGGTCGGAGTGACAGGGTCCTGACATACCTATATAGGTAGAGTAGGGTGGAGTGACAGGGTCCTGACATACCTATATAGGTAGAGTAGGGTGGAGTGACAGGGTCCTGACATACCTATATAGGTAGAGTAGGGTGGTGTGACAGGGTCCTGACATACCTATATAGGTAGAGTAGGGTGGTGTGACAGGGTCCTGACATACCTATATAGGTAGAGTAGGTCGGAGTGACAGGGTCCTGACATACCTATATAGGTAGAGTAGGGTGGTATGACAGGGTCCTGACATACCTATATAGGTAGAGTAGGGTGGAGTGACAGGGTCCTGACATACCTATATAGGTAGAGTAGGTCGGAGTGACAGGGTCCTGACATACCTATATAGGTAGAGTAGGGTGGAGTGACAGGGTCCTGACATACCTATATAGGTCAGGTAGGGTGGTGGACAGGCCTGACATACCTATATAGGTAGGAGTAGGTCGGACGTGCAGGGTCCCTGAATACCTTATAGGTATAGAGTAGGGTGCGAGTGACAGGGTCCCCTGACCTACCATTAGGTAGAGGAGGGGTGTGACAGGGACCTGACACTTACCTAGTATAGGTTAGAGTAGAGTAGGTCGGAGTGACAGGGTCCTGACATACCTATATAGTTAGAGTAGTAGGAAGTGAAGATTGACAGGGTCCTGACAGACCTATCTAGGTAGAGTAGGGGGTTTGTGACAGGGTCCTGACATTACCTATATAGGTAGAGTAGGGTGGTGTGACAGGGTCCTGACATACCTTATAGGTAGAGTAGGGGAGTGACAGGGTCCTGACACATAATAGGTAGAGTAGGGTGGTAGTTGAAGGCTCGTTTAAAAAGAATTTTGATCTAAGAGATGTTTTTATTAATAAGTTTTTGTTATAGGCTTTTATTGTAGCATTGGTTTGGTTCAAGAATGCTCGATATAGAACATTTTATTTGTTTAAAAGTTATAGTAAAATCACAAAAAATCAACCATTGGAAGAAGGGAATGAAGAAAAAAAGGTGAAAAGAAAAAAAGAAATTATGGTTCATTATACTGTATTGCTAACTTATTTGAGGATATATTTCCTGTGCTATTTATATACTGATGATGATATGTGATTGACAGGGAAATGGTGAGCAGAGAGAGGATAAAGTGAAACGGAAGCTGAAGCGGAGGATGAACAAATGCAATTACAAGGTAGGCATCGTAATTAGTGAGAATTCTCCAGTCATCAACGCCTAGTGACTCTTTGCTCTGCTAACAACTTTACTAATCACTTTAACAATATAAAACCAGCTATAGAGATATGTTTTAGTATGTTGTCTGTCTCTCCATTACAATGCTACTAGGCTAGGCTGAGTTGGTTGTGACCAAATTTAGTCTTCAGCATTATTTGATGGGGGAAGGGGGGGGGGGGGGGGGTGTCAATGTAAATAAACAGATAGTCTAGCCCTCCTACAAATAAATGATCGTCGGACTCAATAAGGGAAATAGAGATTAATCTGTGAAATAGTTCTCTTTCTGAAAGAATGAAGTGATTTTGACAAAATTAGGCCTAGAGCATTGCTTTGTGCATATTACTCATTCTAATGAAAAAAATCTTCCTGACACCTATATAGGTAGAGTAGGGTGGATTGACAGGGTCCTGACATACCTATATAGGTAGAGTAGGGTGGAGTGACAGGGTCCTGACATACATATAGGTAGAGTAGGTCGGAGTGACAGGGTCCTGACATACCTATATAGGTAGAGTAGGGTGGAGTGACAGGGTCCTGACATACCTATATAGGTAGAGTAGGGTGGTAGTGACAGGGTCCTGACATACCTATATAGGTAGAGTAGGGTGGTAGTGACAGGGTCCTGACATACCTATATAGGTAGAGTAGGGTGGAGTGACAGGGTCCTGACATACCTATATAGGTAGAGTAGGGTGGTAGTGACAGGGTCCTGACATACCTATATAGGTAGAGTAGGGTGGTAGTGACAGGGTCCTGACATACCTATATAGGTAGAGTAGGGTGGAGTGACAGGGTCCTGACATACCTATATAGGTAGAGTAGGGTGGTAGTGACAGGGTCCTGACATACCTATATAGGTAGAGTAGGGTGGTAGTGACAGGGTCCTGACATACCTATATAGGTAGAGTAGGGTGGAGTGACAGGGTCCTGACATACCTATATAGGTAGAGTAGGGTGGTAGTGACAGGGTCCTGACATACCTATATAGGTAGAGTAGGGTGGAGTGACAGGGTCCTGACATACCTATATAGGTAGAGTAGGGTGGAGTGACAGGGTCCTGACATACCTATATAGGTAGAGTAGGGTGGAGTGACAGGGTCCTGACATACCTATATAGGTAGAGTAGGGTGGTGTGACAGGGTCCTGACATACCTATATAGGTAGAGTAGGGTGGTGTGACAGGGTCCTGACATACCTATATAGGTAGAGTAGGGTGGAGTGACAGGGTCCTGACATACCTATATAGGTAGAGTAGGTCGGAGTGACAGGGTCCTGACATACCTATATAGGTAGAGTAGGGTGGTGTGACAGGGTCCTGACATACCTATATAGGTAGAGTAGGGTGGAGTGACAGGGTCCTGACATACCTATATAGGTAGAGTAGGGTGGTGTGACAGGGTCCTGACATACCTATATAGGTAGAGTAGGGTGGTGTGACAGGGTCCTGACATACCTATATAGGTAGAGTAGGGTGGAGTGACAGGGTCCTGACATACCTATATAGGTAGAGTAGGGTGGAGTGACAGGGTCCTGACATACCTATATAGGTAGAGTAGGGTGGAGTGACAGGGTCCTGACATACCTATATAGGTAGAGTAGGGTGGTATGACAGGGTCCTGACATACCTATATAGGTAGTGTAGGGTGGAGTGACAGGGTCCTGACATACCTATATAGGTAGAGTAGGGTGGTGTGACAGGGTCCTGACATACCTATATAGGTAGAGTAGGGTGGAGTGACAGGGTCCTGACATACCTATATAGGTAGAGTAGGGTGGTATGACAGGGTCCTGACATACCTATATAGGTAGAGTAGGGTGGTGTGACAGGGTCCTGACATACCTATATAGGTAGAGTAGGGTGGAGTGACAGGGTCCTGACATACCTATATAGGTAGAGTAGGGTGGTATGACAGGGTCCTGACATACCTATATAGGTAGAGTAGGGTGGAGTGACAGGGTCCTGACATACCTATATAGGTAGAGTAGGGTGGTGTGACAGGGTCCTGACATACCTATATAGGTAGAGTAGGTCGGAGTGACAGGGTCCTGACATACCTATATAGGTAGAGTAGGGTGGAGTGACAGGGTCCTGACATACCTATATAGGTAGAGTAGGGTGGAGTGACAGGGTCCTGACATACCTATATAGGTAGAGTAGGTCGGAGTGACAGGGTCCTGACATACCTATATAGGTAGAGTAGGGTGGAGTGACAGGGTCCTGACATACCTATATAGGTAGAGTAGGGTGGAGTGACAGGGTCCTGACATACCTATATAGGTAGAGTAGGGTGGAGTGACAGGGTCCTGACATACCTATATAGGTAGAGTAGGGTCGGAGTGACAGGGTCCTGACATACCTATATAGGTAGTGTAGGGTGGTATGACAGGGTCCTGACATACCTATATAGGTAGAGTAGGTCGGAGTGACAGGGTCCTGACATACCTATATAGGTAGAGTAGGGTGGTGTGACAGGGTCCTGACATACCTATATAGGTAGAGTAGGTCGGAGTGACAGGGTCCTGACATACCTATATAGGTAGAGTAGGGTGGTATGACAGGGTCCTGACATACCTATATAGGTAGAGTAGGGTGGAGTGACAGGGTCCTGACATACCTATATAGGTAGAGTAGGTCGGAGTGACAGGGTCCTGACATACCTATATAGGTAGAGTAGGTCGGAGTGACAGGGTCCTGACATACCTATATAGGTAGAGTAGGGTGGAGTGACAGGGTCCTGACATACCTATATAGGTAGAGTAGGGTGGTGTGACAGGGTCCTGACATACCTATATAGGTAGAGTAGGGTGGTGTGACAGGGTCCTGACATACCTATATAGGTAGAGTAGGGTGGAGTGACAGGGTCCTGACATACCTATATAGGTAGAGTAGGGTGGAGTGACAGGGTCCTGACATACCTATATAGGTAGAGTAGGGTGGTGTGACAGGGTCCTGACATACCTATATAGGTAGAGTAGGGTGGTGTGACAGGGTCCTGACATACCTATATAGGTAGAGTAGGGTGGTGTGACAGGGTCCTGACATACCTATATAGGTAGAGTAGGGTGGTGTGACAGGGTCCTGACATACCTATATAGGTAGAGTAGGGTGGTGTGACAGGGTCCTGACATACCTATATAGGTAGAGTAGGGTGGTGTGACAGGGTCCTGACATACCTATATAGGTAGAGTAGGTCGGAGTGACAGGGTCCTGACATACCTATATAGGTAGAGTAGGGTGGAGTGACAGGGTCCTGACATACCTATATAGGTAGAGTAGGGTGGAGTGACAGGGTCCTGACATACCTATATAGGTAGAGTAGGGTGGTAGTGACAGGGTCCTGACATACCTATATAGGTAGAGTAGGGTGGTGTGACAGGGTCCTGACATACCTATATAGGTAGAGTAGGGTGGAGTGACAGGGTCCTGACATACCTATATAGGTAGAGTAGGGTGGTGTGACAGGGTCCTGACATACCTATATAGGTAGAGTAGGGTGGTGTGACAGGGTCCTGACATACCTATATAGGTAGAGTAGGTCGGAGTGACAGGGTCCTGACATACCTATATAGGTAGAGTAGGGTGGAGTGACAGGGTCCTGACATACCTATATAGGTAGAGTAGGGCGGAGTGACAGGGTCCTGACATACCTATATAGGTAGAGTAGGGTGGAGTGACAGGGTCCTGACATACCTATATAGGTAGAGTAGGGTGGTGTGACAGGGTCCTGACATACCTATATAGGTAGAGTAGGGTGGTATGACAGGGTCCTGACATACCTATATAGGTAGAGTAGGGTGGAGTGACAGGGTCCTGACATACCTATATAGGTAGAGTAGGGTGGATGTGACAGGGTCCTGACATACCTATATAGGTAGAGTAGGGTCGGTGTGACAGGGTCCTGACATACCTATATAGGTAGAGTAGGGTGGTGTGACAGGGTCCTGACATACCTATATAGGTAGAGTAGGTCGGAGTGACAGGGTCCTGACATACCTATATAGGTAGAGTAGGGTGGTGTGACAGAAACCAAAGTGGTTTTCCCCAGTTGGTAGATTTCCATAATTAAGAATACATTGTTATACTTTTAGCCTCATATAAGCCTTACCTTACACTTATATATACTTTAGACATTATTTTCACTTATATATATTCAGACTTAAACACTTGTATGTAAATGGACCTTAACATTCACTTGAATTTTTATTATTCGCTATTGTAAATAACCTCTGACACCCAGCATCCTCAATATGTATGCCCTTTTCCATTACTATTGTAAAAGAAACAATTAGACGGTGATGCTGCTCGATTGATGGGTATACTGGCTACAAGTCCGTACCTACAGGTAACCTTTCACCTGGTGACAGCTCTGTGGACATGCATGTTATGTGGGAATGTGATACACACAGAGTTCTTCCTAATATACATCACACAAATAATGAAAACTTCCTCATTAATCTCAGAAATGGCTAAATTTCTGTTGTCCTTTTGTTCCCATCTGATGAAAACAATTTAAATGCCTTCTCTACAAGAACATAGAGCTTAAAATATGTTTCCTTAAGATATTATGTCAATGTTATAAATGTTCTCTGAGGCTTGGACTTTTGAAGGTGCATGCACAATCCATCTTTAAAACATGAAGTCACTATTACTGTTAATAGATTTTGATGCTCTCACTCTTTCTATAAATAGATTTTCATCATCCTCCCTCTTTGTTAACGATTGAGTATATAAATTTCTTCCATCAAACTCATGTAAGTCTGATTGGCAGAACGAAATGACAAAGAGTATGGCCATCATTTTGACAATTGTAGGTTGCTCCTACTATATAGTTTTATATAAAGTTATTGAATGTTTTAAAGGAAGAGTGAGAGAAGGGAAAAGAAGAGAAAATGTCAGTCTTTCATTTGACTGATATTGATCATTCCATGGTGGGTGCCAAGATCCCTTTGGGATCTCTTGTTGAAACTGTTGAGATCCCCATCCCCTAACCATATCTAGTTAAAACTGTTGAGATCCCCATCCCCTAACCATAACTAGTTAAAACTGTTGAGATCCCCATCCCCTAACTATATCTAGTTAAAACTGTTTAGATCCTCATCCCCTAAACATATCTAGTTAAAACTGTTTAGATCCTCATCCCCTAACTATATCTAGTTAAAACTGTTGAGATCCCCATCCCCTAACCATATCTAGTTAAAACTGTTGAGATCCCCAACCCCTAACCATATCTAGTTAAAACTGTTGAGATCCCCAACCCCTAAACATATCTAGTTAAAACTGTTGAGATCCTCATCCCCTAACTATATCTAGTTAAAACTGTTGGAGATCCCCATCCCCTAACTATATCTAGTTAAAACTGTTGAGATCCCCATCCCCTAACTATATCTAGTTAAAACTGTTGGAGATCCCCATCCCCTAACTATATCTAGTTAAAACTGTTGAGATCCCCATCCCCTAACTATATCTAGTTAAAACTGTTTAGATCCCCATCCCCTAACCATATCTAGTTAAAACTGTTGAGATCCCCATCCCCTAACCATATCTAGTTAAAACTGTTTAGATCCTCATCCCCTAACCATATCTAGTTAAAACTGTTGAGATCCCCGTCCCCTAACCATATCTAGTTAAAACTGTTGAGATCCCCATCCCCTAACCATATCTAGTTAAAACTGTTTAGATCCTCATCCCCTAACCATATCTAGTTAAAACTGTTGAGATTCCCATCCCCTAACCATATCTAGTTAAAACTGTTGAGATTCCCATCCCCTAACCATATCTAGTTAAAACTGTTGAGATCCCCATCCCCTAACCATATCTAGTTAAAACTGTTTAGATCCTCATCCCCTAACCATATCTAGTTAAAACTGTTGAGATTCCCATCCCCTAACTATATCTAGTTAAAACTGTTGAGATCCCCATCCCCTAACCATATCTAGTTAAAACTGTTGAGATCCCCATCCCGTAACTATATCTAGTGAAAACTGTTGAGATCCCCATCCCGTAACTATATCAAGTTAAAACTGTTGAGATCCCCATCCCCTAACCATATCTAGTTAAAACTGTTGAGATCCCCATCCCCTAACTATATCTAGTTAAAACTGTTGGAGATCCCCATCCCGTAACTATATCTAGTTAAAACTGTTTAGATCCCCATCCCCTAACTATATCTAGTTACAACTGTTGAGATCCCCATCCCCTAACCATATCTAGTTAAAACTGTTGGAGATCCCCATCCCGTAACTATATCTAGTTACAACTGTTGAGATCCCCATCCCCTAACCATATCTAGTTAAAACTGTTGAGATCCTCATCCCCTAACCATATCTAGTTAAAACTGTTTAGATCCCCATCCCCTAACTATATCTAGTTAAAACTGTTGGAGATCCCCATCCCGTAACTATATCTAGTTAAAACTGTTGGAGATCCCCATCCCCTAACCGTATCTAGTTAAAACTGTTGAGATCCCCATCCCCTAACTATATCTAGTTAAAACTGTTGAGATCCCCATCCCCTAACCATATCTAGTTAAAACTCATGAGATCCCCATCCCCTATCTATATCTAGTTAAAACTGTTGAGATCCCCATCCCCTAACTATATCTAGTTAAAACTGTTGAGATCCCCATCCCCTAACCATATCTAGTTAAAACTGTTGAGATCCCCATCCCCTAACCGTATCTAGTTAAAACTGTTGAGATCCCCATCCCCTAACCATATCTAGTTACAACTGTTGAGATCCCCATCCCCTAACCATATCTAGTTGATACTGTTGAGATCCCCATCCCCTAACCATATCTAGTTAAAACTGTTGAGATCCCCATCCCCTAACCATATCTAGTTAAAACTGTTTAGATCCCCATCCCCTAACCATATCTAGTTAACACTGTTGATATCCCCATCCCCTAACCATATCTAGCATTCCTTGGCATCAAAAAATAAACAAGCTCATGTTGTTAAAAAAGGTCCTGGGGTCTTTCCCCATTCATTGTGACTCAATTTCTTTGTTATATCTTTATCTGGTCCCCACCCCATAACCATGTATAGCATTGCTGGACATCAGGAGATAGATAATATCCTGTTGTAAATATTAAGGCCCTGGAGTTTTTCCCCACCCCTCTGGACTCGGTTTCTTTGTTATATCTTTGAAACCATTAAGATCCCCACCTCATAACCATATATAGCATTGTTAATGGGTTAAATTTTTAGGTCACTAGAGATGAATCAAATACTCTTCACAGAAGATCCTTGACCAAAATTGTGAATTTCATGACCCTTAGGTCTCATGTTTCCCCTTGGGGAGGGGATAAACATTACTAAAGTGTTTATAGGGAAAACATATTTTTGAGCTTTATTTTTGCTTGATTTCTATTGGAATTCATTCTAATTTTGTAAACATTATCAGCATGGTATGATAATTTGATGGTATGCACTTGTTAGCCCTGACTGACCCCCAGGGGCTGATGGTCAGGGTCAAAAATGTAAGGGTCAAATTAACTGAAATTACAAGAAACATCTTCTCAAGACCCAAATAAGGTAAAATCAAATACTTTTTATTGATGGAAGGATCTTAAGGTGCTCTACCAAAATTGTTAATTTCATGACCCCGGGGTCTCACATTTGCCCCTTGGGACGGTAGTAAACTTTACTATAGTTTATATAAGGAAATAATATCTTTGACTTTCCTCTGTTGAATTTCTATTGGGATTCATTCTAACTTGTCTCAAATTAGCAAGATGGGATGACAGTATATGGGCCTCTTGTTTAAACTGTTGAGATTCCTACCCTATAACCATATATAGCAATGCTGGGCATCAAGGGATAACACAATCCTGATATAAAATAAAATAGGCCCAGGCATATTTCCTCACCCTAAGGAGCTTGGTTTCTTTAAATGCAATCATGCTAAGTCTGGACTTTGTTTCTAGGTTAGATCTTTTAAGCAACTAAACGTATATAGCATTGTTAGACATCAACAAATAAAGCTTTGAATGAGTTGACCGTGAACATTATTTTGACATTTGCTCAAATTAACCAGGTGAGCGATAAAAACCCTCTGGATTTCTTGTAGTAGCATTATGTTTAGGATAAAAATATCCTTGATGCCATTTTGACATTGTCATGATTATAATGGAGCTAAAAGAACTGATCCTGAAATTGTTTTTAATCCAATCTTTGTAAAATATCTGTATCAAAATTTATTCAAATTAATTATGATGTTTTCATATGATGAAGTTGATGCTTATTGGGATGAACTCAACATATCCTAAGTAGTCTTCACTGTTACAGTGGCTGAGCTACTTACAAATCTCTTATGTTGTAATTCTCCAAATTCTCACAGTAAACATTAGAAAAACAAGATAAAAAAACATCCAGTTGGTGATCAGGGTACCATTTCACAAAGCTTCGTAGCTTTAACAAATTTTCGTAACTTTTCTGTGAGTCAGATTTAAGATTTACTGAGCGTTTTACAAAACTTCATAGCTTAAAAACTTTCGTAACTTACATTAAAAACATTACATAACTTTATGCAAATCCGCAATGTCAACGAAAACAATTTGACATTGAGATAAAAACCAGGTTTTGAATGTCGAAGAGTGATACTGTCAAAATAGTAATTGTACGTATTTTCGTAGACTGCACCAGCAGTAAGTCTATTTTAAGACTAAACTCATGCATAACGTCTATCTGTGTGCAGTGAGTAAAATCTGTACAAATTGTGTTATTTACCAGCATGATATTCTAATGGAATTTTACAGAAAATTATAAAGTTTATTGTCTGAGTACAGAACATGGGTCCAGGGCCAGCATATGTACACATGTTTACCAGGGCCAGCATACATGTATGTACACATGTTTACCAGGGCCAGCATATGTACACATGTTTACCAGGGCCAGCATATGTACACATGTTTACCAGGGCCAGCATATGTACACATGTTTACCAGGGCCAGCATACATGTATGTACACATGTTTAACTGCAGCAGTGTCATCTTTTTTAACTTCCAACTTAGAAAGCGGTATATTTGTATCTAGAGAATGTACAAATTTTGTCATAAGATATAAAAAAAGTTATGAACACCTTTTTGAAGAAGTTTTCAGAAGTACTTAAGCAATTCGTAAGTTAAGAAGCTTTGTGAAATGTAAGCAATTCGTAAGCTAAGAAGCTTTGTGAAACGGTAGCCAGACGAAGTCATTGTTTCTGTCACTGTTTGTTGAGTCTGACAACTGTGAGGTACAGACAGGAATCCATTACGGATGATTTGTACGACTTCTGTGTTGATACCGTACAAAAATTGTAATGCATGGCTACCAGTCTAGATTTGGATGTCTTGTGTAATTTAAAAATGACATCGTCAGTTGCACGTTTGTGATTTTTGTGTTAATTCTAGGTGAATGTTTTTATCACAATACAGTATATCTGATGTTTATCTTTGTGTGTGTTTTGTTGTAAGTTTTCATTCAGCACATCAGCACTGCCTTGAGGTCCGCACAGTCATGTCTGCATGAAACAAAAACCTTAATATGTTTAGGGAAATATGTATGTTATACCGTATATCTACGTCTGTATGTGTACATGCTATCAGTCAAAGAAACTCCTCATATTTCCTAATCACATACCATTTTCACATAATTGTTTGGCAAGAATGTTGAAAAAAGTTGTATGAAAATGGATCCAGCATGAGAGATTTAGAAAAAAAATTGGAGAGATTGAGTCTCCAAATTATATACTTTCACATGTTTGTGTTGCATTGTCAAAACGAATCATACAGGTGTGTGGTACAGGTGTGTGGTACAGGTGGTACAATGGATAGATACAGGTGTGTAGTACAGGTGGTACAATGGATAGTAGATACAGGTGTATGGTACAGGTGGTACAATGGATAGTAGATACAGGTGTGTGGTACAGGTGTGTGATACAGGTGGTACAATGGATAGCAGATACAGGTGTGTGATACAGGTGGTACAATGGATAGCAAACACAGGTGTGTGGTACAGGTGGTACAATTGATAGCGGACAGATATGTGGTACAGGTGGTACAATGGATAGTAGATACAGGTGTATGGTACAGGTGGTACAATGTATAGTAGACACAGGTGTATGGTACAGGTGGTACAATGGATAGTAGACACAGGTGTATGGTACAGGTGGTACAATGGATAGTAGACACAGGTGTATGGTACAGGTGGTACAATGGATAGTAGACACAGGTGTGTGGTACAGGTGGTACAATGGATAGTAGACACAGGTGTGTGGTACAGGTGGTACAGGTGGTACAATGGATAGTAGACACAGGTGTATGGTACAGGTGGTACAATGGATGGTAGACACAGGTGTGTGGTACAGGTGGTACAATGGATAGTAGACACAGGTGTGTGGTACAGGTGGTACAATGGATAGTAGACACAGGTGTATGGTACAGGTGGTACAATGGATACTAGATACAGGTGTGTGGTACAGGTGGTACAATGGATAGGAGACATATATGTGGTACAGGTGGTACAATGGATAGTAGATACAGGTGTCTGGTACAGGTGGTACAATGTATAGTAGATACAGGTGTATGGTACAGGTGGTACAATGGATAGTAGATACAGGTGTATGGTACAGGTGGTACAATGGATAGTAGACAGGTGTATGGTACAGGTGGTACAATGGATACTAGATACAGGTGTGTGGTACAGGTGGTACAATGTATAGTAGATACAGGTGTATGGTACAGGTGGTACAACGGATAGTAGACACAGGTGTATGGTACAGGTGGTACAATGGATACTAGATACAGGTGTGTGGTACAGGTGGTACAATGTATAGTAGATACAGGTGTGTGGTACAGGTGGTACAATGTATAGTAGATACAGGTGTGTGAAACAGGTGGTACAATGGATAGCAGACAGATATGTGGTACAGGTGGTACAATGGATAGTAGATACAGGTGTATGGTACAGGTGGTCCAATGGATAGATACAGGTGTGTGGTACAGGTGGTACAATGGATAGATACAGGTGTGTGGTACAGGTGGTACAATGTATAGTAGATACAGGTGTATGGTACAGGTGGTACAATGGATAGTAGATACAGGTGTGTGGTACAGTGGTACAGGTGTGTGATACAGGTGGTACAATGGATAGTAGATACAGGTGTATGGTACAGGTGATACAATGGATAGTAGATACAGGTGTGTGGTACAGGTGATACAATGGATAGTAGATACAGGTGTGTGGTACAGTGGTACAGGTGTGTGATACAGGTGGTACAATGGATAGCAGATACAGGTGTATGGTACAGGTGGTACAATGGATAGCACACTTGCAATTTCTCCAAGATGACTCCAGTTTGATTACCATATCAAATATGAAAATGATAGGGTCACCTGTATGACTTTATGATTTTTATACCCCCGCAACGAAGTTAGGGGGGTATACTGGAATCAGGTTGTCTGTCTGTAGACGCATTTTGTCCGGACAACTCCTCCTAAACCAATGGGCCGATTTCAATGAAACTTCACACACATATTAATGATCATGTGAAGATGTGCATGCCACTTTCTTTTTCTCGAAATTATGGTTGCTATGGCAACTGGTCACTATAAACAGGTTTTCTGATAATAACCATAACTTTAAGTTTGTCCGACAACTCCTCCTTAACCGAAGGGCCGATTCCAATGAAACTTCACACACATATTAATGATCATGTGTAGATGTGCATGCCACATTCTTATTCTCAAAATTATGGTTGCTATGGCAACTGGTCACTATAAACAGGTTTTCTGATAAGAACCATAACTTTAAGTTTGTCCGGACAACTCCTCCTAAATCGATGGGCCGATTTCAATGAAACTTCACACAAATATAGAGGACCATGTGTAGATGTGCATGCCATTTTCTTTTTCTCAAAATTATGGTTGCTATGGCAACTGGTCACTATAAACAGGTTTTCTGATAAGAACCATAACTTTAAGTTTGTCCGGACAACTTCTCCTAAACCGAAGGGCCAATTTCAATGAAACTTCACACAAATGTAGAGGACCATGTGTAGATGTGCATGCCCACTTTCTTTTTCTCAAAATTATGGTTGCTATGGCAACTGGTCACTATAAACAGGTTTTCTGATAAGAACCATAACTTTAAGTTTGTCCGGACAACTCCTCCTAAACCGAAGGGCCGATTTCAATGAAACTTCACACAAATATAGAGGACCATGTGCAGATGTGCATCTCACTTTCTTTTTCTCAAAATTATGGTTGCTATGGCAACTGGTCACTTTATTACTGGGTTATCTTAGTTAGCCTCTAATTAACAGTTCCAATTCACCATTGACTCGTGTAGATTGCGGGGGTATTAGTCAGCCATCCTGGCGACAGTTCTAGTTTTTTTATTTGGGGGGGGGGGGGGGGGGGGGGGGATATTCTGGGTGTGCTAAGCTTTTCAGTACTTTTAGTACTTTGATTTTGAATATTCTTGGTGTGTTTCATTCCATTTCTATCAAAACATGGGCACAGGCATGTATATATTAATCTTTGCTAATATATAAGTTTGTGGTAGAATATTTATTCTGGTCCCTTTATAGGTTCATATTTCACACTCTGGTTTTACAGAAGTTTGATTTACAATGTTAGTACGTGTTGGAATTGATTACCTAACCTGTGTTAACCTCTCTTTAAAATCTAAGCTAGATTCTTCATTAAGTTTTGACACTGGTTGGCGGATATCGAAATGTAATAATACATTCAGAATAATTGATTAAAGATTAAAGATTAAATTGCTCCTGAATATTGATGGCAGACTGTGTTATTGTCGCTAGGTGTTGGTACTCTCACAGACCATTAAGCTTGTTAATTACCTTCAGAGAAAAACCGGTTTCAACACTTCTCATGTTTATGTGTGTGACCATCAAAACAAACATCAGGGTCATAATCAAACAACAACAAACATCAAAAGAGTTTGATGTTGGAAAAAAAAAAATATTTTTGAAAAATTCTTTCATAGATCAATGTCATTCTGATGATTTTGATGTCACAAATTGGATTCAGAACAAACTTATAAAAACCTGACTACGAGATTGTCATAACTTAAAAAGTATAAAATGGTCATAACTCAAAAACTGTTCAACTTCTCCATAACCAAGGGGCACAGAGACCAGATATTGGGTTATGATAGTATGAAGTATCTCCATCTTTGATTCGAAAGAATGTCAGGAAAAGAGGACTTAAATTTGTGAAAGCTGTAGTATGTTAGGACTAGTGTAGAAGTGTGAAGTTTCATAGTTTGTGAACCAGTCTACACCAGATAAATTCCTCAGTCCAGACCTGCCTGCTGACAAAGGTGGAAATAGTTTAGCATCATATACCACTGCTTGGCATTAGAAGATTATCACGTTGATTTATGAGGCAAAATATCTATGATACTTAATACATCAATAGCAGTAACTTGCTACATATACTTAAATACCTTTATAAAATAAGACCTCTTGGTTTTTTAAAAGTGTTTTGTTCTTAAAAGGAATACATATTTTGATATGAAACCCTGTGCCTCAGCTGAAATAAAATTTAAAACAAATATCAGTTCTCATTTCACACGTATGATGAATTGCTTGCACTTGACTTGTAGTGAGAGTGAAGAGCAGGTCGACTACATGTGTGAGGTAACTTTGGAAGTGTCTGAGAAGGTTACACAAGTTAGCCTCTACTGAGAGATTAATGAGAAAGTTTCCACAGGGCAATCTCATCAATTACCGAAGTAAATGTGTTATTTGGTTTTGAATGCTTCAGTTATTTATCTGATAAAGTGCTATTGTGTAGTTTGTTTAGAATGTGAACAACTTTTTTTCTATTATGACCCTTAAATAGAATAAGGTTGATTGTCTAGCTTACAACGGAATGTGTCTGTGAAGGTATGTGGACTAGTGTGTTATACTGATGACTACAGACATACCCGGTTACCTTATGTCTACAGATATACCTGGTTACCTGATATCTACAGACATACCCGGTTACCTGATGTCTACAGATATACCTGGTTACCTGATGTCTACAGACCTACCCGGTTACCTTAATTATTATGTCTACAGATATACCTGGTTACCTGATGACTACATATATACCTGGTTACCTAATGACTACAGGTATACCTGGTTACCTGATGAGTACAGATATAACCAGTTACCTTATGACTACAGACATACCCGGTTACCTTATGACTACAGACATACCCGGTTACCTGATGACTACAGACATGCCCGGTTACCTGATGACTACAGATATACCCGGTTACCTGATGACTACAGAGATATACACAATTACCTGATGTCTACAGACATACCCGGTTACCTTATGTCTACAGACATACCTGGTTACCTGATATCTACAGATATACCCGGTTACCTTATGTCTACAGATAAACCTGGTTACCTTATGTCTACAGACATACCTGGTTACCTGATATCTACAGATATACAAGGTTACCTGATGACTACAGATATACCTGGTTACCTGATGACTACAGACATACCCGGTTACCTTATGTCTACAGATATACCTGGTTACCTGATGACTACAGATATACCTGGTTACCAGATGACTACAGACATACCCGGTTACCTGATGACTACAGATATACCCGGTTACCTGATGACTACAGATATACCAGGTTACCTGATGACTACAGATATACCTGGTTACCTGATGACTACAGACATACCCGGTAACCTTATGTCTACAGACATACCTGGTTACCTGATATCTACAGACATACCCGGTTACCTTATGTCTACAGATAAACCCGGTTACTTTATGTCTACAGACATACCTGGTTACCTGATATCTACAGGTATACCAGGTTACCTGATGACTACAGATATACCTGGTTACCTGATGACTACAGACATACCCGGTTACCTTATGTCTACAGATATACCTGGTTACCTGATGACTACAGATATACCTGGTTACCTGATGACTACAGACATACCCGGTTACCTGATGACTACAGATATACCCGGTTACCTGATGACTACAGATATACCAGGTTACCTGATGACTACAGATATACCTGGTTACCTTATGTCTACAGATAAACCCGGTTACTTTATGTCTACAGACATACCTGGTTACCTGATATCTACAGGTATACCAGGTTACCTGATGACTACAGATATACCTGGTTACCTGATGACTACATATATACCTGGTTACCTGATGACTACAGATATACCTGGTTACCTGATGACTACAGATATACACAGTTACCTGATGTCTACAGACATACCCGGTTACCTTATGTCTACAGACCTACCCGGTTACCTTATGTCTACAGACATACCTGGTTACCTGATATCTACAGACATACCCGGTTACCTTATGTCTACAGATATACCTGGTTACCTGATGACTACAGACATACCTGGTTATATGATGACTACAGATATACCTGGTTACCTAATGACTACAGATATACCTGGTTACCTGATGACTACAGATATACCTGGTTACCTGATGACTATAGACATACCTGGTTATCTGATGACTACAGATATACCTGGTTACCTAATGACTACAGATATACCTGGTTACCTGATGACTACAGATATACACGATTACCTGATGTCTACAGACATACCCGGTTACCTGATGACTACAGATATACCTCGTTACCTAATGACTACAGATATACCTGGTTACCTAATGACTACAGATATACCTGGTTACCTAATGACTACAGATATACCTGGTTACCCAATGACTAGAGATACACCCGGTTACCTGATGACTACAGATATACCTGGTTACCTAATGACTACAGATATACCTGGTTACCTTATGACTACAGATATACCTGGTTACCTGATGTCTACAGATATACCTGGTTACCTGATGACTAGAGATATACCTAGTTACCTGATGACTACATATATACCTGGTTACCTAAAGATTACTGATATATACCTGGTTACCTAAAGATTACTGATATATACCTGGTTACCTAAAGATTACTGATATATACCTGGTTACCTAAATATTACTGATATATACCTGGTTACCTAAATATTACTGATATATACCTGGTTACCTAAATGTTACTGATATATACCTGGTTACCTGATGACTACATATATACCTGGTTACCTAAAGATTACTGATATATACCTGGTTACCTAAATATTACTGATATATATACCTGGTTACCTGATGACTACAGATATACCTGGTTACCTAAAGATTACTACATATATACCTGGTTACCTAAAGATTACTGATATATACCTGGTTATATACTGATATATACCTGGTTACCTAAAGATTACTACATATATACCTGGTTACATGATGACTACAGATATACCTGGTTACCTAAAGATTACTACATATATACCTGGTTACCTAAAGATTACTGATATATACCTGGTTACGTAAAGATTACTGATATATACCTGGTTACCTAAAGATTACTACATATATACCTGGTTACCTGATGACTACAGATATACCTGGTTACCTAAAGATTACTACATATACCTGGTTACCTAAAGATTACTGATATATACCTGGTTACCTGATGACTACAGATATACACGATGACCTAATGGTTACTGATAAACACTAATTACCTGATGCTATTTACCTGCTCGATTGATACATGTGTTGATGTTGTATGATTAGAAAACTTATCAGAACCTGTAATGTAGATCACTTATATTTGATAACATTATTTCAAAGTAAATCATTTAAATCTATGTATGTATCCTTTATTGAAAGAACTCAATACAAAATGTATATAGAAATAAATAGAATAATTCGTAATTCACTAATTTGCTTTTGCTAACATTTTCATTGATATTAGATATATATATATATATCAACTGATATTTATTAATACTGACGTATATATTTATTAATACTGACATATATATTTGTAGATACCATTTATCAGTAAGTAGATATCCTTTATCAGTAAGTAGATACCCTTTATCAGTAACTAGATACCCTTTATCAGTAAGTAGATACCCTTTATCAGTAAGTAGATACCATTTATCAGTAACTAGATACCCTTTATCAGTAAGTAGATACCCTTTATCAGTAAGTAGATACCCTTTATCAGTAAGTAGATACCCTTTATCAGTAAGTAGATACCCTTTATCAGTAAGTAGATATCCTTTATCAGTAACTAGATACCCTTTATCAGTAAGTAGATACCCTTTATCAGTAAGTAGATACCCTTTATCAGTAACTAGATACCATTTATCAGTAACTAGATACCCTTTATCAGTAAGTAGATACCCTTTATCAGTAAGTAGATACCCTTTATCAGTAACTAGATATCCTTTATCAGTAAGTAGAAACCCTTTATCAGTAAGTAGATACCCTTTATCAGTAAGTAGATACCCTTTATCAGTAAGTAGATACCCTTTATCAGTAAGTAGATACCATTTATCTGTAACTAGATACCCTTTATCAGTAAACAGATATCCTTTATCAATAAGTAGAAACCCTTTATCAGTAAGTAGATACCCTTTATCAGTAAGTAGATACCCTTTATCTGTAACTAGATACCCTTTATCAGTTACTAGATATCCTTTATCAGTTACTAGATACCCTTTATCAGTAAGTAGATACCATTTATCAGTAAGTAGATACCCTTTATCAGTAACTAGATATCCTTTATCAGTAACTAGATACCCTTTATCAGTAAGTAGATACCCTTTATCAGTAACTAGATACCCTTTATCAGTAACTAGATACCCTTTATCAGTAAGTAGATATCCTTTATCAGTAACTAGATACCCTTTATCAGTTACTAGATACCCTTTATCAGTAAGTAGATATCCTTTATCAGTAAGTAGATATCCTTTATCAGTAACTAGATACCATTTATCAGTAACTAGATACCCTTTATCAGTAACTAGATACCCTTTATCAGTAACTAGATACCCTTTATCAGTAAGTAGATATCCTTTATCAGTAACTAGATACCCTTTATCAGTAAGTAGATATCCTTTATCAGTAAGTAGATACCATTATCAGTAAGTAGATACCCTTTATCAGTAAGTAGATACCCTTTATCAGTAAGTAGATATCCTTTATCAGTAAGTAGATACCATTATCAGTAAGTAGATACCATTATCAGTAAGTAGATACCATTATCAGTAAGTAGATACCCTTTATCAGTAAGTAGATACCCTTTATCAGTAAGTAGATACCCTTTATCAGTAAGTAGATATCCTTTATCAGTAAGTAGATACCCTTTATCAGTAAGTAGATACCCTTTATCAGTAAGTAGATACCCTTTATCAGTAAGTAGATATCCTTTATCAGTAACTAGATATCCTTTATCAGTAAGTAGATACCCTTTATCAGTAAGTAGATATCCTTTATCAGTAAGTAGATACCCTTTATCAGTAAGTAGATATCCTTTATCAGTAAGTAGATACCCTTTATCAGTAAGTAGATACCTTTTATCAGTAAGTAGATACCCTTTATCAGTAAGTAGATATCCTTTATCAGTAAGTAGATACCCTTTATCAGTAAGTAGATACCCTTTATCAGTAAGTAGATACCATTATCAGTAACTAGATATCCTTTATCAGTAACTAGATATCCTTTATCAGTAAGTAGGTACCCTTTATCAGTTAGTAGATACCCTTTATCAGTAACTAGATACCTTTATCAGTAACTAGATACCCTTTATCAGTTACTAGATATCCTTTACCAGTGATTTATCAGCATCGGTATGTCGTTATTCATTACCTAAATATCCTTTTCAGCCTACAGATCATGTTGAAAAAGGGGCCAGTTTTGTTCACCTGAAATAAGCATTTTGTTAGTTTTTGTGTTGGACTCCACACAATGATGTATATTGATATAATTGATAATTCTATATATTTTTTATTTTGTGTTGTAGCCGAAAACCCATCCCGCGTTTACCTATGCCCAGACTGGAAGAGATACCTCAGATGTCATCTTTCCTCTCCGGGGAAATAAAAAGTATGAACTATCTAACATATCAAACAAATGTGATAAAAAGTATGGGCTATCTAATATATCAAACAACTGTGATAAAAAGTATGAACTATCTAACATATCAAACAACTGTGATAACAGGTTGATTAAATACCTCTGGAATTGGCACGTTCTAGTTCTTGTTAAAATTGTTTTAGTATATACACGAAAGGGGAAGAACTCTCACTGACATTGGTGACCTGAACTGTATTATCAAAGAATCATCAGAAAGTTGGCTATTGATACATACTGAACACCACTTAAACATCAGTTATACTGTGATCAAAACATTGTAGTGAGTTTACTGGACTTTTATGTGTACATTGTATTCTTATAAATGGAAATAAGCATAATTAATTTACATTGAATCATGATTACTTTTGTTTAGAGCATTAAAGGGAGGATGGCCTCAGCTCAGGAGTGTCCCCTCGCAAAATATCACCCGGGGCGAGGCTCAGCGGCTGGTTAATATCGCAACCAAACTGTTAGTAGCCACGGTATGTATCATTGTACAGGTTCATGTCTACTAAATGTCATACTACTGGGTTAGCCATGACACATTCTGTTACACATGCCTGATTGAGTTCCTTTACATGAAAACATCATGGAAGTATGTTTAAGGAAATAACTGTGTCTTTATAATAAGTCTGGACTTTATATCACTAGTATTCGGCTGGCCTTCACCTAACTAGGAATCAAACATTTTACTGTATTCGATTGATTTTTGATGAGGCTATTGGCCTGGGCTCTGCATGATCAGCATATTGAGTTGTTTTTTTAGCTCGTGTCTTGAAGAGAGGAGGAGCTTATGTTGTCACCCTTGAGTGTCAGCGTCAGTGTTGGTGAAGGTTTTAGTGCAAGTGTTCCGAGGCATCAGTAAACTCCTTTAGAAGTGTACTAGGGTACTGATATTTGGTTTGAAGGGTTCTGTGGGGGCTAACTATTACTCCTTGGAGTCAGAATATATCATTTATGCACTTCAATGTTTTATGTCAAATATTAATATTAGAGTATATGGATATGGGTTTCTGTTGGTGAGTCCACCCCCTAATACTAGTGTGAGGGGTAGTGGTAAACAACCTAGCTTTTGTACCGTCAGCAGTGTTGATTCTCCTGTTATTGACTTACCTAGCCAGCCTGTTTCACATTTGGTAACCTTGTTTCAGGAAACTGTGGATATCATACAGCCTCGGCCTCCTAGTCCAAAGAGGGGACAGTCTGCCCCCAAACCATTTGAGGTAAGTAGAATGCTTTACCTTAACGCTAGTGTCACTGCATGTATATTTGTTTTTGTTGATTTTTTTTCCATCTTACCAATTTGTAACAATAGTTATGTACTTACAGTGAAATCTTTTATGATTTCTATTTATGAAGTAGTGATGTTCCTAGATTTGTTAGCTTTAGTGAAATCACTTTTAATTGTAATTCAATTGCATCATCACAATTTGCTCTCAGCCAAAATGATTTTTTTTTATATTCCATCTTGCTAATTAAGTGATAAGCTCTGCCCTGTGTTATTTGTTATATCACTTACTTTCTCCCGCCACTGCACTTTCAGTGATTTAGATGAATACTATATATAGTAGAGTATTAAGTAGAATGTTTGCTGGTCACATGCATGTCCTTATATGGCTATCCTGCTTACTTTCTGTGCCTGTCGTGGTTGTATGTGCTCCACTCTTGCCACACCCACGTAGACTGAGAGGTTGCTTCCTGGGCTAGATGATCAGCTGGTATATATCCCAGTAGACTCTCCAAAGGTAAGTAGGTCACAGTGACTTTAGAAAGACATAATTTAATTTTCTTATTTATCAGTTACCTTCATAGTATATTTTCAATCTGCAGGGGAAACCACCCCTTTAATCAGTTTCACCTATCTCAAGTGACCACCCCTATTGTTAACATCACTGGTCTTAAGTGACCAACCATATTGTTAACAACACTGGTCTTAAGTGACCACCCCTATTGTTAACATCACTGGTCTCAAGTGACAAACCCTATTGTTAACAACACTGGTCTCAAGTGACCATCCCTATTGTTAACACTGGTCTCAAGTGACCATCCCTATTGTTAACAACACTGGTCTCAAGTGACAAACCCTATTGTTAACAACACTGGTCTCAAGTGACCATCCCTATTGTTAACACTGGTCTCAAGTGACCATCCCTATTGTTAACACTGGTCTCAAGTGACCATCCCTATTGTTAACACTGGTCTCAAGTGACCATCCCTATTGTTAACACTGGTCTCAAGTGACCACCCCTATTGTTAACACTGGCCTCAAGTGACAAACCCTATTGTTAACAACACTGGTCTCAAGTGACCATCCCTATTGTTAACACTGGTCTCAAGTGACCATCCCTATTGTTAACAACACTGGTCTCAAGTGACCATCCCTATTGTTAACACTGGTCTCAAGTGACCATCCCTATTGTTAACACTTGTCTCAAGTGACCATCCCTATTGTTAACACTGGCCTCAAGTGACCACCCCTATTGTTAACAACACTGGTCTCAAGTGACCACCCCTACTGTTAACACTGGTCTCAAGTGACCACCCCTATTGTTAACAACACTGGTCTCAAGTGACCACCCCTATTGTTAACACTGGTCTCAAGTGACCACCCCTATTGTTAACACTGGTCTCAAGTGATCATCCCTATTGTTAACAACACTGGTCTCAAGTGACCATCCCTATTGTTAACACTGGTCTCAAGTGACCATCCCTATTGTTAACAACACTGGTCTCAAGTGACCATCCCTATTGTTAACACTGGTCTCAAGTGACCATCCCTATTGTTAACACTTGTCTCAAGTGACCATCCCTATTGTTAACACTGGCCTCAAGTGACCACCCCTATTGTTAACAACACTGGTCTCAAGTGACCACCCCTACTGTTAACACTGGTCTCAAGTGACCACCCCTATTGTTAACAACACTGGTCTCAAGTGACCACCCCTATTGTTAACACTGGTCTCAAGTGACCACCCCTATTGTTAACACTGGTCTCAAGTGATCATCCCTATTGTTAACAACACTGGTCTCAAGTGACCATCCCTATTGTTAACACTGGTCTCAAGTGACCATCCCTATTGTTAACACTGGTCTCAAGTGACCATCCCTATTGTTAACACTGGCCTCAAGTGACCACCCCTATTGTTAACAACACTGGTCTCAAGTGACCACCCCTACTGTTAACACTGGTCTCAAGTGACCACCCCTATTGTTAACACTGGTCTCAAGTGACCAACCCTATTGTTAACACTGGTCTCAAGTGACCACCCCTACTGTTAACACTGGTCTCAAGTGACCACCCCTATTGTTAACAACATTGGTCTCAAGTGACCACCCCTATTGTTAACACTGGTCTCAAGTGACCACCCCTATTGTTAACACTGGTCTCAAGTGACCAACCCTATTGTTAACACTGGTCTCAAGTGACCACCCCTATTGTTAACACTGGTCTCAAGTGACCACCCCTATTGTTAACATTACTGGTCTCAAGTGACCACCCCTATTGTTAACAACACTGGTCTCAAGTGACCATCCCTATTGTTAACAACGCTGGTCTCAAGTGACCAACCCTATTGTTAACTCTGGTCTCAATTGACAAACCCTATTGTTAACAACGCTGGTCTCAAGTGACCATCCCTATTGTTAACAACGCTGGTCTCAAGTGACCATCCCTATTGTTAACAACGCTGGTCTCAAGTGACCATCCCTATTGTTAACACTGGTCTCAAGTGACCATCCCTATTGTTAACAACGCTGGTCTCAAGTGACCATCCCTATTGTTAACAACGCTGGTCTCAAGTGACCAACCCTATTGTTAACACTGGTCTCAAGTGACAAACCCTATTGTTAACAACGCTGGTCTCAAGTGACCATCCCTATTGTTAACAACGCTGGTCTCAAGTGACCATCCCTATTGTTAACAACACTGGTCCCAAGTGACCACCCCTATTGTTAACACTGGTCTCAAGTGACAAACCCTATTGTTAACAACACTGGTCTCAAGTGACCACACCTATTGTTAACAACACTGGTCTCAAGTGACCACCCCTATTGTTAACAACACTGGTCTAAATTAAGTGACCACCCCTATTGTTAACAACACTGGTCTGAATTAAGTGACCACCCCTATTGTTAACAACACTGGTCTGAATTAAGTGACAAACCCTATTGTTAACAACACTGGTCTCAAGTGACCACCCCTATTGTTAACACTGGTCTCAAGTGACCATCCCTATTGTTAACACTGGTCTCAAGTGACCATCCCTATTGTTAACACTGGTCTCAAGTGACCATCCCTATTGTTAACACTGGTCTCAAGTGACCACCCCTATTGTTAACACTGGCCTCAAGTGACAAACCCTATTGTTAACAACACTGGTCTCAAGTGACCATCCCTATTGTTAACACTGGTCTCAAGTGACCATCCCTATTGTTAACAACACTGGTCTCAAGTGACCATCCCTATTGTTAACACTGGTCTCAAGTGACCATCCCTATTGTTAACACTTGTCTCAAGTGACCATCCCTATTGTTAACACTGGCCTCAAGTGACCACCCCTATTGTTAACAACACTGGTCTCAAGTGACCACCCCTACTGTTAACACTGGTCTCAAGTGACCACCCCTATTGTTAACAACACTGGTCTCAAGTGACCACCCCTATTGTTAACACTGGTCTCAAGTGACCACCCCTATTGTTAACACTGGTCTCAAGTGATCATCCCTATTGTTAACAACACTGGTCTCAAGTGACCATCCCTATTGTTAACACTGGTCTCAAGTGACCATCCCTATTGTTAACACTGGTCTTAAGTGACCATCCCTATTGTTAACACTGGCCTCAAGTGACCACCCCTATTGTTAACAACACTGGTCTCAAGTGACCACCCCTACTGTTAACACTGGTCTCAAGTGACCACCCCTATTGTTAACACTGGTCTCAAGTGACCAACCCTATTGTTAACACTGGTCTCAAGTGACCACCCCTACTGTTAACACTGGTCTCAAGTGACCACCCCTATTGTTAACAACATTGGTCTCAAGTGACCACCCCTATTGTTAACACTGGTCTCAAGTGACCACCCCTATTGTTAACACTGGTCTCAAGTGACCAACCCTATTGTTAACACTGGTCTCAAGTGACCACCCCTATTGTTAACACTGGTCTCAAGTGACCACCCCTATTGTTAACATTACTGGTCTCAAGTGACCACCCCTATTGTTAACAACACTGGTCTCAAGTGACCATCCCTATTGTTAACAACGCTGGTCTCAAGTGACCAACCCTATTGTTAACACTGGTCTCAATTGACAAACCCTATTGTTAACAACGCTGGTCTCAAGTGACCATCCCTATTGTTAACAACGCTGGTCTCAAGTGACCATCCCTATTGTTAACAACACTGGTCTCAAGTGACCATCCCTATTGTTAACACTGGTCTCAAGTGACCATCCCTATTGTTAACAACGCTGGTCTCAAGTGACCATCCCTATTGTTAACAACGCTGGTCTCAAGTGACCAACCCTATTGTTAACACTGGTCTCAAGTGACAAACCCTATTGTTAACAACGCTGGTCTCAAGTGACCATCCCTATTGTTAACAACGCTGGTCTCAAGTGACCATCCCTATTGTTAACAACACTGGTCCCAAGTGACCACCCCTATTGTTAACACTGGTCTCAAGTGACAAACCCTATTGTTAACAACACTGGTCTCAAGTGACCACACCTATTGTTAACAACACTGGTCTCAAGTGACCACCCCTATTGTTAACAACACTGGTCTAAATTAAGTGACCACCCCTATTGTTAACAACACTGGTCTGAATTAAGTGACCACCCCTATTGTTAACAACACTGGTCTGAATTAAGTGACAAACCCTATTGTTAACAACACTGGTCTCAAGTGACCACCCCTATTGTTAACAACACTGGTCTGAATTAAGTGACCACCCCTATTGTTAACAACACTGGTCTGAATTAAGTGACCACCCCTATTGTTAACAACACTGGTCTGAATTAGGTGACCACCCCTATTGTTAACAACACTGGTCTGAATTAAGTGACCACCCCTATTGTTAACAACACTGGTGTGAATTAAGTGACCACCCCTATTGTTAACAACACTGGTCTGAAATAAGTGACCATCCCTATTGTTAACAACACTGGTCTGAATTAAGTGACCACCCCTATTGTTAACAACACTGGTCTGAATTAAGTGACCATCCCTATTGTTAACAACACTGGTCTGAATTAAGTGACCACCCCTATTGTTAACAACACTGGTCTGAAATAAGTGACCATCCCTATTGTTAACAACACTGGTCTGAATTAAGTGACCACCCTATTGTTAACAGTGCTGGTCTCAAGTGACCACCCCTATTGTTAACAACACTGGTCCCAAGTGATTCCTGTATTATTTTACTTTGTAATAAAATTAATGAAAACACTGCTATAAAGTTTGCTTGTTCAAAATTATTCATTTTGTTAGTGGAATTTTAGGCACTGGCAATGAATTACTAGTAATGAAAAAAGTTAATTCTGACCCCTGATTGTTAGCAACACTGGTCTCTAGAGACCACCCTTATAAACATTCCCTGTCTCATGAGACCATCCCATTATTAGAATTCCCTGTCTCATGAGACCATCCCATTATTAGAATTCCCTGTCTCATGAGACCATCCCATTATTAGAATTCCCTGTCTCATGAGACCATCCCATTATTAGAATTCCCTGTCTCATGAGACCATCCCATTATTAGAATTCCCTGTCTCATGAGACCATCCCATTATTAGAATTCCCTGTCTCATGAGACCATCCCATTATTAGAATTCCCTGTCTCATGAGACCATCCCATTATTAGAATTCCCTGTCTCATGAGACCACCCTTATTACTTGCATTTCCCTCTCTCTAGAAATCACCTCAGTTTTAAGGATTTTTCTATTTTTAATAGATGATTCCAATTATAGCCCACCTTCCTCGTGATGTATAGGAACCAAAAACCAATGCTAAAAGACTTCTCCTGCTAGCAAATATTGGTATATAGAAACAGGGACACTAGTTAGTCACAGAGAAACACTTTTGGATTTGAAGCCACACATCACTGCATGCTTTTTATAATACTTGTCTGTAATGTTGCTGTACCTCTGTCTTCCTCAAGTATTAGATGGTGGTGTTAACATAGGACTGGCCTTCATTTGTCTTCTTTTTAGTATGATTACACGCTTTAATCTTTAATAGAAATGAAGTTCTTTACCATAGTAAAATTGTTTATAAGATGTTTTATAGAACATACAGTATATGTAAAAGAATAAATACATATCTACTTTCTTGCCTTGTCTGACCAAAAGGCACAAAGGGATGTAATGTATAATGTCATACTGTACATTTCCTCCTTCACCATATCACATGTAATAATATACCTTACCCATAAGGAAGCTGAAGAAACAGCAGATGTTTTTATTTTGTCAAAATTTGTTTTCTAGGCCAATGATAAGAAAAGGCCATCAACAGCCAAATACACCTGGGATATCCACGGCAGACGTCACACGAACGAAAAGGAAAAACTCAGAGTAGGTTATTACTGACAGTCAAACATCTTACACTTTGAAGATGACATCCTATCTTATTTACTTCCAAATAGCAGTAGAATTATTATTGAACCTGTTAAACAACTATATAACAGATTTTAATTTATTATAGTCTTTGTATGAATAATTGTGTCTGTTTTTCTCCCTATGTAGGCCTATGATGACAGCTATTCACCAAAACATTCAGCCCACCACACCTCACCAGATAAAGGGTAAGTACCCACCACGCCTCACCAGATAAAGGGTAAGTCCCCACCACACCACACCAGATAAAGGGTAAGTCCCCGCCACACCACACCTCACCAGATAAAGGGTAAGTCCCCACCACCCCACACCTCACCAGATAAAGGGTAAGTCCCCACCACACCACACCTCACCAGATAAAGGGTAAGTCCCCACCACCCCACACCTCACCAGATAAAGGGTAAGTACCCACCACACCACACCTCACCAGATAAAGGGTAAGTCCCCACCACACCTTACCTCACCAGATAAAGGGTAAGTCCCCACCACACTTCACCAAATAAAGGGTAAGTCCCACCACACCACACCTCACCAGATAAAGGGTAAGTCCCCACCACACCTCACCTCACCAGATAAAGGGTAAGTCCCCACCATACCACACCTCACCAGATAAAGGGTAAGTCCCCACCACACCACAACTCACCAGATAAAGGTGAAGTCCCCACCACACCACACCTCACCAGTTAAAGGTGAAGTCCCCACCACACCTCACCAGATAAAGGGTAAGTCCCCACCACCCCACACCTCACCAGATAAAGGGTAAGTCCCCACCACAACTCACCAAATAAAGGGTAAGTCCCCACCACACCACAACTCACCAGATAAAGGGTAAGTCCCCACCACACCTCACCAGATAAAGGGTAAGTCCCCACCCACAACCTCACCAGATAAAGGGTAAGTCCCACCACACCACACCTCACCAGATAAAGGGTAAGTCCCCACCACACCACCTCACCAGATAAAGGGTAAGTCCCCACCACACCACACCTCACCAGATAAAGGGTAAGTCCCCACCACACCTCACCAGATAAAGGGTAAGTCCCCACCACACCACACCTCACCAGATAAAGGGTAAGTCCCCACCACACCACACCTCACCAGATAAAGGGTAAGTCCCCACCACCACACCTCACCAGATAAAGGGTAAGTCCCCACCACACCACACCTCACCAGATAAAGGGTAAGTCCCCACCACACACCTCACCAGATAAAGGGTAAGTCCCCCACCACACCACACCTCACCAGATAAAGGGTAAGTCCCCACCACACCACACCTCACCAGATAAAGGGTAAGTCCCCACCACACCACACCTCACCAGATAAAGGGTAAGTCCCCACCACACCACACCTCACCAGATAAAGGGTAAGTCCCCACCACACCTCACCAGATAAAGGGTAAGTCCCCACCACACCACACCTCACCAGATAAAGGGTAAGTCCCCACCACACCACACCTCACCAGATAAAGGTAAGTCCCCACCACACCACACCTCACCAGATAAAGGGTAAGTCCCCACCACACCACACCTCACCAGATAAAGGGTAAGTCCCCACCACACCACACCTCACCAGATAAAGGGTAAGTCCCCACCACACCACACCTCACCAGATAAAGGGTAAGTCCCCACCACACCACACCTCACCAGATAAGGGTAAGTCCCCACCACACCTCACCAGATAAAGGGTAAGTCCCCACCACACCACACCTCACCAGATAAAGGGTAAGTCCCCACCACACCACACCTCACCAGATAAAGGGTAAGTCCCCACCACACCACACCTCACCAGATAAAGGGTAAGTCCCCACCACACCACACCTCACCAGATAAAGGGTAAGTCCCCACCACACCACACCTCACCAGATAAAGGTTAAGTCCCCACCACACCTCACCAGATAAAGGGTAAGTCCCCACCACACCACACCTCACCAGATAAAGGGTAAGTCCCCACCACACCTCACCAGATAAAGGGTAAGTCCCCACCACACCTCACCAGATAAAGGGTAAGTCCCCACCACACCACACCAGATAAAGGGTAAGTCCCCACCACACCTCACCAGATAAAGGGTAAGTCCCCACCACACCACACCTCACCAGATAAAGGGTAAGTCCCCACCACACCTCACCAGATAAAGGGTAAGTCCCCACCACACCTCACCAGATAAAGGGTAAGTCCCCACCACACCTCACCAGATAAAGGGTAAGTCCCCACCACACCACAACTCACCAGATAAAGGGTAAGTCCCCACCACACCACAACTCACCAGATAAAGGGTAAGTCCCCACCACACCACACCTCACCAGATAAAGGGTAAGTCCCCACCACACCACACCTCACCAGATAAAGGGTAAGTCCCCACCACACCACAACTCACCAGATAAAGGGTAAGTCCCACCACACCACACCTCACCAGATAAAGGGTAAGTCCCCACCACACCACACCTCACCAGATAAAGGGTAAGTCCCCACCACAACTCACCAGATAAAGGGTAAGTCCCCACCACCCCACACCTCACCAGATAAAGGGTAAGTCCCCACCACACCACACCTCACCAAATAAAGGGTAAGTCCCCACCACACCACAACTCACCAAATAAAGGGTAAGTCCCCACCACACCACACCTCACCAGATAAAGGGTAAGTCCCCACCACACCTCACCAGATAAAGGGTAAGTCCCCACCACACCTCACCAGATAAAGGGTAAGTCCCCACCACACCACACCTCACCAGATAAAGGGTAAGTCCCCACCACACCACACCTCACCAGATAAAGGGTTAGTCCCCACCACACCACACCTCACCAGATAAAGGGTAAGTCCCCACCACACCACACCACACCATGTGCCTGGTTTGTGTTACGATACTGTTGTACATAGCACTCATTCTTCTTCTCTTAAAAATGTTTCTAAGATAAGTGATGAGTCTTAGACTATGATACCAGAATGATAGAAACCAAGTTCAAAGTATACTTTTCAGGTCCTTTTCAATTATCAAAAATGTATACATATAATTTTCAGACTGGTGATTGTAAGAAATCTGTACACGTCCCTTTCAGACTTGATGATTGTAAGAAATCTGTACACATCACTTGCAGACATCATAATTGTAAGAAATGTTTGTTTATAATATCTAACAATAATGGTATTAAAGTGATGACATTTTTTTGTGTGTGTAGAGAACAAAGACGGGTGATTATTAAGAAAGTAGTGAAATCCAAACCTGCTTCCACCACAACTACAACAACTAGCCAACCTGAGAAATCAGAAAGATCCTCAAGGTCAGAAAGATCCTCAAGGTCACAGAAATCAGACAGATCAGAAAGGTCAGACCGTTCACCTAAATCGGACAGGTCTGGAACAACGGGCAGGTCACCAAGGAGGTCAAGGTCACCGGACAGCATAGCATCCACCACAGACAAAAGTTCCAGTGACATAGGGACAAAAACACCTAGTACTGTAAGTGTGAAGGGACAAACAAAACCTGGCACTCACAAGTCTACTGTGATACATGTACGTGACACAGACATCCGGGAGGAAGTCAAAGTTAGCCATTCTACACAAGCAGGAGACAGCGTCAGCATACAAACCGAGACCAACATGATTGTCAACTACAATCCCGTATGTACCCAGATACTACTGTTATATCTTATATTGTTTGGAGTGAAACTCTTCAATACAATTTCCAGTTGTTATACCCGTAATCCTTCACTCATGTTAAAAGTCCTAAGTTAGTCCTACCTTCACCTACAGACCTATCTTTCAATAACTCAACTTTCTTATTACCTTTCTATAGCCCTCCTACAACCTATCCTTTTACAAGCTACCCTCCTTCAACCTTCTCTCCTACAACCTATCCTCCTTCAACCTACCCTCCTACAACCTATCCTCCTTCAACATACCCTCCTTCAACCTACCCTCCTACAACCTACCCTCCTTCAACCTACCCTCCTACAAACTACCCTCCTAAAAACTACCCTCCTACAAACTACCCTCCTACAACCTATCCTCCTTCAACCTACCCTCCTACAACCTATCCTCCTTCAACCTTCTCTCCTACAAACTACCCTCCTACAAGCTACCCTCCTACAACCTACCCTCCTTCAACCTACCCTCCTACAACCTACCCTCCTTCAACCTACCCTCCTACAAACTACCCTCCTAAAAACTACCCTCCTACAACCTACCCTTCTACAACATACCCTCCTTCAACCTACCATTCTACAAGCTACCCTTCTTCAACCTACCCTCCTACAACCTATCCTCCTTCAACCTACCCTCCTACAAACTACCCTCCTTCAACCTACCCTCCTACAACCTACCCTCCTTCAACCTACCCTCCTACAAACTACCCTCCTACAACCTACCCTCCTACAAATTACCTTCCTTCAACCTACCATTCTACAACCTACCCTTCTACAAACTACCCTCCTTCAACCTACCCTTCTACAACATACCCTCCTTCAACCTACCATTCTACAACCTACCCTTCTACAACCTACCCTCCTACAACTTATCCTTCTGCAACCTACCCTCCTACAAACTACTCTCTTACAACCTACCCTTCTAAAAACTACCCTTCTACAACCTACCCTCCTTCAACCTACCCTCCTACAACGTACCCTCCTACAAACTACTCTTCTACAACCTATCCTCCTACAAAGTACCCTCCTACAACCTACCCTTCTACAACCTACCCTCCTTCAACCTACCCTCCCACAACCTACCATTCTACAACCTACCCTCCTACAACCTACCCTTCTACAAATTACCTTCATACAACCTACCCTTCTACAACCTACCCTCCTACAACCTACCCTTCTACAAACTACCCTCCTTCAACCTACCCTTCTACAAACTACCCTCCTACAACCTACCCTTCTACAACCTACCCTTCTACAACCTACCCTCCTTCAACCTACCCTCCCACAACCTTCCCTTCTACAACCTACCCTCCTACAACCTACCCTCCTTCAACCTACCCTTCTAGAAACCTGTTCTCATACAAACCTACCTCATCTCTTTAGTCCCGCTATCGTCCTCCAATCGTCCTCCTGTATCCTCACCTTCAGCTTCCTATATTGTCTCTATAGCTCTCCTTTCACCAGGATATAAAATTGATAATTTTTAAATTATCGTATATTAATTTTTTCGACTCATAACAGCTGGATCAAGAGATCAAACAAGGTGACTGGGCTGAGTATCAGATATATGTTCGGACTGGCAACAGGACTGGAGCTAGTGCCAGCACCAATATAGAGGTCAAACTCACAATGTATGGGGATAAGGGCCGCACAAAGGAACGTGTCCTGCAAGACTCCAAACGACATCTGGTCATGTTCCAGAGGGGCAAGGTATGATACGTGTATTCTCATGCAGGTTTTCATAGTTCATCATAAAATTCAAATTGTAAATAAATAACAGTTTTTAGGTCTCTAATTGTGGTTAAAAAGTAAAAGAATCCTTAATCAGTGTAAATATCAGAACTAGGTAACCATTATGGTGCCTGGGCATCTTGTTATTCACCAAGTCCTTGTGTATAGTAATACTGACCAAGTCCCTGTGTATAGTTATACTGACCAAGTCCCTGTGTATAGTAATACTGACCAAGTCCCTGTGTATAGTAATACTGACAAAGTCCCTGTGTATAGTTTATACTGACCAAGTCCCTGTATATACTAATACTGACTAAATCCCTGTATATACTTGTACTGACTAAATCCCTGTATATAATAATACTGACTAAATCCCTGTATATAGTTATACTGACCAAGTCCCTGTGTATAGTAATACTGACCAAGTCCCTGTGTATAGTAATACTGACCAAGTCCCTGTGTATAGTTATACTGACCAAGTCCCTGTATATACTAATACTGACTAAATCCCTGTATATACTTGTACTGACTAAATCCCTGTATATAATAATACTGACTAAATCCCTGTATATAATAATACTGACCAAGTCCCTGTATATAATAATACTGACCAAGTCCCTGTATATAATAATACTGACCAAGTCTCTGTATATAATAATACTGACCAAGTCCCTGTGTATAGTAATACTGACCAAGTCCCTGTGTATAGTAATACTGACCAAGTCCCTGTGTATAGTTATACTGACCAAGTCCCTGTATATACTAATACTGACTAAATCCCTGTATATACTTGTACTGACTAAATCCCTGTATATAATAATACTGACTAAATCCCTGTATATAATAATACTGACCAAGTCCCTGTATATAATAATACTGACCAAGTCCCTGTATATAATAATACTGACCAAGTCTCTGTATATAATAATACTGACCAAGTCCCTGTATATAATAATACTGACCAAGTCCCTGTATATAATAATACTGACCAAGTCCCTGTATAATAATACTGACCAAGTCCCTGTATATAGTTATACTGACCAAGTCCCTGTATATAATAATACTGACTAAATCCCGGTATATAATAATACTGACTAAATCCCTGTATATAGTTATACTGACCAAGTCCCTGTATATAATAATACTGACCAAGTCCCTGTATATAATCATACTGACCAAGTCCCTGTATATAATCATACTGACCAAGTCCCTGTTTGTAATCATACTGACCAAGTCCCTGTATATAGTTATACTGACCAAGTCCCTGTATATAATAATACTGACCAAGTCCCTGTATATAATAATACTGACCAAGTCCCTGTATATAATCATACTGACCAAGTCCCTGTATATAATCATACTGACCAAGTCCCTGTTTGTAATCATACTGACTAAATCCCGGTATATAATAATACTGACCAAGTCCCTGTATATAATAATACTGACCAAGTCCCTGTATATAATCATACTGACCAAGTCCCTGTATATAATCATACTGACCAAGTCCCTGTTTGTAATCATACTGACCAAGTCCCTGTATATAGTTATACTGACCAAGTCCCTGTATATAATAATACTGACCAAGTCCCTGTATATAATAATACTGACCAAGTCCCTGTATATAATAATAATACTGACCAAGTCCCTGTATATAATAATACTGACTAAATCCCTGTATATAATAATACTGACTAAATCCCTGTATATAATAATACTGACCAAGTCCCTGTATATAATAGTACTGACTAAATCCCAGTATATAGTTATACTGACTAAATCCTGGTATATAGTTATACTGACTAAATCCTGGTATATAGTTATACTGACTAAATCCCTGTATACAATGTAGCTGTACTGACCAAGTCCCTTATGTATCTTTTCACTGTAGGAGGATCTTTTCGTATTAGGATGCCATCACGTTGGAAAACTTCGTCAAATCAAAATAGGACACGACAGGACCTCACTACGTATGTATCTTTGTTCCTGTGAAGGGAAAATTATTAAGAATACCATATGATAACATTTCAACATGTTCTATGGTACGTGTTTGATGGTACGTGTTTGATGGTACATGTTTGATGGTACGTGTTTGATGGTACATGTTCTATGGTACGTGTTTGATGGTACGTGTTTGATGGTACATGTTTGATGTACTTGTTTGATGGTACGTGTTTGATGGTAGGTGTTTGATGGTAGGTGTTTGATAGAATATGTTTGATGGTACGTGTTTGATAGTACATGTTTGATGGGATGTGTTTGATGGTACGTGTTTGATGGTAGGTGTTTGATAGAATATGTTTGATGGTACGTGTTTGATACGTTTGATGGTACGTTTCTAATGGTACATGTTTGATGGTACGTGTTTGATGGTACGTGTTTGATGGTACATGTTTGATGGTACGTGTTTGATGCGTGTTTGATGGTACGTGTTTGATGGTACATGTTTGATGGTACGTGTTTGATGGTACGTGTTTGATGGTACGTGTTTGATGGTACATGTTTGATGGTACGTGTTTGATGGTACATGTTTGATGGTACGTGTTTGATGGTACATGTTTGATAGTAGGTGTTTGATACGTTTGATGGGATGTGTTTGATGGTACGTGTTTGATGGTACATGTTTGATGGTACGTGTTTGATGGTACGTGTTTGATGGTACATGTTTGATGGTACATGTTTGATGGTACGTGTTTGATGGTACGTGTTTGATGGTACGTGTTTGATGGTACGTGTTTGATGGTACATGTTTGATGGTACGTGTTTGATGGTACGTGTTTGATGGTACATGTTTGATGGTACGTGTTTGATGGTACGTGTTTGATGGTACATGTTTGATGGTACGTGTTTGATGGTACGTGTTTGATGGTACATGTTTGATGGTACATGTTTGATGGTACGTGTTTGATATGTTTGATGGGATGTGTTTGATAGCACATGTTTGATGGGATGTGTTTGATGGTACGTGTTTGATGGTACATGTTTGATAGTAGGTGTTTGATACGTTTGATGGGATGTGTTTGATAGCACATGTTTGATGGGATGTGTTTGATGGTACGTGTTTGATGGTACATGTTTGATGGTACGTGTTTGATGGTACGTGTTTGATGGTACGTGTTTGATGGTACATGTTTGATGGTACGTGTTTGATGGGATGTGTTTGATGGTACATGTTTGATGGTACGTGTTTGATGGTACGTGTTTGATGGTACATGTTTGATGGTACGTGTTTGATGGTACATGTTTGATGGTACGTGTTTGATGGTACATGTTTGATGTTACATGTTTGATGGTACGTGTTTGATGGTACGTGTTTGATGGTACATGTTTGATGGTACGTGTTTGATGGTACGTGTTTGATGGTACATGTTTGATGTTACATGTTTGATGGTACGTGTTTGATGGTACGTGTTTGATGGTACATGTTTGATGGTACGTGTTTGATGGTACGTGTTTGATGGTACATGTTTGATGGTACATGGTACGTGTTTGATGGTACGTGTTTGATGGTACATGTTTGATGGTACGTGTTTGATGGTACGTGTTTGATGGTACATGTTTGATGGTACATGTTTGATGGTACGTGTTTGATAGTACATGTTTGATAGTACATGTTTGATGGTACGTTTTTGATTGTTTGTGTATAAGACAGAGGATTTTTGTAGGTGATGCCTGGTACTTAGAAGGTGTTACAGTGTATGACATGCATGATAAGAGAATCTACGAGTTTAACTGTGAGCGCTGGCTGTCTGCCCACGACGGAGACCGGAAAACTTACAGAGTACTGGAGATGGACAGGGACCGTGCTTTTATAGAAGGTAATAATCGCTGGAACGGAGTCAGTTTAATTGTTTTAATGTTATTTGTTGAAAGTTAATCAATATTTTTGATAAACAGTTATTATACCCCTTGCAACAAAGCTAGGTGTACATTTGTAGACTGGAATCACACTGTCTGTCATCAGCAAATGTTGTCCGGAGAACTCCTACTAAACTGGTGATCTGATTTCAATGGAACGTAACACAAATATAAATAACCATATATGTAGATGTGCCTGCAATTTTTTTTTTCTTTCAAATTTTGGTTGCCATGGTGACTTGTCACTATAAACAGGTTTTTTGATAAAAGGCCACATCTCTGCAGTCATTTGACCAATTTTATTTAGACTTGGTCAAATGGTGTAACTCAAGTCTATAATTTGACATATTAGGTATTTCCAAAACTTTTTTGTATGGTAATGTAATCCTCGCTTCTGATTAATCCAAGTTTAGATATTGGTTTATCACTGTATATGTTTGTTGCCATGACAACCAAGCTGAAACACAAAGTTGCTTTGATTGGCTGAAATTTAATTATTAGCCAAATTTTGTATACAGAGGTATTAGGGAATGATGAACAGCACTATATAGGTTTTGTTGCCATGAAAACCAAGTTGAACACCTATTTCTACTAAATTTGATATTTAGTTGAATTAGGGAAACCAAATCAATATTGGCCCCTGATTGTTAAAGGAAATTTGGCATGACAAGGGAATGGTACATGTCGTGGGAAAATTGAATGTTATACATAAAATGTTGAATTCGCTGGGACTGAAACTAGAACAGTTGATGTATAAACAGTATCTGTGAGGGGGTATTAGTTAACCTCGGGATGACAGTTCTAATTTTAACATCAATTTGTAGCCCATGTCTCAAAATTTTATGATTGCCTTTTGAAATGTTCAATCAAATGTGTTGGTGGTAGATGATAACAAGCAAGGACCAAAGTGACATGTGTACTACAGTAACTATTTGCTATCTTATCATTAGCTTTAAAAGAACAGTAGACCAGAAATTTTGTGAGTATAAAAACATTAACTTTTTCAGCATTACATGGTGATGATGATGATAGTAGAAGTAGTACGGGATCAAGGTCGGAATCAGAAACAGAATCAACTACACCCAGAGGTAGGCGGCATCACGAATCGAAATCCTCCAGTAGCTCTGTGCGAGTACGAGGCGGAAAGGACATTAAGTATCGTAAAAAGGACTTTGATCGGGGCTCAGACTCGGACAGTAGTTACACATCTGATAGTTCTAGTGAGCTGTCTACAGAACGCACCCCAAAAATTCGACCTTTATCCCCTCTCAGGAAACCAGACCAAGATGAATTTTTTGATAACCGTGGTTCGGGACCTACATTCCTATTCCGTGATGGAAAAGGAGGACCTCCAAAGGAGACGGACTCGGTGCGTGCCAATATTTCCATAGATTCCACTACAGAGACCTCAGAGGACACTGGCAGCAGGGCGCGAGAAGATTTCCTCGAAGGCTATAAGGTGAGTGTTTCTCGAGTCATTACTGTATAACGTGTGATGTACAGCACTGTTAATATCACTCACATTAGAGAAATTTTACAGTAATTGAAATATGTTTGAACTATTTTTCTTATGTTTACTAGCTTGAGCAATGGAGAGTATTATCGTCAGGCAGTAGTTATCGTCAGTTTTTACCTACGTTTTGAATATTTCATTAAATGGTGCAGTCAAGTTGCTGTAGTTTTCATTGAACAATTATATTAGCTTTGGGAACATTTCTGGCCTTATTTTTATTCAGACAAAGTTTCCAAACAGATAATATTGACGTCTAAATATTGACAGTTTGACAATTTGACAGTGACGATAACTGCCTCTGTTCGACCGGAAATACAATAGTATGCTCTCTTATACATTTGACAAATGCTCAACAAGTCAGACACAGGTAAACACAACACTGGACTAAACTTAACCTACAACAGTTGTTTCATTTTTTGGACAGCATTCACTGAGAGTGAAGCAATCATGCTTAACCTGACGATAATACCCTCCATTGCTCTAAATGTTATTAAGCATATTTTGATTTGTTGAAAGGTTTGTTAAAACTTCGTTTTTTCTGGGTTTGACCATCCGAAGTCAGTGTTTTAGTTTGAACAAAATTTTATATCAAAATAAATCAGAAAATATCTTAAACTTGTGATGACAGGATCCTGTGACTATAGATAATCTGGCTGCATGTTTGCTAGAGTTATCTCCCCTTTAACTTCTATGTCTTATTTTGTTTGCTTCACAAAACAATGTTATTTTTGTTTTAGTCACCATCAAATAAGGTATGGCTAGAGGGATGTTCCTGTAGTTGTGTTTACTGTTCAGATAACGGACTCTTTCTGGTACAACTGTACCTAGTGGCAGATCCAGAAACATTGTTTACATAGTTTTTGTTTGTCATTTAAAGACTGTAGGTAAAATATTTTAGTTGTATACAGAATAATAAGGAAGGGTTTCTTTAGGGGTCCTAGTGTTTTGTACATACATCAGTAGGCATAAAGCTATATGTGTATGTAGAATTCCTGGGAATGAAGGCAGGAGCTGAGTCATGCTACATATCTGGCCATTGGCTCACCCTGATGGCCTTGGGGATTTATGTACATTAACTACTTATCAGAATATTTGCCATGGTACCTTAAAAAGTGGTACAGAATTTTGGTTTGTCATTACTATATACCTGGTAATTTTTGCCCCCGTTTAATATTTGCCATGTTCGGCCCTTTGAAGATAGGGCGAATTTAAAATGAAGGCAAAAATTTCAAGCTAAATTGAAGGGTTTATAAACCATAGTGTAGTCGGATCACAAACATACCCTCTTACTTTTCAACTGTAAAATCACGTACTAGGCTTAGCATTTTCAATTACAAAAAGATACATACTAAGTTCTTTTAAAAATTCTGTCTTTTTTTAAATTATGAAGCCCAATCACAATAAAAAATGAAATACAGAGTGGCATCAAATTCCTGTCATGGAAAAGACTAATTTTATGAGTTCAGCGTCGCTTAATTGTGAACAAGATAAAACACTGGCCAGTCATTAGTCATGGTGCGGTGAACTTACAATTGATCGTGTTTGCTTGATATTATCCATGCATATCCGATACTACTTGAACTAGTAGGAACTAAAAGGAAATCTGAGCACAGGTAAACATTCTTTATTTCACACCTTGATTACATTTCACCTCTCATGCTGGTAAGACAATTGGGGAGCTCAATCAGTCCCGAGTATTCCGAGTGCAACACTGTATTGAGAATTCCCAACGGAATTTTTTGAATTTAAAAAAAAAAAAGGAAAAAGATATTTCTAGAAAATCATTTAGGGCGAATTTAAAACGGGGCGAATATGTTTTGTGTTGCTCAAGGGCGAAAATAACCTGTGGCGAAAATTACCAGGTATAGAGTAATGTACATGTTACAAAATGAAAGTGGAATTAGATAATTTTGAAATTACTAGCAAAATGTTGGATAGAGCGAAACTGTGTGGGTTGGTTGTGGAATGACATATGTACATATACAGGTTGGGTATTTTATGTTATTTGACAAGATATTAGTGTCACTCATATCAATGTTGATACTTCCCCCCCCCCCCCCCCCCCCCCCTCCCCCCTGTATCTGCCACCGTCATACATTATCTGATTATTGATATACCTATATAACAAGCTTCTGTTATCAGATACAGCAGATTAATTGTTTTTCTGTACATTAACAGTAACACCACATCAACTGTTACTCAAGTATCTCAGCAAAACATATAATCAATCAAGTGACATTGCAAAAAAATGATTGCTCAGACTGATGTAGGACTAGAGTAGATAAAGAGGCTCAGACTGATGTAGGACTAGAGCAGATAAAGAGGCTCAGACTGATGTAGGACTAGAGTAGATAAAGAGGTTCAGACTGATGTAGGACTAGAGTAGATAAAGAGGTTCAGACTGATGTAGGACTACAGTAGATAAAGTGGTTCAGACTGATGTAGGACTAGAGTAGATAAAGAGGTTCAGACTGATGTAGGACTAGAGTAGATAAACAGGTTCAGACTGATGTAGGACTAGAGTAGATAAAGAGGTTCAGACTGGTGTAGGACTAGAGTAGATAAACAGGTTCAGACTGATGTAGGACTACAGTAGATAAAGAGGTTCAGACTGATGTAGGACTAGAGTAGATAAAGAGGTTCAGACTGATGTAGGACTACAGTAGATAAAGAGGTTCAGACTGGTGTAGGACTAGAGTAGATAAACAGGTTCAGACTGATGTAGGACTAGAGTAGATAAACAGGTTCAGACTGATGTAGGACTAGAGTAGATAAAGAGGTTCAGACTGATGTAGGACTAGAGTAGATAAAGAGGTTCAGACTGATGTATGACTAGAGTAGATAAAGAGGTTCAGACTGATGTAGGACTAGAGTAGATAAAGAGGTTCAGACTGATGTAGGACTACAGAAGATAAAGAGGTTCAGACTGGTGTAGGATTAGAGTAGATAAAGAGGTTCAGACTGATGTAGGACTAGAATAGATAAAGAGGCTCAGACTGATGTAGGACTAGAGTAGATAAAGAGGTTCAAACTGATGTAGGACTAGAGTAGATAAAGAGGTTAAGACTGATGTAGGACTAGAGTAGATAAAGAGGTTCAGACTGATGTAGGACTAGAGTAGATAAAGAGGTTCAGGCTGATGTAGGACTACAGTAGATAAAGAGGTTCAGACTGATGTAGGACTGTAGTAGATAAAGTGGTTCAGACTGATGTAGGACTAGAGTAGATAAAGAGGCTCAGACTGATGTAGGACTACAGTAGATAAAGAGGCTCAGACTGATGTAAGACTAGAGTAGATAAAGAGGTTAATACTGATGTAGGACTAGAGTAGATAAAGAGGTTCAAACTGATGTAGGACTAAAGTAGATAAAGAGGTTCAGACTGATGTAGGACTAGAGTAGATAAAGTGGTTCAGACTGATGTAGGACTAGAGAAGATAAAGAAGTTCAGACTGGTGTAGGACTATAGTAGATAAAGTGGTTCAGACTGATGTAGGACTAGAGTAGATAAACAGGCTCAGACTGATGTAGGACTAAAGTAGATAAAGAGGTTCAGACTGGTGTAGGACTAGAGTAGATAAAGAGATTCAGACTGATGTAGGACTAGAGTAGATAAAAAGGTTCAGACTGATGTAGGACTAGAGTAGATAAAGAGGTTAAGACTGATGTAGGACTAGAGTAGATAAAGTGGTTCAGACTGATGTAGGACTAGAGTAGATAAAGAGATTCAGACTGATGTAGGACTAGAGTAGATAAAGAGGTTCAGACTGATGTAGGACTAGAGTAGATAAAGAGGTTCAGACTGATGTAGGACTAGAATAGATAAAGTGGTTCAGACTGATGTAGGACTAGAGTAGATAAAGTGGTTCAGACTGATGTAGGACTAGAGTAGATAAAGAGGTTCAGACTGATGTAGGACTAGAGTAGATAAAGAGGTTCAGACTCGTGTAGGACTAGAGTAGATAAAGAGGTTCATACTGATGTAGGACTAGAGTAGATAAAGAGGTTCAGGCTGATGTAGGACTACAGTAGATAAAGAGGTTCAGACTGATGTAGGACTAGTAGTAGATAAAGTGGTTCAGACTGATGTAGGACTAGAGTAGATAAAGAGGCTCAGACTGATGTAGGACTACAGTAGATAAAGAGGCTCAGACTCGATGTAGGACTAGAGTAGATAAAGAGGTTCAGACTGATGTAGGACTAGAGTAGATAAAGAGGTTCAGACTCGATGTAGGACTAGAGTAGATAAGAGGTTCATACTGATGTAGGACTAGAGTAGATAAAGTGGTTCAGACTGATGTAGGACTAGAGTAGATAAAGATAATGATGAGCTTTTTTATGTTGATTCAGAATAATAAATCTCCATGTTAGCAGACATTTTAGTTTTCTTCTTCATGTTACAATAATATATACAGTTTGCTTGGATGTGGCTTACCTTATATGATATACATTGTATAGTATAATATACTGTTAATTGCCTGTGTATTGCCTGCTCCGTGGTATAGCCCGTAGGAAGTAAATTAAGGCATTTTTGATGATTTCGTAAAATAAGTTCCAGATATATAGCCCCCACTGGCCGACTGCCAGCAGGTTATACATCGATTGTATCCCTAATGAATATAGGTCGAATTATCTAAAAGTGATTCTGAGCCATCAGACTTCGATGGATGGTGACTTCGCGATTTACCGAAGATGTTTTAAATGATGGATATCAGACATACAATGGAAATATTGTGTTGATTTTGCAAAGATATATGTATAATTAAAGCTATGTATAATTAAAGCTATATATAAACAGTTTATTTTGTGTACAAATAGCGTAAATCCAGTCTACATGTGCATAAATATCAGGGCATTGAATTCTGTAACTTCATCCTCTGTTTCAATAAAAGTGGAAACATTTAACAACGTATAGCCTGCATTTTTTTTGAAAATTTGGTAAACAAATCCAGAGATAGCCCGCGCTAGGCTGCTATGTTAAACATTGTATAGGTCGCTGGCAATACACTAGGCTGCTATGTTAAATATTGTATAGGTCGCTGGCAATACACTAGGCTGCTATCTTAAACATTGTATAGGTCGCTGGCAATACACTAGGCTGCTATCTTAAACATTGTATAGGTCGCTGGAAATACACAGGAAATTACGTTAATCCTTCTATCTCTCTACACAATGCTTTACTTAATATTATGTTTTGTTTCTAAGTGACTGCCTTTTTGAAAAGTTCTTTTAATTTCTCTTTATTTAACATTATATTCTGCTACTAGAATCGTTTTACTAAACAGTGATATATCTATAGATATCTGTGTTGGATTATATACAGTAAACAGTGAGATATCTATAAATGTTTGTGTTGGATTATATACAGTAAACGGTGAGATATCTATAAATGTCTGTGTTGGATTATATACAGTAAACAGTGAGATATCTATAAATGTTTGTGTTGGATTATATACAGTAAACGGTGAGATATCTATAAATGTTTGTGTTGGATTATATACAGTAAACGGTGAGATGTCTATAAATATATGTGTTGGATTATATACAGTAAACAGTGAGATATCTATAAATGTTTGTGTTGGATTATATACAGTAAACGGTGAGATATCTATAAATGTTTGTGTTGGATTATATACAGTAAACGGTGAGATATCTATAAATGTCTATGTTGGATTATATACAGTAAACAGTGAGATGTCTATAAATGTTTGTGTTGGATTATTAGCTCACCTGCCCGAAGGGCAAGTGAGCTTATGCCATGGTGCGGCGTCCGTTGTCCGTCCGTCTGTCCGGCCGTCCGTCCGTCCGGCGTCAACTTTTTCATTTAAACAACTTCTTCTCAATAACCAAGAGGCCCAGGAACTTCATATTGAGCCTGTAGCATACTGGGGTGAAGGGCTTCCAAGTTTGTTCAAATAATTGACCTTGACCTTCATTCAAGGTCACATGGGTCAAATAGGCTATAATCTTCAAACGACTTCTTCTCAATAACCAAGAGGCCCAGGGACTTGATATTGGGCCTGTAGCATGCTGGGATGAAGGGCTACCAAGTTTGTTCAAATAAATGACCTTGACCTTCATTCAAGGTCACATGGGTCAAATAGGCTATAATCTTCAAACGACTTCTTCTCAATAACCAAGAGGCCCAGGGACTTGATATTGGGCTGTAGCATGCTGTGATGAAGGGCTACTAAGTTTGTTAAAATAAATGACTGTGACCTTCATTCAAGGTCACATGGGTCAAATAGGCTATAATCTTCAAACAACTTCTTCTCAATAACCAAGAGGCCAAGGGACTTGATATTGGGGCTGTAGCTTGCTGGGGTGAAGGACTACCAAGTTTGTTCAAATAAATGACCTTGACCTTCATTCAAGGTCACATTGGTCAAATAGGCTATAATCTTCAAACAACTTCTTCTCAATAACCAAGAGACCCAGGGACTTGATATTGGGCCTGTAGCATGCTGGGGTGAAGGGCAACAAAGTTTGTTCAAATAAATGACCTTGACCTTCATTCAAGGTCGAATGGGTCAAATAGGCTATACTCTTCAAACAACTTCTTCTCAATAACCAAGAGGCCCAGGGACTTGATATTGGGCCTGTAGCATGCTGGGATGAAGGGCTACCAAGTTTGTTCAAATAAATGACCTTGACCTTCATTCAAGGTCGAATGGGTCAAATAGGCTATACTCTTCAAACAACTTCTTCTCAATAACCAAGAGGCCCAGGGACTTGATATTGGGGCTGTAGCATGCTGGGATGAAGGGCTACTAAGTTTGTTAAAATAAATGACTGTGACCTTCATTCAAGGTCACATGGGTCAAATAGGCTATAATCTTCAAACAACTTCTTCTCAATAACCAAGAGGCCAAGGGACTTGATATTGAGCCTGTAGCTTGCTGGGGTGAAGGACTACCAAGTTTGTTCAAATAAATGACCTTGACCTTCATTCAAGGTCACATGGGTCAAATAGGCTATAATCTTCAAACGACTTCTTCTCAATAACCAAGAGGCCCAGGGACTTGATATTGGGCCTGTAGCATGCTGTGATGAAGGGCTACCAAGTTTGTTCAAATAAATGACGTTGACCTTCATTCAAGGTCACATGGGTCAAATAGGCTATAATCTTCAAACGACTTCTTCTCAATAACCAAGAGGCCCAGGGACTTGATATTGGGGCTGTAGCATGCTGGGATGAAGGGCTACTAAGTTTGTTAAAATAAATGACTGTGACCTTCATTCAAGGTCACATGGGTCAAATAGGCTATAATCTTCAAACAACTTCTTCTCAATAACCAAGAGGCCAAGGGACTTGATATTGAGCCTGTAGCTTGCTGGGGTGAAGGACTACCAAGTTTGTTCAAATAAATGACCTTGACCTTCATTCAAGGTCACATTGGTCAAATAGGCTATAATCTTCAAACAACTTCTTCTCAATAACCAAGAGACCCAGGGACTTGATATTGGGCCTGTAGCATGCTGGGGTGAAGGGCAACAAAGTTTGTTCAAATAAATGACCTTGACCTTCATTCAAGGTCGAATGGGTCAAATAGGCTATACTCTTCAAACAACTTCTTCTCAATAACCAAGAGGCCAAGGGACTTGATATTGGGCCTGTAGCATGCTAGGATGAAGGGCTACCAAGTTTGTTCAAATAAATGACCTTGACCTTCATTCAAGGTCGAATGGGTCAAATAGGCTATACTCTTCAAACAACTTCTTCTCAATAACCAAGAGGCCAAGGGACTTGATATTGGGCCTGTATCATGCTAGGGTAAAGGGCTACAAAGTTTGTTCAAATAAATGATGTTGACCTTCATTCAAGGTCACATTGGTCAAATAGGCTATAATCTTCAAACGACTTCTTCTCAATAACCAAGAGGCCCAGGGACTTGATATTGGGCCTGTAGCATGCTGGGGTGAAGGGCTACAAAGTTTGTTCAAATAAATGACCTTGACCTTCATTCAAGGTCACATGGGTCAAATAGGCTATAATCTTCAAACGACTTCTTCTCAATAACCAAGAGACCCAGGGACTTGATATTGGGCCTGTAGCATGCTGGGGTGAAGGGCAACAAAGTTTGTTCAAATAAATGACCTTGACCTTCATTCAAGGTCGAATGGGTCAAATAGGCTATACTCTTCAAACAACTTCTTCTCAATAACCAAGAGGCCAAGGGACTTGATATTGGGCCTGTAGCATGCTAGGGTAAAGGGCTACAAAGTTTGTTCAAATAAATGACGTTGACCTTCATTCAAGGTCACATGGGTCAAATAGGCTATAATCTTCAAATGTCTTCTTCTCAATAACCAAGAGGCCCAGGGACTTGATATTGGACCTGTAGCATGCTTGGGTGAAGGGCTACAAAGTTTGTTCAAATAAATGACCTTGACCTTCATTCAAGGTCACATGGGTCAAATAGGCTATACTCTTCAAACAACTTCTTCTCAATAACCAAGAGGCCCAGGGACTTGATATTGGGCCTGTAGCATGCTAGGATGAAGGACTACAAAGTTTGTTCAAATAAATGACCTTGACCTTCATTCAAGGTCACATGGGTCAAATGGGCTATATTCTTCAAACAACTTCTTCTCAATAACCAAGAGGCCCAGGGACTTGGTATTGGGTCTGTAGCATGCTTGGGTGAAGGGCTACCAAGTTTGTTCAAATAAATGACCTTGACCTTCATTCAAGGTCATATTGGTCAAATAGGCTATATTCTTCAAATGACTTCTTCTTAATAACCAAAAGGCCCAGGGACTTGATATTGGGCCTGTAGCATGCTGGGGTGAAGGGCTACAAAGTTTGTTCAAATTAATGACCCTTGACCTACATTTAAGGTCACAAGGGTGAAATCGGCTTAAATCTGTAAACAATAATTTTGCGATAGCCAAGAGCCTCCTAGACCAGATATTAGGCCAATAAAATGCTGGAATGAAGGACTAGAAAATTTATTAATATGAATAAACCTAGCTTACTATGATAATCAGCATAGTATCTGTAGAAATGACCTCAATCAACTTCAAAGTTGCTGTAGAGCCAGGTGAGCGATACAGGCCCATTGGGCCTCTTGTATACAGTAAACGGTGAGATATCTATAAATGTTTGTGTTGGATTATATACAGTAAACAGTGAGATATCTATAAATGTTTGTGTTGGATTATATACAGTGAACGGTGAGATATCTATAAATGTTTGTGTTGGATTATATACAGTAAACGGTGAGATATCTATAAATGTCTGTGTTGGATTATATAAAGTAAACGGTGAGATATCTATAAATGTCTATGTTGGATTATATACAGTAAACGGTGAGATATCTATAAATGTCTGTGTTGGATTATATACAGTAAACGGTGAGATGTCTATAAATGTCTGTGTTGGATTATATACAGTAAACGGTGAGATATCTATAAATGTCTGTGTTGGATTATATACAGTAAACGGTGAGATGTCTATAAATGTTTGTGTTGGATTATATACTGTAAACAGTGAGATGTCTATAAATGTTTGTGTTGGATTATATAAAGTAAACGGTGAGATATCTATAAATGTCTGTTGGATTATATAAAGTAAACGGTGAGATATCTATAAATGTTTGTGTTGGATTATATACAGTAAACGGTGAGATATCTATAAATGTCTGTGTTGGATTATATACAGTAAACGGTGAGATATCTATAAATGTCTGTGTTGGATTATATACAGTAAACGGTGAGATATCTATAAATGTCTGTGTTGGATTATATACAGTAAACGGTGAGATGTCTATAAATGTCTGTGTTGGATTATATACAGTAAACGGTGAGATATCTATAAATGTCTGTGTTGGATTATATACAGTAAACGGTGAGATATCTATAAATGTCTATGTTGGATTATATACAGTAAACGGTGAGATGTCTATAAATGTCTATGTTGGATTATATACAGTAAACGGTGAGATGTCTATAAATATATGTGTTGGATTATATACAGTAAACGGTGAGATATCTATAAATGTCTGTGTTGGATTATATACAGTAAACGGTGAGATATCTATAAATGTCTATGTTGGATTATATACAGTAAACGGTGAGATGTCTATAAATGTTTGTGTTGGATTATATACAGTAAACGGTGAGATGTCTATAAATATATGTGTTGGATTATATACAGTAAACAGTGATATATCTATAAATGTCTGTGTTGGATTATATACAGTAAACAGTGAGATATCTATAAATGTTTGTGTTGGATTATATACAGTAAACGGTGAGATATCTATAAATGTCTGTGTTGGATTATATACAGTAAACGGTGAGATGTCTATAAATATATGTGTTGGATTATATACAGTAAACAGTGATATATCTATAAATGTCTGTGTTGGATTATATACAGTAAACGGTGAGATATCTATAAATGTTTGTGTTGGATTATATACAGTAAACGGTGAGATATCTATAAATGTCTGTGTTGGATTATATACAGTAAACGGTGAGATGTCTATAAATGTTTGTGTTGGATTATATACAGTAAACGGTGAGATATCTATAAATGTCTATGTTGGATTATATACAGTAAACGGTGAGATATCTATAAATGTCTCTGTTGGATTATATACAGTAAACAGTGAGATGTCTATAAATGTTTGTGTTGGATTATATACAGTAAACAGTGAGATATCTATAAATGTCTGTGTTGGATTATATACAGTAAACAGTGAGATGTCTATAAATGTTTGTGTTGGATTATATACAGTAAACAGTGAGATATCTATAAATGTTTGTGTTGGATTATATACAGTAAACAGTGATATATCTATAAATGTCTGTGTTGGATTATATAAAGTAAACGGTGAGATATCTATAAATGTTTGTGTTGGATTATATAAAGTAAACGGTGGGATGTCTATAAATGTCTGTGTTGGATTATAATCAGGTTGATGATAAACATACATTCCTTTTACTCCTGTTACAGAGTATACACTTTTTTTAACCAATCCTTGGTTGTGCTTTAATAGTCTTTCATTCCTGATAGTTCTTCCATCTGCCCATTCATCATGCTCTACCTTAATAAATTTTGGTATTATGTATGATTTCTGGAATGTTCATTTGTCGTATTATACTATTGTTTACAGGTAGGACTGAGGGCTGCTGAGGAGGATTCCAAGATGAAGACAAGTGAGGAGGTTGTGGAGAGGAAGCGAGTGCTAACAGGGCCTACGATCCACGAGGCAGCTCGGGCAGGAAACCTAGCTCGAGTTCAGGAACTACTGCAGCACTATCCAGAAATGAAGGAGTAAGGTTTATCAGACAGTGGTCATACATCTAAGCACTTTCACCATATCTATACAATTATATCTCAAGAATACTGTCAGTGGAAAATGTCATATTGTGTTGACCTATTTCAAACCTAGTACTTATCTGAATGATCATGTTTCGGATCATAGGTCGTATATTTTTTTAGAGTTATCAACTTTTTATTTTCTACCAGATTCATAAGTAATTTAGTACCAGCAATTTATAATTCACAACTGTGAAGAACTCAACATTTTCTTTCTTTTATTTTTGTCAGAATCTCATATTGTGGAACATGTTTTTCAGCTCATGCAAAAGCTTATTCTACCTATCTACTTTTACAGATCAAAGGATGAGAGTGGGCGCACACCACTGCACCTCGCATCCACAGATGGTCATATAGATGTTGTCAAGTGGCTGGCCATTGGAGAATCCAATCTAAATCTGGAAACCCCCACTGGTTATACAGCGATGCACTTGGCAGCCATGAATGGGCATGTCAACTGTATGATGGTGAGTCATCTGAGTTGCCTCCCTTGTTATTGTAATTATTTGTTAATAAAAAGCTTTATTGATACATAGATAATATTATCCAGTTGAATAAAACAACAAATCCTAGCTGATGTTGGCCTGTACTTTCAGATCCTGTTTGCTCTGGGAGCGACCATATCTGTGAAGACCAGCGATAAAAAGACTCCGTTATATCTGGCGGCCATGAAGTAAGTTCTATGATCAGAAACTTCTGAATTTGATACAAAGTGATTTATATATGGTGATCAACATGATATGTTAGGTTAGTCAGTGATTTATCTATAGTGATAAACATGATATGTTAGGTTAGTCAGTGATTTATCTATAGTGATAAACATGATATGTTAGGTTAGTCAGTTATTTATCTATAGTGATAAACATGATATGTTAGGTTAGTCAGTGATTTATCTATAGTGATCAACATGATATGTTAGGTTAGTCAGTTATTTATCTATAGTGATCAACATGCAATCATATTGTACTATAAACTATACATCCAATCATATTGTACTATAAACTATACGTCCAATCATGTTGTACTATAAACTATACGTCCAATCATATTGTACTATAAACTATACGTCCAATCATGTTGTACTATAAACTATACATCCAATCATGTTGTACTATAAACTATATGTCCAATCATATTGTACTATAAACTATACGTCCAATCATATTGTACTATAAACTATACATCCAATCATATTGTACTATAAACTATACATCCAATCATATTGTACTATAAACTATACATCCAATCATATTGTACTATAAACTATACGTCCAATCATATTGTACTATAAACTATACATCCAATCATATTGTACATTTTGTACTATAAACTATACATCCAATCATATTGTACTATAAACTATACGTCCAATTATATTGTACTATAAACTATACATCCAATCATATTGTACTATAAACAATACGTCCAATCATATTGTATTATACACAATACATCCAATCATATTGTACTATATACTATACATCCAATCATATTGTACTATAAACTATACATCCAATCATATTGTACATTTTGTACTATAAACTATACATCCAATCATATTGTACATTTTGTACTATAAACTATACGTCCAATCATATTGTACTATAAACTATACGTCCAATTATATTGTACTATAAACTATACATCCAATCATATTGTACTATAAACAATACGTCCAATCATATTGTACTATAAACTATACGTCCAATCATATTGTACTATAAACTATACATCCAATCATATTGTACTATAAACTATACATCCAATCATATTGTACTATAAACTATACGTCCAATCATATTGTACTATAAACTATACGTCCAATCATATTGTACTATAAACTTTACGTCCAATCATATTGTACTATAAACTATACGTCCAATCATATTGTACTATAAACTATACGTCCAATCATGTTGTACTATACACAATACGTCCAATTATATTGTACTATAAACTATACATCCAATCATATTGTATTATACACAATACATCCAATCAATTATTTCAATGCTGTACCAATAATTTCAGGGGTCATCTGGAGTGTGTCAAGTGGCTTATTGCCAACCGAGCACGCTTTGATATAGTAGACGACATGGATCGGACACCTCGAATGGTCGCTGAAGACTTTGGACATCGAGATGTTGCAGATTTCTTAAAGGCTTGTGAGAATGAAATGAATGATCCCAACAGTGGGTTTGCCCAGATGAGGGCGACAAGCAAGCTTGGGTGTGTATATCACAGTAGCTTTTCATGTAATTCCCAGTCCTATCCACACCTCATTTCATCATTGTCCTGTTACTAAAAATAGAACATTTGTGTCTGTGCGATAACTCAAGTTCCCTTGGGCTGATCAAACTCAAACATCATGCAGTTATTTCTTACTACAAGTGCTTGCATGGGATTGTTTTTTTACTGGTCCAAAGTTTGAAGGGCAGGGTTTCTGTTACTATAAAAAAGGAAATCTGTTTTCTTGCAATAACTCTTGTAATCACCCAACTTTCTGTGGAATTCTTGTAATGTTTAAAAAATGATAGTCTCTGAAGATTTCATCATATAATTTGACTATTATTTCTCTGATGAAAAAATGTATTTTCTGAAGATTTTATGGTATAATTTGACTATTATTTACTATGTATTTTCTGAAGATTTTATGGTATAATTTGACCTGTCCTTTTCAGCCCTGGCGGTCTTCAGACTATAGAGGAGGACTCAAACTCCTCCATCAGTCAGGAAGACAGGACATGGCAAGACGACAAAGATGTATGTACAGCTAGATATCTCATCACATTTCAGTCAAGGTCCCATCAAGGGGCCATGCCCATTTCTCCACATGGGCGCATCAGCCTCATTTATATAAATTAGGATTGCCCTTCCCCAATGATGTATCATACTAAATATGGTTATAATTAATTAAGGAAAATTTCCTGATTTTGGACCCCGCCCATCTGTCCCCAGGGGTCAGATCGGCTTCATTTACTGTATATAGAATATCCAGTATCAGATCTATACCACAGATATATTATGTATGTAAACTGTTATATAACTGTCAATGTCTGGTATGTATGTAAACTGTTATATAACTGTCAATGTCTGGTATCAGATCTATACCACAGATATATTATGTATGTAAACTGTTATATAACTGTCAATGTCCGGTATCAGATCGTTACCACAGATACATTATGTATGTAAACTGTTATATAACTGTCAATGTCTGGTAACAGATCTTTACCGCAGATATATTATGGATATAGATACATAGATAAGTTAGTTAAGAATAATATAGATATATAGATAAGATAGTTAAACAATGATATACATAGATAAGTTACTTAACAATAACATAGATACATAGATAAGAAAGTTAACAACATTCAACAATCTCTTACTGATTTCAATTGAAGGGTAGGTTTGATGATATTCAAATTTAAATTTAGGATTTCTCCAATAAGGAAGTGACCCAGAAACGACATATGTATGGATAGACTTGTGACACCTGTTAAGGTTACTCTCTGCTTGCTTCTTCTGCTTTCGCTTGTGTTGATAGGGATCAAGGTTAGCCAAGAGTAGACAGGTCCTAGGTGTGTCCTATGGTAGACAGGGACCTGGGTTTGTCCTAGTGTAGATAGGATCCTAGGTTTGTCCTAGTGTAGATAGGATCCTAGGTTTGTCCTAGTGTAGATAGGATCCTAGGTTTGTCCTAGTGTAGACAGGGACCTAGGTTTGTCCTAGTGTAGACAAGGTCTAGGTTTGTCCTAGTGTATACAGGGTCCTTGGTTTGTCCTAGTGTAGACAGGGACCTAGGTTTGTCCTAGTGTAGACAGGGACCTAGGTTTGTCCTAGTGTAGACAGGGACCTAGGTTTGTCCTAGTGTAGACAGGGTCCTAGGTTTGGCCTAGTGTATACAGGGTCCTTGGTTTGTCCTAGTGTAGACAGGGTCCTAGGTTTGTCCTAGTGTAGACATGGACCTAGGTTTGTCCTAGTGTAGACAGGGATCAAGATTAGCCAAGAGTAGACAGGTCTTAGGTTTGTCCTAGGGAGGACAGGGCCTAGGTTTGTCCTAGGGTAGACAGGGCCTAGGTTTGTCCTAGTGTAGACAAGGTCTAGGTTTGTCCTAGGGTAGACAAGGGTCCTAGGTTTGTCCTAGTGTAGACAGGGAACTAGGTTTGTCCTAGTGTAGACAGGGATCAAGGTTAGCCAAGAGTAGACAGGTCCTAGGTTTGTCCTAGTGTAGACAGGGATCAAGGTTAGCCAAGAGTAGACAGGTCCTAGGTTTGTCCTAGTGTAGACAGGGATCAAGGTTAGCCAAGAGTAGACAGGTCCTAGGTTTGTCCTAGTGTAGACAGGGATCAAGGTTAGCCAAGAGTAGACAGGTCCTAGGTTTGTCCTAGGGTAGACAAGGTCTAGGTTTGTCCTAGGGTAGACAAGGTCTAGGTTTGTCCTAGTGTAGACAAGGTCTAGGTTTGTCCTAGTGTAGACAGGGACCTAGGTTTGTCCTAGTGTATACAGGGTCCTAGGTTTGTCCTAGTGTAGACAAGGTCTAGGTTTGTCCTAGGGTAGACAAGGGTCTAGGTTTGTCCTAGTGTAGACAAGGTCTAGGTTTGTCCTAGTGTAGACAGGGACCTAGGTTTGTCCTAGTGTATACAGGGTCCTAGGTTTGTCCTAGTGTAGACAAGGTCTAGGTTTGTCCTAGGGTAGACAAGGGTCCTAGGTTTGTCCTAGGGTAAACAGGGGTCTAGGTTAATAGTCATCGTCAGCAATACTAATACTTTACAAATTGCTCTATCTTTGATACTTCAGAAATGTTTTACATCTGTTCTCCTGGCTACAATTTTGAAGCATTGTTTGGTTCTCTGCTGCTGGTTGACTCACTTGTATGCTTGATTGTGTTATGTACTTGGTTTACCAATGTGGAACATTTTTTTCATATTTTCCAAGCAATTCAAGTTTTCATTGCATTTATTTAATGAAACTTTTTGGTAGTTTCCACATTTATAAAACAGTACAGGCCTGGCTAGACCAAGTACATATATATACAGTGTGTGGCTTTACTGCTATGACTGCAAGTTTATTGTTTTACAGAATAACTCGGACAAAGCTGGTGTTGGCAGTGATGGTGGGTCCCAACGAGAGAAATCAGCACGCACTATTCACAAAGAAAAGGAGGTCCGTTCACACCTCACATTGTACACGCCCTTTCTCTATACATACAGTGATCCTACTTATAAACAATTATATATAGTAGGGGCTGGGGATAAACAATTATATATAGTAGGGGCTGGGGATAAACAGTTATATATAGTAGAGGCTGGGGATATACAATTATATATAGTAAGGGCTGTGGATAAAAAAATATATATAGTAGAGGCTGGGGATATACAATTATATATAGTAGGGGCTGTGGATAAACAGTTATATATAGTAGAGGCTGGGGATAAACAATTATATATAGTAGGGGCTGTGGATATACAATTATATATAGTAGGGGCTGGGGATATACAATTATATATAGTAGGGGCTGGGGATAAACAATTATATATAGTAGGGGCTGTGGATAAAAAAATATATATAGTAGAGGCTGGGGATATACAATTATATATAGTAGGGGCTGGGGATATACAATTATATATAGTAGGGGCTGGGGATAAACAATTATATATAGTAGGGGCTGGGGATAAACAATTATATATAGTAGGGGCTGGGGATAAACAATTATATATAGTAGGGGCTGGGGATATACAATTATATATAGTAGGGGCTGGGGATAAACAATTATATATAGTAGGGGCTGTGGATAAAAAAATATATATAGTAGAGGCTGGGGATATACAATTATATATAGTAGGGGCTGGGGATATACAATTATATAAAGTAGGGGCTGGGGATATACAATTATATATAGTAGGGGCTGGGGATATACAATTATATATAGTAGGGGCTGGGGATAAACAGTTATATATAGTAGGGGCTGGGGATAAACAGTTTTATATAGTAGGGGCTGGGGATATACAATTATATATAGTAGGGGCTGTAGCTATACAATTATATATAGTAGGGGCTGTAGCTATACAATTATATATAGTAGGGGCTGTAGCTATACAATTATATATAGTAGGGGCTGGGGATATACAATTATATAAAGTAGGGGCTGGGGATATACAATTATATAAAGTAGGGGCTGGGGATATACAATTATATATAGTAGGGGCTGGGGATATACAATTATATATAGTAGGGGCTGGGGATATACAATTATATATAGTAGAGGCTGGGGATAAACAGTTTTATATAGTAGGGGCTGGGGCTATACAATTATATATAGTAGGGGCTGGGGATAAACAATTATATATAGTAGGGGCTGGGGATAAACAATTATATATAGTAGGGGCTGGGGATATACAATTATATATAGTAGGGCTGGGGATAAACAATTATATATAGTAGGGGCTGGGGATATACAATTATATATAGTAGGGGCTGGGGATAAACAATTATATATAGTAGGGGTTGGGATATACAATTATATATAGTAGGGGCTGGGGATAAACAGTTATATATAGTAGAGGTTATTGATAAACAATTTTCTACACAATAAACTGTGTTATTCCACACTCAAACCATTGTATAAATGTGTCGACTGTTGGATATATATATGTTATATGGAATATGACCTTCCGGTCTTTTGATTCTATAATTACTGTTCATTTTCTTTGTGGGACACAGTCCTTCTTTCAGATTTTAACATTTCTTTCCAAATAACCCAGTTTTAATTGACTTGTTATGAGAGATTCAGGTGAGAATTGCATGAGAATGGTCTCTCTATCTATATCTGTACACCCCAGACAGGTATTCTGTACACCCCAGACAGTCACCTCTATACACCCCAGACAGGTATTCTGTACACCCCAGACAGTCACCTCAATACACCCCAGACAGTCACCACAATACACCCCATACAGTCACCTCAATACACCCCAGACAGTCACCTCAATACACCCCAGACAGTCACCTCTATACACCCCAGACAGTCACCTCTATACACCCCAGACAGTCACCTCTATACACCCCAGACAGTCACCTCTATACACCCCAGACAGTCACCTCTATACACCCCAGACAGTCACCTCTATACACCCCAGACAGTCACCTCTATACACCCCAGACAGTCACCTCTATACACCCCAGACAGTCACCTCTGTACACCCCAGACAGTCACCTCTATACACCCCAGACAGTCACCTCTATACACCCCAGACAGTCACCTCTATACACCCCAGACAGTCACCTCTATACACCCGAGACAGTCACCTCTATACACCCCAGACAGTCACCTCTATACACCCCAGACAGTCACCTCTATACACCCCAGACAGTCACCTCTATACACCCCAGACAGTCACCTCAATACACCCCAGACAGTCACCTCAATACACTCCAGACAGTCACCTCAATACACTCCAGACAGTCACCTCAATACACCTCAGACAGTCACCTCTATACACCCCAGACAGTCACCTCTATACACCCCAGACAGTCACCTCAATACACCCCAGACAGTCACCTCTATACACCCCAGACAGTCACCTCAATACACCCCAGACAGTCACCTCTATACACCCCAGACAGTCACCTCTATACACCCCAGACAGTCACCTCTATACACCCCAGACAGTCACCTCTATACACCCCAGACATTCACCTCAGTACACCCCAGACAGTCACCTCTATACACCCCAGACAGTCACCCACCTCTGTACACCCCAGACAGTCACCTCTATACACCCCAGACAGTCACCTCAATACACCCCGGACACCCCCCCCCCCCCCCCCCCCCCCCCCTTAACTGTAAAATCCTGTATCTAACCCTTGCATTCCTCCACTTCTGTCAATATCCGATACATATTCTGTCTGTATCACTGATTTTCTGATTAACACAAAACAATATACACATGCAGAACTCTTCAATACTGTGCACTATAAATAGAACTCCAGGTCTTCTTATCCTTTCTGTTTTCACTACCTGTGACCATACCTATACTTACATGTATACCTACACTGTGCTTACCTGTAAATAAGAAGATACTGTGGCTGTGTTTGAGCTGGAGCTACCAGACTTCCAATGGCTTAGTACTTAATGCCAATACTTACCTTGGCATGCATATCACTGCTTGATGCCGTGTTTGGTTTCCAATTATCTACTATCTACTATAAAAGAGTTATAAAGTGATCAGTTTGTTATATAGAAATGATTATGAACACAGTAATTTTGATATGCTGATAACATTATTTGATTACTGTGTTGTGTGGATCAGGCCGAGTTCAGCTACAAAATGTCTCTGTTCAAATTTTAATCTCGACTGGAAATAATTTAATTTGTATTTTATGGAGATATTGTATTAAACAGAATTGTATCGCTTTGAAACATTGGACTTTTCCTGGTAAAAACACTTATGTTGATTTAAAAACTCATATTATTAATGTTCAGTTCAACAGTAATGTTGAAGGTTTAAGAAATCAGTCAAATATGCTTTGTGTATTTACAACTTTAGAAGTAACTTAATACAGCCTATTACCATAATTTGTGGTGTATTTCTGACAAGATCTTAAAAAATTGTATAAGGCTACAGGTGATATGGTACACAATCTACAGATTGATATATCAATATTATATGGTGATATGGTACACAATCTACAGATTAATAGATCAATATTATATGGTGATATGGTACACAATCTACAGATTAGTATATCAATATTATATGGTGATATGGTACACAATCTACAGATTAGTATATCAATATTATATGGTGATATGGTACACAATCTACAGATTAATAGATCAATATTATATGGTGATATGGTACACAATCTACAGATTAGTATATCAATATTATATGGTGATATGGTACACAATCTACAGATTGGTATATCAATATTATATGGTGATATGGTACACAATCTACAGATTGGTATATCAATGTCATATGGTGATATGGTACACAATCTACAGATTGATATATCAATATTATATGGTGATATGGTACACAATCTACAGATTAGTATATCAATATTATATGGTGATATGGTACACAATCTACAGATTGGTATATCAATATTATATGGTGATATGGTACACAATCTACAGATTAGTATATCAATATTATATGGTGATATGGTACACAATCTACAGATTGGTATATCAATATTATATGGTGATATGGTACACAATCTACAGATTGGTATATCAATATTATATGGTGATATGGTACACAATCTACAGATTGGTATATAAATATTATATGGTGATATGGTACACAATCTACATATTAATAGATCAATATTATATGGTGATATGGTACACAATCTACAGATTAGTATATCAATGTCATATGCTACTATAACCTAATTATAAAGTAATTGTTTGTTTACTTTTTTTGTAACTTTTTTTTTTTTTTTTATTAGACGAAGAAAAAAATCTACGAAGAGCAGCATCAAAAAATGGAAGAAACAGGAGATTCCTTCTTAGATAGCATTCGTCATGAATTTGATACAAGACCGGAGCCATGATATGATACATTTAGATGTAATGGTCACTTTCTTGACATGTGTTAGAAAACTGCAGGTGCTGCATTTTGATACTGAACTTTGAACTTTGATCCGTCCTCAATGATTGGTCAGCATGTACACATAGTGGTCCTGAAGTGAACATTGTGACCTATTTATTTTTAGTAGTTTTAAAGATTTTACTATTTTTCTACTGTTAATCAAGGACATACCGGTATTGGTATTAATGTCTTCATTATAAACCATGCTTACAATTGTATTTGCTTGTTACTGACTCATCTATAGGGAAATTCTATTTGATCAATAACAGTCTGTGTTATCAATTACTCAATCAGAGATTCAGTGGCTAGAGACAAACTAGACTACTGTGTGACTAGAGACTACCTAGACCACTCTGTAGCTAGAGACTACCTAGACTACTCTGTAGCTAGAGACTACCTAGACTACTCTGTAGCTAGAGACTACCTAGACTACTGTGTGACTAGAGACTACCTAGACTACTCTGTAGCTAGAGACTACCTAGACCACTCTGTAGCTAGAGACTACCTAGACCACTCTGTGGCTAGAGACTACCTAGACTACTCTGTAACTAGAGACTACCTAGACTACTCTGTAGCTAGAGACTACCTAGACTACTCTGTAGCTAGAGACTACCTAGACCACTCTGTGGCTAGAGACTACCTAGACTACTCTGTAGCTAGAGACTACCTAGACTACTCTGTAGCTAGAGACTACCTAGACTACTTTGTGACTAGAGACTACCTAGACCACTCTGTGACTAGAGACTACCTAGACTACTGTGTAGCTAGAGACTACCTAGACTACTCTGTGGCTAGAGACTACCTAGACTACTCTGTAACTAGAGACTACCTAGACTACTCTGTAGCTAGAGACTACCTAGACTACTCTGTGGCTAGAGACTACCTAGACTACTCTGTGACTAGAGACTACCTAGACTACTCTGTAGCTAGAGACTACCTAGACTACTCTGTGGCTAGAGACTACCTAGACTACTCTGTGACTAGAGACTACCTAGACTACTCTGTAGCTAGAGACTACCTAGACTACTCTGTGGCTAGAGACTACCTAGACTACTATGTAGCTAGAGACTACCAAGACTAGAGACTACCTAGACTACTCTGTAGCTAGAGACTACCTAGACTACTCTGTAGCTAGAGACTACCTAGACCACTCTGGCTAGAGACTACCTAGACTACTCTGTGGCTAGAGACTACCTAGACTACTCTGTAACTAGAGACTACCTAGACCACTCTGGCTAGAGACTACCTAGACTACTCTGAAAGTGATTTTGTTGGAAGAATGGTGATCTTTTGTCTACAGTAAATTAGATGTATGAGCTTTGTTTGTATTGTTATTATGTAATATTCATCCAGCAACTTTGATTTCTAGTATATCCTATATATATGTGAGACTGTGATATCTGCCTTTTACCTTAGTGGTATGTATACCTGTCTGATAATGACTGTTGTTGTGTCCCCGTGCGTGGTACACAGACATCTTTGTTTTTATGTTTTTGTGCCATATTAGATCTAATTACAGTGTAGGCAGAAATATTTTAGCGGTATAATATTGAGTGAGGATAAAGTGAACCTAGGAAGACACCCACCTTACCCCCATCCCCCTCGGGGCCTTTGGAGGCTAAATTGGGTCAATTATATCAATTTGACTGTATTTGGTATAAAGGACTTCTTAGAACAAAGCAATTTTTTTATATACAAACTAAATTAATTTGGATCCTTAATTGGGAAAGTGGTAATCATATAATTAAGATAGGAGTTTTTGTCATATTTGATGAAATATCCAGGCAAGGGATACAGGCCCTCTGGGCCTCTTGCTAGGTATATGCGATATAGAGCGAGGTATCAAGGCAAAAATCCATTGTTACAATAGGTGCAGGGTATTTTTTGTTATTTACTTTGTAGCATTTTTATGACACATTTTAAAACGTAATTATCGATTATTGTATTGTAATCTAGTGGCTTAATTTGTATTGTTATAAACTAATAATAGTTATGTTTGAGTGGTGTCGAGACAAGGTTACAGTGGGTAATATTACGGTAACTATGGTTACTGATTTATTGGTGTGTACATTTCACGTGTTCAGTTAGAACGACTAATCAATGCTGCCAACACTTGTCAGAGATGGTATCCAGCGTGTAACTCATTATATAGGCGTGCTCTATTTTATGTAGGTTTGTCATGTCATTATGTATGACATATATCATGTAGGCATGTCATATGACATTGTCATGCTTCCTGATTTGTCTTTTGCTTGAAAGAGTTATAAACTGTAATGATATTAATCTTGTTAATTTTAGCATTTCAACTTAATATCTATGTTGATGATGGCATTATAATATTTAGAAATTTACACAGACCGAAAGAATGATAATTTAGATTGTTTATCTTACCAAAATGTAGTGGGTTTTTTTATTAACCGAATTTGTATGTATACATACACCTGTGTTTGTTAAATTGGTAAAGTATTATTAACACTTAAAAATGCTCATGGAGTTCTCTTTGATATTCCTTATTACCCAGTATCCATATTTAAACACAATTGTATTGACATTTAAATTTTAAAGATTTATAGATTAATTTTGTCAATTTCAAATCTAATTGATGAGGTGATCTGTACACTGTTAAGATGTAGTGACGGAAGCCAGCCAATTTAGGCACTGTGTACTGGGTTTGATTATGGTATAAAATTCTTCATCATTTTGTGGAAAAACTACAGTTGTGTTTCCAGTATTGTTTAACTTCATTTTAACTGGTATTTAAGTATGACTTTTTAGGTGCTGTGAAACAAATACATTCGGAACTCTCGAGGGAATCAAAATGTTACTTATTTCATTGATAAATCCCGATGAGTTCAGGATGGGACCGGAAATAATTTTTCCCAAAAAATGCTAACAACACACTAGACAATCTTTTCTCCTTCCATGAAGTATTTATTTGTGATTTAGTAATATGATTCACGCTTTTTAAAAATAGATTACAGAAGAACAGCTTAAATCGTACACAATGACCTGTTTTATCTCTGAGTAATCCGAACTAGTTTCTGTGCAAATATTATTACGACATCTTCCTGGTTAGTGGGAGGGGAGGTAACTTGTAAACACTCTCGTTGCTGCGACATTGGAAAGTCATCTCAAGCTCTTGAGTTGATAAAAATGGCCCTCGGCCGTCGAATAGTTTTTAATCGCGGATTTTTAACATATTCCGATAGCAATAAAGAGGTTGCACCTTTGAAATCAGTCGATTATGAAATGCTTACACAAAGTATATAATATGAACGTGCGATTCAACAAGTCACCGAAACAGATAAGGTAGGCCAATGTTCATTGAGAACAAATTAAATTTCCGAGACGAAAATTGCCAGATCTCTAATCAGGATACAGATAAGTTTTTACACGGAGAGACAGCAGTAAATTGAGTACAATTTAAGCAAAACAAAATAAACTGGAAGAGTAATTCACAGGAATCTTATATATAGGGAATCGCAATGTGTTTCTTTTAAGAAACATGACGGACATCACAGATTAATCATTCTAAGAATTAAACTCAATCAACATAGTATGCCAATTCAGGTGAGGATTAAAAACGTAATTCTTCACCATTCATCACAACTTTAACGCAACCACAGCCATTTTAAAGTAAGTAAAATTCCTTATAATGAGATAGGATAATCATCAGTAAAACATTCAGGAATGCACTTATTAGAAAACAATAAAAATGTCCTCTTATTATATGCCATTTTATATTTATATAATATTTGCTTTTCTCCCATATTTCAATCCCTCATGCACAACACCTATGAGTGGCTTTGACACTTTGATTGTTTACATTTATAGGAAATCTGCATGTGTGAAAGTGTCCAATACCGAAATAAATGATTTTGGTTTTGATAGAATCTAACATAGACATATATTAGAAAAATATTTTCAAAATACTGAAAACCATCACCCAAGAATCTGACTGTTTTTAAATCAGGTACTGAAGGAAATCTTCGTAAACTTACAATCGGTTATAACATGTTACTTTGTGTAAAATGTTTTCACGTTTATGAAGTAGTTCACACAACTTCATTAGAAATTTTTTTTTCAATTATAAAGATTAACAGGCCTCGTAATTATGCTTGGATTCAAATAACACATGCTACCAACCTTACATCATGCTTTTTGTTAGACTGTTAGAATTATTGATGTGATTTTCATGGATAATTTTTGTATAATTTGTCACCATTTTCCTGATGCATATAGAATGCCTGTATACTAGGTCTGTGTCGGCGTGTATGGGTATGTACGACTGTCCTGTAGTTATACACAGACATTAGTGACAGCTTAGGAGCTAAACACTGTCAGATTTTATGTGCTAGAGAGATACTTTAACTCTAGATATGAAATAAAATAATGCTATATCATACATTTGTTTGTGTTTTTTTTACCAGTACAAATTTTAATCTATCGTCATCAGCCATGTTTGTGTTGAGTGTACACCAATCAGACTTCACCTTCTACTTACTGTATCTCAAACGATACAAATCTCCTCACAATTCAACATTGAATCGACCTAAGTGACTTCACATTCATTTGGCTGAACACTGCACTCTAGCATTATCACAGGAACGGTCACAGGATGTACGTTTTCCGTGATACTTTTTGTGATGGGAATGAATCTTAATCATTAGGGCAGCTGACGGGGAACGGGAGGTCCGAGAACAGTATCAGATATCTGGCTACCTCCCAATGTAGGGACTTCATGGATGATTGGACAGTGACAGCCACAACACGTGTTCAGACTCGGTGACAGCCACAACACGTGTTCAGACTAAGTGACAGCCCTGGGAGATACTGTTGGATAGGAAAGAATGCAGTTCAAACCCAGGAAACTTCGTCATCAAAGGGGGCAAGGTAATGGTGAAAATCACAAAGATCAAAGGGAACCATAGTGAGCAACCTGCCGAAGTGTTTGGGAAATTGGTTTGATGAAAGATGGAACCATGGCAACAATATCAAGTGCATGCAGACCACCAGGGAAGTTCAAGATGGGCCTCTACCAATAAGGGGTTCCACCTTGAATGACATGGCCTCTCATATTTTATGATGTTACCACAAGTCTGCCAGTCTCTGTGTAGATGGCAAGGAGTATCTCCAAGTTTGACAAGTGTTGGCCTTTACAGCACATCATTAAAACTAACTCCCAATATCATCATTGTTAGAGAAGTTCAAGGTAGTCAAGCAAGAGAGGTGATGGCTGTGAGAGATTGTTGGGGTTAACGATTTGCTGGCATCATAATCAGAACGTGAAAGAAATGGTCTGAAAGCACTGTGGGTGAAACACATGTAGGACAAAGGGGATTTGGAATGGCAAAAGTGGAGCAATGGGGAACAACAGACAAACCTGGAAAGATGAAAACGGTCAAGGGTGATATCAGGAAAATGGAAGAAGAGATCAGGAAAACAAAAGTGGTGGACATGGGGGAGCATGGACTGGGTAGGAAACAACACAAGAATTCCACGGAAGTGGATGTGTCACCTGCACAGCAAGCTAGGATTTGAATTTTTTTTAAAAACGGCTTGGATATTCATTGTATTCCAAGTATAATTTGTATGATTTGCCGGATGGATTCCCATACAATGAATGAACTCATGTATGATGGTAATACCTATATGGTGCCTTTTTCAGAAAAAGGCAACACAAAAATTGGAAATATATAGATCCATCGGTTTTAAGTAAAAATAAAAACATTTTCAGGATCTGATTTTATTTCCCTTGGTGAACATTTATAAGCAGAAAAACAACAAATGCACAACATTTAATAAATTTGAGTAGTAATAATAAATTGATATCAAATGCAATCTTTGCACAAAACCCTGTGTGAATCAATTATTATTGCAGTGATTATTCCTAAACCCGTGTTATGAATATACAGGTGAACTGTGTATTCAGATTTCTCACCTGTTGCCAACTCATCTGATGACTAACATTTAACCCTAGTCCTAATTCTAAAGACGTTATGTACACACATCTATTGGAGTTGTGGATCTAAGAGGTTTTGTAGACATGATGAGTGAAGTCGTTGATAGCATTTATTGATTGCAAGAACATTTAACTACATTCATGTACAGAACTTCTTACCCCGAACATGTCATCATAGTGCTATCCATACTGGTTTGTGATGGCTGTAGCAAGACCTTTTCCCAAGCAAGCACTTTTGGTAAGGAAGCACTGTATGAAGTTTGAGTTTGATTGGCCAAAAGGAACTAAAGTTATTACACGGAAAACAATTTTCTATTAATAGTAACAGTGACTTTGACCTTTGACCCTGAAAAGCAATCCGAAGCAAGCACTTTTGGTAAGGAAGCACTGTATGAAGTTTGAGTTTGATTGGCCAAAAGGAACTAAAGTTATTACACGGAAAACAATTTTCTATTAATAGTAACAGTGACTTTGACCTTTGACCCTGAAAAGCAATCCGAAGCAAGCACTTTTGGTAAGGAAGCACTGTATGAAGTCTGAGTTTGATTGGCCAAAGGGAACTCAAGTTATTGCACGGAAACCAATTTTCTATTAATAGTAATAATGACCTTGACCTTTGACATTTGAACCTGAAAAGCAATCCCAAGCAAGCACAGTTTGAGCTTGATTTGCAAAAGGGAACTCAAGTTATTGCACGGAAACCATTGTGCGGACGCAGCCGACGGCGACATAGTAATATCTATATGCCACCTTTTCAAGGCGATACAAAAAAACCTCTAATACAGTGTGACATCTGACAACTTATAAAAACCTTGCCAGATACATTATGGAACATAACAATGCTTAATGGACGATACAGCTGGAGACACGACCTTCTTCCTGAGGGAGCTTACTGATGAATAATAGTCCTGAGGGAGCTTACTGATGAATTAGTAAAGGAAAGAATGAAGAAAAGGAAGTAAGCTAAGTGTCGGATATTCATCAAATGAAATGTTTTGTTGCTGAGTCTGTTCGGGATACTTATAACCTCATTAAGAGTTTTAGCCTGGTAAACCAGAAGACCTGCAGGGCTTAATCCCTAAAACTGTAACAACCTTGAACATTTGTGGTTGCAATATCAACAAGACTTGTCCAACAAACATAACTCCTACTTCTGGAAAACGAGACGAGTTCTTCTCTGGAGAGAATGCCAGAATGACAATGTGTGGTATGTCACCTTGTAGACGGTCAGTGTTGTATGTCACCTTGTAGACCATCAGTGTTGTATGTCACCTTGTAGACTGTCAGTGTAGTATGTCACCTTGTAGACCGTCAGTGTTGTATGTCACCTTGTAGACCGTCAGTGTTGTATGTCACCTTGTAGACCGTCAGTGTAGTATGTCACCTTGTAGACGGTCAGTGTAGTATGTCACCTTGTAGACCGTCAGTGTTGTATGTCACCTTGTAGACCATCAGTGTAGTATGTTACCTTGTAGACCGTCAGTGTAGTATGTCACCTTGTAGACCGTCAGTGTAGTATGTCACCTTGTAGACCGTCAGTGTAGTATGTCACCTTGTAGACCGTCAGTGTAGTATGTCACCTTGTAGACGGTCAGTGTTGTATGTCACCTTGTAGACGGTCAGTGTTGTATGTCACCTTGTAGACCATCAGTGTTGTATGTCACCTTGTAGACGGTCAGTGTTGTATGTCACCTTGTAGACCGTCAGTGTTGTATGTCACCTTGTAGACGGTCAGTGTTGTATGTCACCTTGTAGACGGTCAGTGTTGTATGTCACCTTGTAGACGGTCAGTGTTGTATGTCACCTTGTAGACCGTCAGTGTAGTATGTCACCTTGTAGACCGTCAGTGTAGTATGTCACCTTGTAGACCGGTCAGTGTTGTATGTCACCTTGTAGACGGTCAGTGTAGTATGTCACCTTGTAGACTGTCAGTGTTGTATGTCACCTTGTAGACTGTCAGTGTTGTATGTCACCTTGTAGACCGTCAGTGTTGTATGTCACCTTGTAGACCGTCAGTGTTGTATGTCACCTTGTAGACCGTCAGTGTTGTATGTCACCTTGTAGACCGTCAGTGTAGTATGTCACCTTGTAGACCGTCAGTGTTGTATGTCACCTTGTAGACCGTCAGTGTAGTATGTCACCTTGTAGACCGTCAGTGTTGTATGTCACCTTGTAGACCGTCAGTGTTGTATGTCACCTTGTAGACCGTCAGTGTTGTATGTCACCTTGTAGACCGTCAGTGTTGTATGTCACCTTGTAGACCGTCAGTGTTGTATGTCACCTTGTAGACCGTCAGTGTTGTATGTCACCTTGTAGACGGTCAGTGTTGTATGTCACCTTGTAGACCGTCAGTGTTGTATGTCACCTTGTAGACCGTCAGTGTTGTATGTCACCTTGTAGACCGTCAGTGTTGTATGTCACCTTGTAGACCGTCAGTGTTGTATGTCACCTTGTAGACGGTCAGTGTTGTATGTCACCTTGTAGACCGTCAGTGTTGTATGTCACCTTGTAGACGGTCAGTGTTGTATGTCACCTTGTTGACCGTCAGTGTAGTATGTCACCTTGTAGACGGTCAGTGTTGTATGTCACCTTGTAGACCATCAGTGTTGTATGTCACGTTGTAGACTGTCAGTGTTGTGTCTCACCTTGTAGACGGTCAGTATGTCACCTTGTAGACCGTCAGTGTTGTATGTCACCTTGTAGACTGTCAGTGTTGTATGTCACCTTGTAGACGGTCAGTGTTGTATGTCACGTTGTAGACCGTCAGTGTTGTATGTCACCTTGTAGACCGTCAGTGTTGTATGTCACCTTGTAGACGGTCAGTGTAGTATGTCACCTTGTAGACGGTCAGTGTTGTATGTCACCTTGTAGACGGTCAGTGTTGTATGTCACCTTGTAGACCATCAGTGTTGTATGTCACCTTGTAGACCATCAGTGTAGTATGTCACCTTGTAGACCATCAGTGTTGTATGTCACCTTGTAGACCGTCAGTGTTGTATGTCACCTTGTAGACCGTCAGTGTTGTATGTCACCTTGTAGACCGTCAGTGTTGTATGTCACCTTGTAGACCGTCAGTGTTGTATGTCACCTTGTAGACCGTAAGTGTAGTATGTCACCTTGTAGACTGTCATTGTTGTATGTCACCTTGTAGACGTCAGTGTTGTATGTCACCTTGTAGACCATCAGTGTTGTGTGTCAGTAATATTCCAAGTGGAGCCTAAATTGGAATTATTCCTATACATCTGGTGATAAAACAATGCAATAACTTTGATTTTAAATATATTTAATAATAAAATATTCATTTCAAAACTTAAAAATAATTATACAAAATAACATTATAATGTGACCTAGTGGTTAATAAGGCATTGAATACAATATGGAGGAACGGATTGACCTGGCAGGTGTCTGCAACAGATCTGTTGATGTAAAGGGTTTTATTAATTTAAACCTTCTCTATGAATGCACAAATTCCCTCAGGATCAACAAATGTAAACATTCGGGTTAATCTGACCATCCTGTTTGGGGATACACAGTTTTGGTTAATCTGACCATCCTGTTTGGGGATACACAATTCGGGTTAATCTGACCATCCTGTTTGGGGATACACAGTTTTCGTTAAATTGTTAACATAGTTTGATTTTCATCCATACAACAACAGTATCAGGTACCAAACTACTAAACTCAACACATTACTTACCGAAACCGTAAACAGAAAGTGTAATGAAACAAAATATTAAGATTGGATAAGATTCTCATACACAAAAATATCAGGATTTGTCATAGAATCACCTGATAATTTTATCGAAATATATTTTTGGAACCAGCTAGATTTACTTGTTGTATGTGTGAAATATTTTACAAAAAGAAAGTGTATGTCTTGAATAATTAGCAAAAAGTGTAAATAATCACACTGAGTGCGGGCTACTAAAAAAAAAACCCAAAAAGGGATTTAAAAGAATTTGTTTTATTTCCCCTATTGGGCCCAACCTCTCAGGCCACTCTTTATACAAAATTTACTCTTCATAAAGATGCTTCAGACCTTTGGTCAAAATCCATTCAATCACTCATGATAAATAATGAGTTTTACCTGACGGAAGATGGACACTGTGCCACAGCCTAAGATCATGGGTCCTTCAGACCAGGTGAGCTAAAAACCAACCACTTGTCAAGTGGATAGGCATAAAAAATGGAATGATCTTGGATAATTTTGTAAATGAGACACTTGCAGGTGAGTAATGGGACTGAATCATACAGATCACAGAAACAAATCTAAGAAACATATATTACTTATCTGTTACCTACAACAATGACGCCCACCAGACAGCCAAAGAAACATATAATACACAAAGATGTAGATCTGTAGCCATCAGAACAACAAACTGTGCTTTAACACTCCTAATCCTCCCAAATAAAATACAGAAAATATTCATTAATTACAGAGCCTATAATTGTCAAGACAAAAATTCTTAACGTACGAGGTATGATTGATATGTGAGCCTCGTATTGAGGGAGCTACTCAAGGATGTTCTTTTAAAGTCCTACTCTTCTCTGGCTATAAAGGGCCGTGTACATGTACCTAAGGACTGGTCTCGATTTGGTTAGTTTATATCGACATGGTAGCACTTCAAAGTAAACAAGACAAGCGTCTTTTAATATTTGCATAAAAATGGTTTAAGTATTTTCATAATGGTATGGTAGCAAAATTAGGGAAAGTTGCCCCTTAATATGCTACAGTGAAAAGGTGGGTGGTGGAATTTAAGCATGGCCGACAGAGCCTTGAGGATGACCCCTGTTTTGGAAGGCCCGTCAATGTTGCAACCCCAGAAATGGTCAATAAAGTTCATGATATTGTTTTGACTGACAGACGAGTCACAGAAAGATATACAGCCAGTAGAGTTGGGTACCAAGACTTCTGACAGTTGATCAGAAGCACACCAGGCACACATTATCACGTGCTAATCTTAACCTTTTGAGGAAGATCCTGCCAACTTTCTTCAGAGATTTGTCACTATGGATGAAACATGGGTCCATCATTTTACCCCAGAGGTGAAACAATGGAAGCACCCTGGCTCTCCCCCGCTAAAGAAGGTAAAGACTGTTCCATCAGCTGGGAAGGTTATGGCCTCGGTTTTCTGGGATGCAGATGGTATTCTGCTGATAGATTATCTCCAAAAGGGGCAACCAATCAATGGCACATACTATGCTTCACTTCTGAGGCAGTTAAAGGGAAAGTATTAAACTTAAGCACCGTGGAAAGCTCACTAAAGGTGTGTTATTTCATCAGGACAATGATCCTGTTCACAAGTCTGTCATTGCCATGGCTGCCATTCCAAAACTGAAAACAGCTGTTTCAGGCACCCACTATCAGTCATATGATGACGTTTACATGCAAGAAAAGGAGTTCTATAAAAGTGGCATTGAGGCCCCTAAACACCGCTGACAAAAGTGTATAGATACTGAAGGGGATTATGTTGAAAAATAATACAATATGTCTGTCAAAATTCAAATCCTTCAATATGAGGCTCACAACATATCAATCAGCCCTCGTAGTAATGATGTAACCTCGTATTATAGTATGTACAATTGTACAAACATGATATACATGCAGAGGTGTGACCTAAGAATTGTGACACACCAGAAAAGAGTTATCTCACACATAATCTTCACTGCATTAAATATCATTATCAGTAAAGACTGGTACTGTATTAAATATTATCAGTAAAACCGGGTGAATCATACATGAAGATTTACAGATTACCTTATATCTTATCTTAGATATTGCTCTAGGAATTTGTTTCAAAATCTGTTTTGCACCATGATATAAGATGTAAGGGATTTACATTAAATAAAGAAACAAAAAAGCACAGAACACAGATTTGAGAACAGTTGTTACAATACATGTACTGGGCACATCCTTTGGGTCACTCATATCTTCTACTGACACTTCAGACATCCAGATATGGATCACTGGACATCCAGATCTGGGTCACTGGACATCCAGATATGGATCACTGGACATCCAGATCTGGGTCACGGGACATCTAGATCTGGATCAATGGACATCTAGATCTGGGTCACTGGACATCCACATTCGGGTCACTGGACATCCCGGTCTGGGTCACTGGACATCCAGATCTGGGTCACTTGTATCTTCTACTGACACTTCGGATATCCAGATTATCAACTAAAGCAGTTCTTTCAAATTGTCCACTATATATCACAAAATTCTCACAGGAATTATATAATCTTTACAAATATAAAAGTAATGCATTAATTCATATACAATGTATTAACATAATTAAATCAATGGGTATTATCTCTAAATATAGATCTGTTTACTTATGTATGTATATAACTCTCCTTAAATAACAGATGAAAAGGTACAATCATTCAAATGAGATATGGCTCCAACTTAATATGTTAAAACTTCCTTCCACTGCATAGACTGTACTATAGGCACGGTTCATATAGAGAAATGGTATATCAATATCATTATATATTTCTGGTATTCTACTTACTACCTATAATTATATATCACAACTCAATACAGCTATTCTTCTCAGTATAATGATTTCATCTAAAGCAGTAGAATTCAGCTCTCTGAAACAACCACTGAGAGCCTGGTATGCACTGGTAAATGTACTGCTTTCTTTATTCATGATCATTGCAAAAAATCTTTGATTCTTAAGACATTTAATAGACATTCAATAAGACATGTTAGGTAAGATACAATGGTTGGTAAAACAATATTCAGATGTTGTATGTTTTGTCAGTTTGGTGGATAATTTGTTAAACAGCATACGTTTCAACACAATGTCACCTTATAAGACAATATTGTATCAGCACCTCTAGACTCTCCTGTCTTCGTACATCTCCTCAATTAACACAGGTTTACACTTCATCCTCTAAAAGAAAAGGATATTAGCAAGTTGCAGGACAGAAATGAAAGGTGTCTGTATCTTTACTATCAGTAGTGATATCTCTATGATAACTATCACAACAAAACATTCACTACTGAGGAAGGAGATTTGTCCATTAGAAGCGTCCATTCGTCCATTAGAAGCGTCCATTATAAGTGTCCATTAGAGGCGTCCATTAGAAGCGTCCATTCGTCCATTAGAAGCGTCCATTCGTCCATTAGAAGCGTCCATTAGAAGCATCCATTAGAAGCGTCAATTAGAAGCGTCCATTTGTCCATTAGAAGCGTCCATTAGAAGCGTGCGTTGAGGTTTTCGTTACTGTCCATGTGTCTGTTTCTTCGATTAAGGGCAGGTGATTGCTGGGGTGTGTTAGCGGCAACACTCTCTGCCATTTTTCGGGCAAATTTCCGTCCACCTACAGCAAAAATATGAATACAACAATCAGTGGTCTGCTAACTCAAATAAGTTAAAATATTTATAGGGATTATAAAATTGACAGGAAATAACCTGTAGAGGTGTTGAAAGTGTGATCGCTGTAGAAGTTATAAGTTAACAGCATACACTTAATTGGTCAACCAAATTGTATTCATATCAATTGTATACATTAATTGTACTACCATTTAGCAGAGACCTATATACTAAATATAGACCAGTTTATATATTTATAGTTGACTGGGGAATTCCCGCCTTTTCACACCTGGAATCCTACATCTTTCTTTTTATACCAGGAGTGTGTATTTTTGATTTTCAAAATCTATAATCTAATATAGGTCTCTGCATTTAGTAACAGTTCAATGCTTATATCTACATTCATAAAGAATTTTTTTTTTATTTACTGCAGCTTATGACACAATTAAATTTGCCGCTTACCATCATCAATTTCAAATACCAGAACAACCAGAATTTCCAGAAGGATTAATATAGTCCCTCGTGTCATTATTAGTACAAGCTCTTGAGAGCTTATGTTACCCATTGACATATTCGACATGATATAAAGCTTCTTGTATCTTGTATCAAATGGATTTTGCACAAATGTGTTTTCATTATATATATTTCATCTACATTTGCAGATATAGTAAAATTGTTAAAAATTTCATAAATCAAAGCCATTTTTCTATGCAATGATATGTGATTAGTTTTAGAAGTGATTTGACGTTGAACGGGCATTGCACTGAATAGACTCGATTCCTCGGAAACACTTTCGTTTCTATACACTCGACTGGGGATTTTTTTTTTGAAGAATTTCAGCTCTTAAATTCAAAATGAAAGTTGTCTTGACAGTAGGTGACATAAATGCTGGACTTTAAATGTTGCTGTGTCTTGCATTTCTCAAAATTCGGAAATGAACCCCTGTCCGTGTGACAATTAACATTAACAATTTTGTAATTATGTATAGATCAAGAATAGCGCTTTTTATAATTTTGTGTTGACTACATCTTTTATTATAAAACTTCACTGTCATAACTTGTGAAGGTGCTTTATTTTTTATGGTGGCTTATGTAAATAAATACTGGCAATTGATATATCACTTGGCCTAAACTAGTAAGGTAACTGGGGGCCATTGTTTTAACCTACAACACCTGGAGCTGTATTCCTACAGTGACCGAATCACTGTAAGTTGTAGTATACAGTCTCATGAATGCAATTTGGTTGTCTAATGACATATAGGCAAATGCAACACAGAATGTAAATATAATTGTGTCTTTACTCAAAACTTTGTATACTGATGTGCTATATTTAGGCAGTCTAATTTTGTACATATTGGCAAAAGCCCACCATAATGCTTGTTTAATGCTGACAATAGTTTTTACTACATGTATTTAGAAAGAGTTGTTGGTACAGAACAACAAGAAATTTTACAACATGTGCAGAGTATCCTTTTTATTTAGATAGATTCTTATGATAATTTGTCTAAATGAAGACATCATTGACATTAAACAACCATAAAGACTGAATGTTTTAAATCCTGATGTTGTAATGGTAAAAAGCTTCAGACAACAACAGTTATTGTGAAATCGAGTGGTGTAACATGGCAGGAGTTATCGTCTCTGTATGACGATATTGTCAGACAGAACAGCAACGACAGGAATATACGTTTGTATTGGTCTGAGGTCTAACCGATAACTATGGGCTAAAACATAGGAAATACAAGGATGGATAGTATTGCAACAGCAATACAAAGTTCCCTGCCTGAGCTAGGAATGCACCTATTTATTTCGCATTTTTATAACTACATGTTATATATGTAGTACTTTAGGAGTTGTCCGGACAAACTTCAACCAATGAGAAGCCGGTGGCCATTTTGAAAAATGGATTTTTGAAAAAAAAATGTGGGATACACAACTACATGTTATACTGATCATGTATACATTGTTTCTTTAAAATCAGAGTAGTACTTTAGGAGGAGTTGTCCGGACAAACCTCAACCAATGAGAAGCCGGTGGCCATTTTGAAAAATGGATTTTTGAAAAAAAAATGTGGGATACACAACTACATGTTATACTGATCATGTATACAATGTTTCTTTAAAATCAGAGTAGTACTTTATGAGGAGTTGTCCGGACAAACCTCAACCAATGAGAAGCCGGCGGCAATTTTGAAAAATGGATTTTTGAAAAACAAATGTGGGATGCACAACTACATGTTATACTGATCATGTATACCAAGTTTCGTTAAGATCAGAGTAGTACTTTAGAAGGAGTTGTCCGGACAACTGTTGCGTTTTTCAAACGGCAGGGGACTAATAAAGGCACAAGGCCTTCCGAAGGATAACTACCCGGAATCCTCGGAACCCTACATAAAATACAATGCTGTTTCACAACACAGTATCCACACTAACACAGGTTAATACACCAAACAATCATGTCAACAACACAGTATCCACACTAACACAGTATCCACACTAACACAGTATCCACACTAACACAGTATCCATACTAACACAGTATCCACACTAACACAGTATCCATACTAACACAGAATCCACACTAACACAGTATCCACACTAACACAGTATCCACACTAACACAGTATCCATACTAACACAGTATCCACACTAACACAGTATCCACACTAACACAGAATCCACACTAACACAGTATCCACACTAACACAGTATCCACACTAACACAGGTTAATACACCAAACAATCATGTCAACAACACAGTATCCACACTAACACAGAATCCACACTAACACAGTATCCACACTAACACAGTATCCACACTAACACAGAATCCACACTAACACAGAATCCACACTAACACAGAATCCACACTAACACAGTATCCACACTAACACAGTATCCACACTAACACAGTATCCACACTAACACAGTATCCACACTAACACAGTATCCACACTAACACAGTATCCACACTAACACAGTATCCACACTAACACAGTATCCATACTAACACAGTATCCACACTAACACAGTATCCACACTAACACAGTATCCACACTAACACAGTATCCATACTAACACAGTATCCACACTAACACAGAATCCACACTAACACTGGTTAGTACACCAAAACAGTCATGTACATTACTATATAGAACTAGGAACATGCCACAACTCCAAATAAGTGTTAAATGATCCTAAAATCTCTTATAAACATCTTTTATAGCTTCATCCATGTCTTATATATGATACCATGACCTCAGAAAATTGATACTTCAACATGATGGAGAAATCCAAGTAATACATATTCCCCATACTCAAACACTGGTGTCAATGATACGAGATCCCAGAGGGACCTTGGCGCCCACCATTAAATGATACGAGAATCCAGAGGGACCTTGGGTCCCACCATTAAATGATACGAGATCCCAGAGGGACCTTGGGTCCCACCATTAAATGATACGAGATCCCAGAGGGACCTTGGCACCCACCATTGAATGATCTTTATGGGTACTATGACACTGATCTTTCCTCTACTTATCCCTTCCCTAGCCTCTTCCTCTTAATCAGTTGATTACCTGGGTAACCTACATATGGAGTCTAAGAAAGATCTAAGAAGAACTTTCGGAAATATATAAATAACAAATTTCAACTGTCAAAGTCCAAGATGGCTGTCTGTCAACCATTTTGTTTTGCAAAGACCTTAAATTTTATGGACAAAACTTGGGACCAAGAGGAATGTGTATGTGAATTTATGAAAAATATCATTCCCCTCAAGAAATTGCAATAAATAAACTTCCACTGTCAAGATGGCCGCCTGTCCGCCGTTTTGTTTTCCCGATCATACTTGAAATAGAATGGGCACGACTAGGGACCCCGGGGAACCTACATGTGATGTATCAGAAATACTCCACCTGCACTTTTCAAACAATTCGTTAACAATAACAAACTTCAACTGTCATCATGCAAGATGGCCAACTGTTGGACATTTTGTTTGCCCAATCAGACTCAAAACTGAATGCTTATCCCTCATGTACTTTTCAAAAATAGTGATAACAAGGATTGTTAACAGACAGACCAAGGGGGCACTGCGGACGTAGAGCAATTTGAATAGCCTAACATCTGATGGCATTGCGTCAAAAAGGAGGGGAAAAACCCTGCAATGTACTTGAGCATGAGAACTATTTTGATATGACATGCAGCAATTTCTAGAGGTACCCGCATGCAAAATTTAGCATTGAAAATATCATACATTGTATAAAGGGCCGTAACTCCAAATATTGTGGGATATAAGACCTTGTCCTCATATGGGACAGCCATCCCAAAAGGTATCCACATTCAAATTTGACAATGGAAGATAGATATATGAGATGTTCAATTTAACGTGACAAACATACTGCATATGGTGAAACTATAAATCAGGTTTATAAGATGGCTGTGTATACACCGAAGCAGGTACTACAGCACAAACTAGTCTAATAAAGCCGGTCAGTATTACTATATCAACAACATCAAATAATCAGCTCTTCATTGTCTGTACATTACAGCAGTAATTTGACACAGTCATGTTAAACTTAGATCAAAGTTAGATTTAATAGCTGAAAGTGGTTTAACACTACTGAAACAACAACCAAGACTCAAGCTAAGTGTTGACCTACTACAAGGTCAACATGTTACCTAGCCATGGAGGGAGACAGTCCTGAAATGTCATCCATAGTAAATAAGTATGACATGAATAACGCCACCTTACAAGAATACAGTAAATATTATATAAGTGTATGTACTGCCAATATAATTGTTTTACCAAGACTCGGTTACATTATTCCTTCATATTAGGAAACATAAACTGATCATTTTCCAAAGCTTTACTCATTACTGCTTTTCAGAGAAACTCTCATTTAAAGTCACAATAGACCACAGGACATCCACCGCGAACATGACTAAACTTCTGATACCAATATTGTGAAAGATGACAGAATATACAATGTTATATACTCAATATCTATATTGCCGACAAAGGTAAATGTAGTCTACGATCACACAATTATAGGTATTATATATATAAATATAGTTAAATACTGTTGTTCTATATACAGATAGATATACAAACCAGGTGAAGTTAAAGACTCCATCGAAGTAGCTGAAGTTGGGGATAAGATGCGATTCTCAGTAGATGGTCGCAGCTTCTCCTTTCTAGACCGACTGACATCTTGTAACATGTTCAGCAGGTATGCTTTATCACGGCCCTCCTACAAAATCCACCAGGGTATTTTAAGATTAGCCAAACTTCCACTGCTAATTCAGCAAATCTACCAATCACTAACCAAGTAAGCTTTTCAGTATAATACACATCACTAACTAAGGATTTACCATAACTAACTAATGAAATAATAACCGTAGTTGACTGTTGACCTTACCATAGTTAACTGGTGATCTTACCATTGTAGCTAACTGGTGACCTTACCAATGTAGCTAACTGGTGACATTACTTCACCATTGTAGCTAACTGGTGATCTTACCATTGTAGCTAGATGGTGACCTTAACATTGTAGCTAACTGGTGATTTTACCATTGTAGCTAACTGATGACCTTACTTTACCTTTTGTAGCTAACTGGTGACTTTACCTTACCTTTGTAGCTAACTGGTGACCTTAACATTGTAGCTAACTGGTGACCTTACTTCACCATTGTAGCTAACTGGTGACCTTACCTTACCTTTGTAGCTAACTGGTGACCTAACCTTACCTTTGTAGCTAACTGGTGACTTTACCATTGTAGCTAACTGGTGACATTACCAATGAAGATAACTGGTGACCTTAACATTGTAGCTAACTGGTGACATTACCTTACCTTTGTAGCTAACTGGTGACCTTAATTTACAATTGAAGCTAACTGGTGACCTAACCTTTGTAGCTAACTGGTGACTTTACCTTACCTTTGTAGCTAAGTGGTGACATTACCAATACATGTAGCTAACTGGTGATTTTACCATTGTAGCTAACTGGTGACTTAACCTTACCTTTGTAACTAACTGGTGACTTTACCTTACCATTGTAGCTAACTGGTGACCTTATCAATGTAGCTAACTGGTGATTTTACCATTGTAGCTAACTGATAACCTTACTTTACCTTTTGTAGCTAACTGGTGACTTTACCTTTGTAGCTAACTGGTGACCTTACTTTACCTTTGTAGCTAACTGGTTACCTTAATTTACAATTGAAGCTTACTGGTGACCTAACCTTTGTAGCTTACTGGTGACTTTACCTTACCATTGTAGCTAGCTGGTGACTTTACTTTACCTTTGTAGCTAACTGGTGACCTTAATTTACAATTGAAGCTTACTGGTGATCTAACCTTTGTAGCTAACTGGTGATCTTACCTTACCATAGCTAACTGGTGATCTTACCATAGCTAACTGGTGACCTTACCTTACCGTAGCTAACTGGTGACTTTACCTTACCATAGCTAACTGGTGATCTTACCTTACCATAGCTAACTGGTGATCTTACCATAGCTAACTGGTGACCTTACCTTACCGTAGCTAACTGGTGACCATACCGTAGCTAACTGGTGACCTTACCATAGCTAACTGGTGACCTTACCATAGCTAACTGGTGACCTTACCGTAGCTTACTGGTGATCTTACCATAGCTAACTGTTGTCGCAGCAGTTTGACCATTTCTTTGTGGCCCACCATTACTATCCTCATGTAGTAGGTCCCAACACTGACAAATAGAATGCACAGTAATATCACCGAAACAGTTCACACTCAACAGATACATTGTGGGTACATACACTTAAGTCAGATGTCTCACTTATATCATAGGTACAGTGGTAAGGATCACACATTAGGGGTCCCCTTACACATGTACTGATGACTATCTAGGATCACACATTAGGGGTCCCCTTACACATGTACTGATGGCTGTCTAGGATCACACATTAGGGGTCCCCTTACACATGTACTGATGGCTGTCTAGGATCACACATTAGGGGTCCCCTTACACATGTACTGATGGTTATCAAGGATCACACATTAGGGGTCCCCTTACACATGTACTGACTACTATCTATGATCACACATTAGGGGTCCCCTTACACATGTACTGATGGCTATCTAGCATCACACATTAGGGGTCCCCTTACACATGTACTGATGGCTGTCTAGGATCACACATTAGGGGTCCCCTTACACATGTACTGATGGCTGTCTAGGATCACACATTAGGGGTCCCCTTACACATGTACTGACTACTATCTATGATCACACATTAGGGGTCCCCTTACACATGTACTGATGGCTATCTAGCATCACACATTAGGGGTCCCCTTACACATGTACTGACTACTATCTAGGATCACACATTAGGGTTCCCCTTACACATGTACTGATGGCTATCTAGGATCACACATTAGGGGTCCCCTTACACGTGTACTGACTACTATCTAGGATCACATATTAGGGGTCCTCTTACACATGTACTGATGGCTATCTAGGATCACACATTAGGGGTCCTCTTACACATGTACTGATGGCTGTCTAGGATAGGGGTCCCCTTACACATGTACTGATGGCTGTCTAGGATCACACATTAGGGGTCCTCTTACACATGTACTGATGACTATCTAGGATCACACATTAGGGGTCCTCTTACACATGTACTGATGGCTATCTAGGATCACACATTAGGGGTCCCCTTACACATGTACTGATGGCTGTCTAGGATCACACATTAGGGGTCCCCTTACACATGTACTAATGGCTGTCTAGGATCACACATTAGGGGTCCCCTTACACTTGTACTGACTACTATCTAGGATCACACATTAGGGGTCCCCTTACACATGTACTGATGGCTGTCTAGGATAGGGGTCCCCTTACACATGTACTGATGGCTGTCTAGGATCACACATTAGGGGTCCCCTTACACATGTACTGATGGCTGTCTAGGATCACACATTAGGGGTCCCCTTACACATGTACTGACTACTGTCTAGGATCACACATTAGGGGTCCCCTTACACATGTACTGATGGCTATCTAGATCACACATTAGGGGTCCCCTTACACATGTACTGACTACTATCTAGGATCACACATTAGGGGTCCCCTTACACATGTACTGACTACTATCTAGGATCACACATTAGGGGTCCCCTTACACATGTACTGATGGCTGTCTAGGATCACACATTAGGGGTCCCCTTACACATGTACTAATGGCTGTCTAGGATCACACATTAGGGGTCCCCTTACACTTGTACTGACTACTATCTAGGATCACACATTAGGGGTCCCCTTACACATGTACTGATGGCTGTCTAGGATCACACATTAGGGGTCCCCTTACACATGTACTGACTACTATAGGATCACACATTAGGGGTCCCCTTACACATGTACTGATGGCTGTCTAGGATCACACATTAGGGGTCCCCTTACACATGTACTGATGGCTGTCTAGGATCACACATTAGGGGTCCCCTTACACTTGTACTGACTACTATCTAGGATCACATATTAGGGGTCCCCTTACACATGTACTGATGGCTATCTAGGATAGGGGTCCCCTTACACATGTACTGATGGCTGTGTAGGATCACACATTAGGGGTCCCCTTACACTTGTACTGACTACTATCTAGGATCACACATTAGGGTCCCCTTACACATGCACTGATGGCTGTCTAGGATCACACATTAGGGGTCCCCTTACACATGTACTGATGGCTATCTAGGATCACACATTAGGGGTCCCCTTACACATGTACTAATGGCTGTCTAGGATCACACATTAGGGGTCCCCTTACACTTGTACTGACTACTATCTAGGATCACACATTAGGGGTCCCCTTACACATGTACTGATGGCTGTCTAGGATAGGGGTCCCCTTACACATGTACTGGTGGCTGTCTAGGATCACACATTAGGGGTCCCCTTACACATGTACTAATGGCTGTCTAGGATCACACATTAGGGGTCCCCTTACACTTGTACTGACTACTATCTAGGATCACACATTAGGGGTCCCCTTACACATGTACTGATGGCTGTCTAGGATCACACATTAGGGGTCCCCTTACACATGTACTGACTACTATCTAGGATCACACATTAGGGGTCCCCTTACACATGTACTGATGGCTGTCTAGGATCACACATTAGGGGTCCCCTTACACATGTACTGATGGCTGTCTAGGATCACACATTAGGGGTCCCCTTACACTTGTACTGACTACTATCTAGGATCACATATTAGGGGTCCCCTTACACATGTACTGATGGCTATCTAGGATAGGGGTCCCCTTACACATGTACTGATGGCTGTTTAGGATCACACATTAGGGGTCCCCTTACACTTGTACTGACTACTATCTAGGATCACACATTAGGGGTCCCCTTACACATATACTGATCGCTGTCTAGGATCACACATTAGGGGTCCCCTTACACATGTACTGATGGCTATCTAGGATCACACATTAGGGGTCCCCTTACACATGTACTGATGGCTATCTAGGATCACACATTAGGGGTCCCCTTACACTTGTACTGACTACTATCTAGGATCACACATTAGGGGTCCCCTTACACATGTACTGATGGCTATCTAGGATCACACATTAGGGGTCCCCTTACACATGTACTGACTACTATCTAGGGTCACACATTAGGGGTCCCCTTACACATGTACTGATGGCTGTCTAGGATCACACATTAGGGGTCCCCTTACACATGTACTAATGGCTGTCTAGGATCACACATTAGGGGTCCCCTTACACTTGTACTGACTACTATCTAGGATCACACATTAGGGGTCCCCTTACACATGTACTGATGGCTGTCTAGGATCACACATTAGGGGTCCCCTTACACATGTACTGACTACTATCTAGGATCACACATTAGGGGTCCCCTTACACATGTACTGATGGCTGTCTAGGATCACACATTAGGGGTCCCCTTACACATGTACTGATGGCTGTCTAGGATCACACATTAGGGGTCCCCTTACACTTGTACTGACTACTATCTAGGATCACATATTAGGGGTCCCCTTACACATGTACTGATGGCTATCTAGGATAGGGGTCCCCTTACACATGTACTGATGGCTGTTTAGGATCACACATTAGGGGTCCCCTTACACTTGTACTGACTACTATCTAGGATCACACATTAGGGGTCCCCTTACACATATACTGATCGCTGTCTAGGATCACACATTAGGGGTCCCCTTACACATGTACTGACTACTATCTAGGATCACACATTAGGGGTCCCCTTACACATGTACTGATGGCTGTCTAGGATCACACATTAGGGGTCCCCTTACACATGTACTGATGGCTATCTAGGATCACACATTAGGGGTCCCCTTACACATGTACTGACTACTATCTAGGATCACACATTAGGGGTCCCCTTACACATGTACTGGTGGCTATCTAGGATAGGGGTCCCCTTACACATGTACTGATGGCTGTCTAGGATCACACATTAGGGGTCCCCTTACACATGTACTGGTGGCTATCTAGGATAGGGGTCCCCTTACACATGTACTGATGGCTGTCTAGGATCACACATTAGGGGTCCCCTTACACATGTACTGATGGCTATCTAGGATCACACATTAGGGGTCCCCTTACACATGTACTGATGGCTATCTAGGATCACACATTAGGGGTCCCCTTACACATGTACTGATGACTATCTAGGATCACACATTAGGGGTCCCCTTACACATGTACTGATGGCTGTCTAGATCACACATTAGGGGTCCCCTTACACATGTACTGATGGCTATCTACGATCACATTAGGGGTCCCCTTACACATGTACTGATGACTATCTAGGATCACACATTAGGGTTCCCCTTACACATGTACTGATGACTATCTAGGATCACACATTAGGGTTCCCCTTACACATGTACTGATGGCTATCTAGGATCACACATTAGGGGTCCCCTTACACATGTACTGATGACTATCTAGGATCACACATTAGGGGTCCCCTTACACATGTACTGATGACTATCTAGGATCACACATTAGGGGTCCCCTTACACATGTACTGATGGCTGTCTAGGATCACACATTAGGGGTCATCTTACACATGTACTGATGGCTATCTAGGATCACACATTAGGGGTCCCCTTACACATGTACTGATGGCTATCTAGGATAGGGGTCCCCTTACACATGTACTGATGACTATCTAGGATCACACATTAGGGGTCCCCTTACACATGTACTGATGGCTGTCTAGGATCACACATTAGGGGTCCCCTTACACATGTACTGATGACTATCTAGGATCACACATTAGGGGTCCCCTTACACTTGTACTGACTACTATCTAGGATTACACATTAGGGGTCCCCTTACACATGTACTGATGGCTGTCTAGGATCACACATTAGGGGTCCCCTTACACTTGTACTGACTACTATCTAGGATCACATAATAGGGGTCCCCTTACACATGTACTGATGGCTATCTAGGATCACACATTAGGGGTCCCCTTACACATGTACTGATGACTATCTAGGATCACACATTAGGGGTCCCCTTACACATGTACTGATGGCTATCTAGATCACACATTAGGGGTCCCCTTACACATGTACTGATGGCTATCTAGGATCACATATTAGGGGTCCCCTTACACATGTACTGATGGCTGTCTAGGATCACACATTAGGGGTCCCCTTACACATGTACTGATGGCTGTCTAGGATCACACATTAGGGGTCCCCTTACACATGTACTGATGGCTATCTAGGATCACACATTAGGGGTCCCCTTACACATGTACTGATGGCTGTCTAGGATAGGGGTCCCCTTACACATGTACTGATGGCTGTCTAGGATCACACATTAGGGGTCCCCTTACACATGTACTAATGGCTATCTAGGATCACACATTAGGGGTCCCCTTACACATGTACTGATGGTTATCTAGGATCACACATTAGGGGTCCCCTTACACATGTACTGATGGCTGTCTAGGATCACACATTAGGGGTCCCCTTACACATGTACTGATGGCTGTCTAGGATCACACATTAGGGGTCCCCTTACACATGTACTGATGGCTGTCTAGGATCACACATTAGGGGTCCCCTTACACATGTACTGACTACTATCTAGGATCACACATTAGGGGTCCCCTTACACATGTACTGATGGCTGTCTAGGATCACACATTAGGGGTCCCCTTACACATGTACTGATGGCTGTCTAGGATCACACATTAGGGGTCCCCTTACACATGTACTGATGGTTATCAAGGATCACACATTAGGGGTCCCCTTACACATGTACTGACTACTATCTATGATCACACATTAGGGGTCCCCTTACACATGTACTGATGGCTATCTAGCATCACACATTAGGGGTCCCCTTACACATGTACTGATGGCTGTCTAGGATCACACATTAGGGGTCCCCTTACACATGTACTGATGGCTGTCTAGGATCACACATTAGGGGTCCCCTTACACATGTACTGACTACTATCTATGATCACACATTAGGGGTCCCCTTACACATGTACTGATGGCTATCTAGCATCACACATTAGGGGTCCCCTTACAGATGTACTGACTACTATCTAGGATCACACATTAGGGTTCCCCTTACACATGTACTGATGGCTATCTAGGATCACACATTAGGGGTCCCCTTACACTTGTACTGACTACTATCTAGGATCACATATTAGGGGTCCTCTTACACATGTACTGATGGCTATCTAGGATCACACATTAGGGGTCCTCTTACACATGTACTGATGGCTGTCTAGGATAGGGGTCCCCTTACACATGTACTGATGGCTGTCTAGGATCACACATTAGGGGTCCTCTTACACATGTACTGATGACTATCTAGGATCACACATTAGGGGTCCTCTTACACATGTACTGATGGCTATCTAGGATCACACATTAGGGGTCCCCTTACACATGTACTGATGGCTGTCTAGGATCACACATTAGGGGTCCCCTTACACATGTACTAATGGCTGTCTAGGATCACACATTAGGGGTCCCCTTACACTTGTACTGACTACTATCTAGGATCACACATTAGGGGTCCCCTTACACATGTACTGATGGCTGTCTAGGGTAGGGGTCCCCTTACACATGTACTGGTGGCTGTCTAGGATCACACATTAGGGGTCCCCTTACACATGTACTGATGGCTGTCTAGGATCACACATTAGGGGTCCCCTTACACATGTACTGACTACTGTCTAGGATCACACATTAGGGGTCCCCTTACACATGTACTGATGGCTATCTAGATCACACATTAGGGGTCCCCTTACACATGTACTGACTACTATCTAGGATCACACATTAGGGGTCCCCTTACACATGTACTGACTACTATCTAGGGTCACACATTAGGGGTCCCCTTACACATGTACTGATGGCTGTCTAGGATCACACATTAGGGGTCCCCTTACACATGTACTAATGGCTGTCTAGGATCACACATTAGGGGTCCCCTTACACTTGTACTGACTACTATCTAGGATCACACATTAGGGGTCCCCTTACACATGTACTGATGGCTGTCTAGGATCACACATTAGGGGTCCCCTTACACATGTACTGACTACTATCTAGGATCACACATTAGGGGTCCCCTTACACATGTACTGATGGCTGTCTAGGATCACACATTAGGGGTCCCCTTACACATGTACTGACGGCTGTCTAGGATCACACATTAGGGGTCCCCTTACACTTGTACTGACTACTATCTAGGATCACATATTAGGGGTCCCCTTACACATGTACTGATGGCTATCTAGGATAGGGGTCCCCTTACACATGTACTGATGGCTGTTTAGGATCACACATTAGGGGTCCCCTTACACTTGTACTGACTACTATCTAGGATCACACATTAGGGGTCCCCTTACACATGCACTGATGGCTGTCTAGGATCACACATTAGGGGTCCCCTTACACATGTACTGATGGCTATCTAGGATCACACATTAGGGGTCCCCTTACACATGTACTGATGGCTATCTAGGATCACACATTAGGGGTCCCCTTACACTTGTACTGACTACTATCTAGGATCACACATTAGGGGTCCCCTTACACATGTACTGATGGCTATCTAGGATCACACATTAGGGGTCCCCTTACACATGTACTGACTACTATCTAGGATCACACATTAGGGGTCCCCTTACACATGTACTGGTGGCTTTCTAGGATAGGGGTCCCCTTACACATGTACTGATGGCTGTCTAGGATCACACATTAGGGGTCCCCTTACACATGTACTGGTGGCTATCTAGGATAGGGGTCCCCTTACACATGTACTGATGGCTGTCTAGGATCACACATTAGGGGTCCCCTTACACATGTACTGATGGCTATCTAGGATCACACATTAGGGGTCCCCTTACACATGTACTGATGACTATCTAGGATCACACATTAGGGGTCCCCTTACACATGTACTGATGGCTGTCTAGATCACACATTAGGGGTCCCCTTACACATGTACTGATGGCTATCTACGATCACATTAGGGGTCCCCTTACACATGTACTGATGACTATCTAGGATCACACATTAGGGTTCCCCTTACACATGTACTGATGACTATCTAGGATCACACATTAGGGTTCCCCTTACACATGTACTGATGGCTATCTAGGATCACACATTAGGGGTCCCCTTACACATGTACTGATGACTATCTAGGATCACACATTAGGGGTCCCCTTACACATGTACTGATGACTATCTAGGATCACACATTAGGGGTCCCCTTACACATGTACTGATGGCTGTCTAGGATCACACATTAGGGGTCATCTTACACATGTACTGATGGCTATCTAGGATCACACATTAGGGGTCCCCTTACACATGTACTGATGGCTATCTAGGATAGGGGTCCCCTTACACATGTACTGATGACTATCTAGGATCACACATTAGGGGTCCCCTTACACATGTACTGATGGCTGTCTAGGATCACACATTAGGGGTCCCCTTACACATGTACTGATGACTATCTAGGATCACACATTAGGGGTCCCCTTACACTTGTACTGACTACTATCTAGGATTACACATTAGGGGTCCCCTTACACATGTACTGATGGCTGTCTAGGATCACACATTAGGGGTCCCCTTATACTTGTACTGACTACTATCTAGGATCACATAATAGGGGTCCCCTTACACATGTACTGATGGCTATCTAGGATCACACATTAGGGGTCCCCTTACACATGTACTGATGACTATCTAGGATCACACATTAGGGGTCCCCTTACACATGTACTGATGGCTATCTAGATCACACATTAGGGGTCCCCTTACACATGTACTGATGGCTATCTAGGATCACATATTAGGGGTCCCCTTACACATGTACTGATGGCTGTCTAGGATCACACATTAGGGGTCCCCTTACACATGTACTGATGGCTGTCTAGGATCACACATTAGGGGTCCCCTTACACATGTACTGATGGCTATCTAGGATCACACATTAGGGGTCCCCTTACACATGTACTGATGGCTGTCTAGGATAGGGGTCCCCTTACACATGTACTGATGGCTGTCTAGGATCACACATTAGGGGTCCCCTTACACATGTACTAATGGCTATCTAGGATCACACATTAGGGGTCCCCTTACACATGTACTGATGGTTATCTAGGATCACACATTAGGGGTCCCCTTACACATGTACTGATGGCTGTCTAGGATCACACATTAGGGGTCCCCTTACACATGTACTGATGGCTGTCTAGGATCACACATTAGGGGTCCCCTTACACATGTACTGATGGCTGTCTAGGATCACACATTAGGGGTCCCCTTACACATGTACTGATGGCTATCTAGGATCACACATTAGGGGTCCCCTTACACTTGTACTGATGGCTATCTAGGATCACACATTAGGGGTCCCCTTACACATGTACTGATGGCTATCTAGGATCACACATTAGGGGTCCTCTTACACATGTACTGACTACTATCTAGATACGCCTGTACTGACTACTATCTAGATACACCTGTACTGACTACTATCTAGATACACCTGTACTGACTACTATCTAGATACACATGTACTGACTACAATCTAGATACACATGTACTGACTACTATCTAGATACACCTGTACTGACTACTATCTAGATACACCTGTACTGACTACTATCTAGATACACCTGTACTGACTACTATCTAGATACACCTGTACTGACTACTATCTAGATACACCTGTACTGACACCTGTCTAGATACACCTGTACTGACTACTATCTAGATACACCTGTACTGACTACTATCTAGATACACCTGTACTGACTACCATCTAGATACACCTGTACTGACTACCATCTAGATACACCTGTACTGACTCCTATCTAGATACACCTGTACTGACTACCATCTAGATACACCTGTACTGACTACCATCTAGATACACCTGTACTGACTACTATCTAGATACACCTGTACTGACACCTGTCTAGATACACCTGTACTGACTACCATCTAGATACACCTGTACTGACTCCTATCTAGATACACCTGTACTGACTACCATCTAGATACACCTGTACTGACTACTATCTAGATACACCTGTACTGACTATTATCTAGATACACCTGTACTGACTACTATCTAGATACACCTGTACTGACTACTATCTAGATACACCTGTACTGACTACTATCTAGATACGCCTGTACTGACTACTATTTAGATACACCTGTACTGACTACTATCTAAATACACCTGTACTGACTACTATCTAGATACACCTGTACTGACTACTATCTAGATACACCTGTACTGACTACTATCTAGATACACCTGTACTGACTACTATCTAGATACACCTGTACTGACTACTATCTAGATACACCTGTACTGACTACTGTCTAGATACACCTGTACTGACTACTATCTAGATACACATGTACCGCCTACTATCTAGATACACCTGTACTGACTACTATCTAGATACACCTGTACTGACTACTGTCTAGATACACCTGTACTGACTATTATCTAGATACACCTGTACTGACTACTATCTAGATACACCTGTACTGACTACTATCTAGATACACCTGTACTGACTACTATCTAGATACACCTGTACTGACTACTGTCTAGATACACCTGTACTGACTATTATCTAGATACACCTGTACTATCTAGATACACCTGTACTGACTACTATCTAGATACACCTGTACTGACTACTATCTAGATACACCTGTACTGACTACTATCTAGATACACCTGTACTGACTACTATCTAGATACACCTGTACTGACTACTATCTAGATACACCTGTACTGACTACTATCTAGATACACCTGAACATACCTGAAGGCAACAAGTACACTGGCAATGAAACCTGGGGATGACACTAGTTTAAAGATTTGACGAAGCCAATCCAGGTCGCCCTTCCAGCTGTTAACCAGAGTGGTGACGATGTCATAGGCTTGTAACTGGCCTTGGAAGGGACCACAGCTGCTACTGGGCCGCACTCTGATAATCACAAATACACAAATTAGAGTAGTCACACAACAGAGTACATAATGGTACATTGTCAAACAGAAGTCTACAATTAAACTGTATAGCAGTTCAGATCTGTATATTATATTGTACTAGATATACAAACTACATATATGTTTGCAAGAAATAAATGGAGCCAAACACTAAATTAAGCCAATGACCAGAGCACGTAAAAATATGAAAATATATATATATATATATATATATAAGGGTCAAAGAAGTAATATAAACAGTATAATCCAGATAACACTGGATCCTCACATAAATGTATGGAGGATACGAATTACTTGTAATGATTATATGGGGCAAAGAAGTAATTCAAACAGTGTAAACAATAAGGTTTGTTAAATTTTCGAGGCAATCCGCCCCTTTATCAAAACACAAAAAATCACAAATACAATCACATAATATATATAAGAAGTACTGGAAATACAATATAATACAATAAGAATAATGTTTTAGTAACTGGAGAAACCACAATGAACCCTTCGGCAAACGTGGGCCGAAGGCGGATACTAGCGTGACTGCATCATGTTCAAACACTAGAACGCTATGCGACCAACGGCAGAGATATTTTGAATTCCCCCGCACGTGAAAGTATTCCGAAGAGTTCAAAGACGATTCGTCCCTAAACACTGCTAGTGGACGACATTGCATTTATATAAAAAATGTTGCATTATCGTCTCTACAGTGATCACTGTATATATATATAGACAAGAATTCCACGGAAGTGGATGTGTCGCCTGCGCAGCAATCAAACTGATCTTCTCTGTTAATCAAAACAAGTTTCATGCAATATTTATTTAAGGGGTTTTCATACAGAAACCAGTAAGCACTATATGAAGTTTTAGGTTGAATGACCCAAAGGGAACTGGACAAATTTTCTATTTATTTACAGTGACCTTGACCTTCGAACCTGAAAAGCATTCCTAAGCAAGCACTTTTGATAAGGAAGCACTATACACAGTTTGAGTTTGGTTGGCCCAAAGGAACTTTAGTTATCGCACGGAAACAATTGTGCGGACGCCAACGCTGACACCGCCAACAACACCGTAGACATAGTGATACCTATATATTGCCTTTTTCAGGCCATGCAAAAATGTTTAAGTTGATGAGATGCAAGTAAAATATATATAAACTGGTAACTGTTTTGCCAGTGTTGGCCATACCTTCTACCTCATTAACAGATAAATGGACAATTACTTGAGTATGTACACAAAAGACCTCAAAACCCCACCACCTGTTATAATTAGTTACCCTATACTTGGGCTTTGTGAGAGAGAGGTGTCAGTTATGTTTGGGTGTGTCTGTATTACAACTTTCAACTTTTCAAGTGTTACACCTTCTTGATATAGTAAGAGTAGAGGATAACATTATTTTTTATGAATTGAATTACATCTCTCCAGCCCTAATGATTCAATATACCCAACTATCAAGAAACAAAACTATCATTACAATCTATGTGTATTGTGTGGTATGACATAATGAATATATATATCACGTGATGACAACACAGTACACTACATAATAAAATTCTAAATAAGTAAGTACTTTGCTTTATTAGACATTTTAGTGGTTCTCATTTTGTATAGTTTTGGTTCTTATTTTATATAAAAGTAATGAGCATTTAAAACAAAAGAAACCAGAATGGTGCCCACCATTGATTGATCTTTATTGGCTCTATGTCATGATTGATCTTCTTTTTTCTTTTTCTCATCAAAAGTCTAAATTGAATATGACCTACACATGAAATCTGAGGAATATCCCACAAGTACTTTTCAAGAAATAGCTATGATAAACTTCCATTCTCAAAATCAAAGATGGACGTCTGTCGGCCATTTTGGTTTTTTTGATTAAAAATCTAAAATGAATTGGCATGCCTAGGGACCAAGGGAATCACTTCAGCACTTTTCAAGAAATAGCATTAACAAGGATTATTTATGGACGGACGGACGGACGACAGACAGAAGACGGACCATGGATTTTCAAGGCGACACTAAAACTACAAAACGTCATAACCAAGGCTATTTCCTGGGTCAAAATGACAAAAACTACAAAACGTCATAACCAATGGTATTCCCAGGGTCAAAATAACAAAAACTACAAAACCTCATAATCAAGGGTATTTCCTCGGTCAAAATGACAAACACAACAAAACGTCATAACCAAGAGTATTTCCTGGGTCAAAATGAACACGGGAACATTCCTTAAAATAATACATAATCTGAAAGACAGAGGTTCAAAATCTACAAATCATGTAGAAGGAACAGTAACTGTGTTTGTCAACTTACTCCCTTTCTCTCCCCCGTGTATAATTAGTGTAACAACAATGTCTAACTCTTTAGGGGACAAAAGATTCTATTGTAGCAGTAAAATACTTACATCGTACAATTAGACACCTCGCTCACATAGAGTTGATAGGTTCTATATACAAGTGGCCCAGAGGGCCTGTGTTACTTACCTGGATATAGCTGTGAGTATGGGGAGAAGAATTGAAAAGATTTGCTATATTTCCCATATTGTGCCCTGCCTCTCAGGCTCCTACCAGGCCTGATCCTCCATTTATACAAAATTGGTTTCCCTTCACCCAACTATGTTTCAGGCCAGAATAGAAAAGGATTTAAAAAGATAATGCTATATTTTCGGTCAGACCCACCATTCATACAAAATGTGTTCCCTTTCACCTGAGGATGCTTCAGGCTTTGATTTAAATACACTCAGTTGTTCAGGACTAGTAGTTGTCATATAGATGGATGACAGACGACGGATGCCACCCCTGACACCCTTGATGGTACCCGCTTACGGATCCTTTAGACCAGGTGAGCTAATAATTGTGTTTGACAAGTAAAATACTTACAGCAACACACCATAAGCCACTGCAATGGCCGCCAGGAGGAAGAAGATGAAGAGATAGCCGAGGAAGATTGTATGACTTTTTGATGCCCTCCACGCTCTCACTGATGGCTTACAGTTCTGCAGCACGCTGATCGCTTTTATATAGAATATGATGAATAGCTTGACACTCATGATGAATGACAGCAAAGGAGAGTAAAATGTCCCAAGCCTGAAAAAATCATGGAATATAATATGTTACCAAGGTATAAATAAATACCATCACAAGGCCTGGGGATAGATGAGGCCCCTATCATGTATACATACCAAAGATGCTTGGGGATAGATGAGGCCCCTATCAGGAATATATAGCAAAGCGATGCTTGCGGATAGATGAGGCCCCTATAATGAATACATAGTAAAGCGATGCTTGGAGATAGATGAGGCCCCCATTATGTATACATACCAACACAAGGCCTGGGAGTAGATGAGGTCCAACGTGTTCCTACCAATATCAAATTCTGTATCCCCTAACTGTTTACAGCAGTACTGACCCAACAATCTACAATAAAATCACACCACCATTAACCTATCTACAGGTAATATAATGTCACCAATACAACACACAGGTAATGTAATGTCATCAGTACAACAGTATACAGGTAATATAATGTCATCAGTACAACAGTATACAGGTAATATAATGTCATCAGTACAACAGTCTACAGGTAACATAATGTCATCAGTACAACAGTCTACAGGTAATATAATGTCATCAGTACGACAGTCTACAGGTAACATAATATCATCAGTACAACAGTATACAGGTAATATAATGTCATCAGTACAACACACAGGTAATATAATGTCATCAGTACAACACACAGGTAATATAATGTCATCAGTACAACAGTCTACAGGTAATATAATGTCATCAGTACAACAGTCTACAGGTAACATAATGTCATCAGTACAACAGTATACAGGTAATATAATGTCATCAGTACAACAGTCTACAGGTAGCATAATGTCATCAGTACAACAGTATACAGGTAATATAATGTCATCAGTACAACAGTCTACAGGTAATATAATGTCATCAGTACAACAGTATACAGGTAATATAATGTCATCAGTACAACAGTATACAGGTAATATAATGTCATCAGTACAACACTCAGGTAATATAATGTCATCAGTACTACAGTATACAGGTAACATAATGTCATCAATACAACACACAGGTAATATAATGTCATCAGTACAAGTCTACAGGTAACATAATGTCATCAGTACAAGTCTACAGGTAACATAATGTCATCAGTACAACACACAGGTAATATAATGTCATCAGTATAACACACAGGTAATGTAATGTCATCAGTACAAGTCTATAGGTAACATAATGTCACCAGTACAACAGTCTACAGGTAACATAATGTCATCAGTACAACAGTCTACAGGTAATATAATGTCACCAGTACAACAGTCTACAGGTAATATAATGTCATCAGTACAACAGTCTACAGGTAACATAATGTCATCAGTACAACAGTCTACAGGTAACATAATGTCACCAGTACAACAGTCTACAGGTAACATAATGTCACCAGTACAACAGTCTACAGGTAACATAATGTCATCAGACTGAGTATAACAGTCTACAGGTAATATAATGTCATCAGTACAACAGTCTACAGGTAACATAATGTCATCAGTACAACAGTCTACAGGTAACATAATGGCATCAGTACAACAGTCTACAGGTAACATAATGGCATCAGTACAACAGTCTACAGGTAATATAATGTCACCAGTACAACAATCTACAGGTAACATAATGTCACTAGATATGCCGGAGATAATAATGTCATTATACAAAGTATTCAAATAAAAAAAACAACAGGATAACAAAGTAACAAAGGCCAAGGTAAAATAATGACATAACTTACCGCCGAACAAATTCCAGGAAAAACGTCGCAATCAGAGTAAAGATAAAGTCGACAAGCACTAGTCGGTATATATCCTCTCCCAAGGCTGTCTCCCAGCAGGGCTGTAAAAATCAACCAGACACATACAGCCTGCACCACTAACTCATTCTTTTTTCTATCTATAGTTGTATACCTGAGATTTCTTTTGCTCAAGGTATCACACAAACTTCACTTATACAAAACATTGTGAAGCCCCACTGCCCTGGTCCCATGTCTGTCACCCCTAGGGAGCTAGATCCATGTCTGTCACCCCTAGGGAGTTAAAAGTTCATCGCTGGGAAGTCAAGAGCCATGTCTTCCATTCTATGGAGTTAGAGCCCTGTCCCCCTTCCCCGGGGAATTCAATCTGAATTTATTACATTTAAGCATTGAAACGTAAGAAATTATCAATTAGTACCACTACAATACTGATCCTTTGGACTGGGTGTAGTACCACTACAATACTGGTCCTTTGGACTGGGTGTAGTACCACTACAATACTGGTCCTTTGGACTAGGTGTAGTACCACTACAATACTGGTCCTTTGGACTAAGTATAGTACCACTACAATACTGGTCCTTTGGACTGGGTGTAGTACCACTACAATACTGGTCCTTTGGACTGGGAGTTGTACCACTACAATACTGGTCCTTTGGACTGGGTATAGTGCCACTACAATACTGGTCCTTTGGACTAGGTATAGTACCACTACAATACTGGTCCTTTGCACTGGGTTCAGTACCAGTACAATACTGGTCCTTTGGACTGGGTGTAGTACCACTACAATACTGGTCCTTTGGACTAGGTATAGTACCACTACAATACTGGTCCTTTGGACTGGGTGTAGTACCACTACAATACTGGTCCTTTGGACTAGGTATAGTACCACTACAATACTGGTCCTTTGGACTGGGTGTAGTACCACTACAATACTGGTCCTTTGGACTGGGAGTTGTACCACTACAATACTGGTCCTTTGGACTGGGTATAGTACCACTACAATACTGGTTCTTTGGACTGGGTATAGTACCACTACAATACTGGTCCTTTGGACTACTACACTACAATACTGGTCCTTTTGACTACTACACTACAATACTGGTCCTTTGGACTGGGAGTTGTACCACTACAATACTGGTCCTTTGGACTGGGTGTAGTACCACTACAATACTGGTCCTTTGGACTGGGAGTTGTACCACTACAATACTGGTCCTTTGGACTAGGTGTAGTACCACTACAATACTGGTCCTTTGGACTGGGTTCAGTACCTGTACAATACTGGTCCTTTGGACTGGGTGTAGTACCACTACAATACTGGTCCTTTGGACTAGGTATAGTACCACTACAATACTGGTCCTTTGGACTGGGTGTAGTACCACTACAATACTGGTCCTTTGGACTAGGTATAGTACCACTACAATACTGGTCCTTTGGACTGGGTGTAGTACCACTACAATACTGGTCCTTTGGACTGGGAGTTGTACCACTACAATACTGGTCCTTTGGACTGGGTATAGTACCACTACAATACTGGTCCTTTGGACTGGGTATAGTACCACTACAATACTGGTCCTTTGGACTACTACACTACAATACTGGTCCTTTGGACTGGGTGTAGTACCACTACAATACTGGTCCTTTGGACTGGGAGTTGTATCACTACAATACTGGTCCTTTGGACTGGGTGTAGTACCACTACAATACTGGTCCTTTGGACTGGGAGTTGTACCACTACAATACTGGTCCTTTGGACTAGGAGTTGTACCACTACAATACTGGTCCTTTGGACTAGGTATAGTACCACTACAATACTGGTCCTTTGGACTGGGTGTAGTACCACTACAATACTGGTCCTTTGGACTAGGTATAGTACCACTACAATACTGGTCCTTTGGACTAGGAGTTGTACCACTACAATACTGGTCCTTTGGACTAGGTGTAGTACCACTACAATACTGGCCCTTTGGACTGGACGTAGTACCACTACACTACTGGTCATTTGGACTGGGTGTAGTACCACTATACTACTGGTCATTTGGACTGGGTGTAGTACCACTACACTACTGGTCCTTTGGACTGGGTGTAGTACCACTATACTACTGGTCCTTTGGACTGGGTGTAGTACCACTATACTACTGGTCATTTGGACTGGGTGTAGTACCACTATACTACTGGTCATTTGGACTGGGTGTAGTACCACTACACTACTGGTCCTTTGGACTGGGTGTAGTACCACTATACTACTGGTCCTTTGGACTGGGTGTAGTACCACTACACTACTGGTCCTTTGGACTGGGTGTAGTACCACTATACTACTGGTCATTTGGACTGGGTGTAGTACCACTACACTACTGGTCCTTTGGACTGGGTGTAGTACCACTATACTACTGGTCCTTTGGACTGGGTGTAGTACCACTATACTACTGGTCCTTTGGACTGGGTGTAGTACCACTACACTACTGGTCCTTTGGACTGGGTGTAGTACCACTATACTACTGGTCATTTGGACTGGGTGTAGTACCACTACACTACTGGTCCTTTGGACTGGGTTTAGTACCACTACACTACTGGTCCTTTGGACTGGGTGTAGTACCACTACAATACTGGTCCTTTGGACTGGGTGTAGTACCACTACACGTCTGGTCCTTTGGACTAGGTGTAGTACCACTACAATACTGGTCCTTTGGACTAGGCATAGTACCACTACAATACTGGTCCTTTGGACTGGGTGTAGTATCACTACAATACTGGTCCTTTGGACTAGGCATAGTACCACTGCAATACTGGTCCTTTGGACTGGGTGTAGTATCACTACAATACTGGTCCTTTGGACTGGGTGTAGTACCACTACAATACTGGTCCTTTGGACTAGGTGTAGTACCACTACAATACTGGTCCTTTGGACTGGGTGTAGTACCACTACAATACTGGTCCTTTGGACTGGGTGTAGTACCACTACAATACTAGTCCTTTGGACTAGGTATAGTACCACTACAATACTGGTCCTTTGGACTACTACACTACAATACTGGTCCTTTGGACTACTACACTACAATACTGGTCCTTTGGACTACTACACTACAATACTGGTCCTTTGGACTGGGAGTTGTATCACTACAATACTGGTCCTTTGGACTGGGTGTAGTACCACTACAATACTGGTCCTTTGGACTGGGAGTTGTACCACTACAATACTGGTCCTTTGGACTAGGAGTTGTACCACTACAATACTGGTCCTTTGGACTAGGTATAGTACCACTACAATACTGGTCCTTTGGACTGGGTGTAGTACCACTACAATACTGGTCCTTTGGACTAGGTATAGTACCACTACAATACTGGTCCTTTGGACTGGGTATAGTACCACTACAATACTGGTCCTTTGGACTGGGTGTAGTACCACTACAATACTGGTCCTTTGGACTAGGTATAGTACCACTACAATACTGGTCCTTTGGACTGGGTGTAGTACCACTACAATACTGGTCCTTTGGACTGGGTGTAGTACCACTACAATACTGGTCCTTTGGACTAGGAGTTGTACCACTACAATACTGGTCCTTTGGACTGGGTATAGTACCACTACAATACTGGTCCTTTGGACTGGGTATAGTACCACTACAATACTGGTCCTTTGGACTACTACACTACAATACTGGTCCTTTGGACTACTACACTACAATACTGGTCCTTTGGACTGGGTGTAGTACCACTACAATACTGGTCCTTTGGACTGGGAGTTGTATCACTACAATACTGGTCCTTTGGACTGGGTGTAGTACCACTACAATACTGGTCCTTTGGACTGGGAGTTGTACCACTACAATACTGGTCCTTTGGACTAGGAGTTGTACCACTACAATACTGGTCCTTTGGACTAGGTATAGTACCACTACAATACTGGTCCTTTGGACTGGGTGTAGTACCACTACAATACTGGTCCTTTGGACTAGGTATAGTACCACTACAATACTGGTCCTTTGGACTAGGAATTGTACCACTACAATACTGGTCCTTTGGACTAGGTGTAGTACCACTACAATACTGGCCCTTTGGACTGGGTATAGTACCACTACAATATTGGTCCTTTGGACTGGGTGTTGTACCACTACAATACTGGTCCTTTGGACTAGGTGTAGTACCACTACAATACTGGTCATTTGGACTGGGTGTAGTACCACTACAATACTGGTCCTTTGGATTAGGTATAGTGCCACTACAATACTGGTCCTTTGGACTAGGTATAGTACCACTACAATACTAGTCCTTTGGACTACTACACTACAATACTGGTCCTTTGGACTGGATGTAGTACCACTACAATACTGGTCCTTTGGACTAGGTATAGTGCCACTACAATACTGGTCCTTTGGACTAGGTATAGTACATGTACCACTACAATACTAGTCCTTTGGACTGGGTGTAGTACCACTACAATACTGGTCCTTTGGACTAGGTGTAGTACCACTACATTGTACAATACTGGTCCTTTGGACTAGGTGTAGTACCACTACAATACTGGTCCTTTGGACTAGGTGTAGTACACTACAATACTGGTCCTTTGGACTAGGTGTAGTACACTACATTGTACAATACTGGTCCTTTGGACTAGGTGTAGTACCACTACAATACTGGTCCTTTGGACTAGGTATAGTACCACTACAATACTGGTCCTTTGGACTAGGTGTAGTACCACTACAATACTGGTCCTTTGGACTGGGTGTAGTACCACTACACTACTGGTCATTTGGACTGGGTGTAGTACCACTACAATACTGGTCCTTTGGACTAGGTATAGAACCACTACAATACTGGTCCTTTGGACTAGGTATAGTACCACTACAATACTGGTCCTTTGGACTACTACACTACAATACTGGTCCTTCGGACTACTAGACTACAATACTGGTCCTTTGGACTGGGTATAGTACCACTACAATACTGGTCCGTTGGACTGGGTATAGTGCCACTACAATACTGGTCCTTTGGACTAGGTATAGTACCACTACAATACTGGTCCTTTGGACTAGGTGTAGTACCACTACAATACTGGTCCTTTGGACTAGGTGTAGTACCACTACAATACTGGTACTTTGGACTAGGTGTAGTACCACTACAATACTGGTCCTTTGGACTAGGTATAGTACCACTACAATACTGGTCCTTTGGACTAGGTGAGCTTTTAAATCTTTTTAATTGTCAGTCTTACTTCATTTTTTTGTGTCGCTCTGTTGAACCAGAAGTATGCTAAAACACCCAGAATAGCTGCCTTCAGCAACATGGTCCTGCAAAATAAAAATATCTCCAGCATGATAATTACAAAAAGTGAAGAGGACATGTTAAAAGGCTGATTAACCACTCTTATTCATACAAGTGGTGTAATTATACCTTGTCATGCCGACGTACAACTCAGTCTGTAGTTTGTGGTGTACTACTGACGTACAACTCAGTCTGTAGTTTGTGGTGTAATACTGACGTACAACTCAGTCTGTAGTTTGTGGTGTAATACTGACGTACAACTCAGTCTGTAGTTTGTGGTGTAATACTGACGTACAACTCAGTCTGTAGTTTGTGGTGTAATACTGACGTACAACTCAGTCTGTAGTTTGTGGTGTAATACTGACGTACAACTCAGTCTGTAGTTTGTGGTGTACTACAGACATACAACTCAGTCTGTAGTTTGTGGTGTAATACTGACGTACAACTCAGTCTGTAGTTTGTGGTGTAATACTGACTTACAACTCAGTCTGTATTTTCGTGGTATAACCATACCTTGTCATGCCGACGTACAACTCAGTCTGTGGTTTGTTGTAGTTTTCTAGCTTCCCTATCCTTGTGAAGAAAAATGGCAGCACAAGGATGATTCCTGTGGCGACTAATGGCATGGCCAGCTTCCCCAAGATAACGATACTGGTCTGAGAGAGAAAAGATTTGTTATACATGTACTGAATCATGCTTAAAGATGAATGGGTAAATCCTACTACCAGATTTGTAATGGTCCTGATAATGTTGTCTGACGATGGAACAAGTCAAATTGATATTTGCAACAATATACCACCATGCGTGTGTCAATCGGACAGGAACCTCATTCCATTAAATTTATTTACTGATACAGTATCTACAAAAATCCTCTTCACCGCACTCGATATCACAATATGAAATGTTTATTTAAAGATGAAAGTAATGTTACTTGAATCATAATTCATTTTAATAATATAAAATCTCTGAAAGAAAAAACAATGATTTACAATTAATTTTGTGCATTTTTCAGAAATCTGGATCTCTTGTTCTGATAACTGATGGCATTGACATTCATTTAGAGTTACATTGATGATTCAAGGTCTCTGGTTGTTTGGGGGACTGTTATTAGTCAGTCATGACTCTCTGAGCCTCTTGCTTATTGAGAAGCAGTTGTATAAAGATTTTAGCATATTTGAAACCAGTGAACCAAATGAGCAAGAGGACAAATGGGCCTGTATCGCTCATCTGCTCCTAATGCAACTTTGAAGATGCTTTTAGTCATTAATGCAGTTACTAAGCTGATTGCAACTCTTTTCAAATATAGTAGGTTAGTTTTACTCATGTCAATAAATTGTGTAGCCCTTCATTACAGTATACTACTGTCCCAATACATAAACTGTATCAGGTGTTTGGGCCTCTTGGTTATTGGGAAGAAACTTGTTTAATTGAAAAACTGATGACAGACTGACAGTGGCCGGACGGACGAACAGATGACGGAGGCCACACTATGGCACAAGCTCACTTGCCTTTTAACCAGGTGAACTGAACCTTATTGCAGATGAAATGTCACTATTCTGACCAATCAAATGCCATGTTACATCAGTTGCTAGGTATAGCTACCTACCTTGATATAATCTGTGTCCTGTATGTAGTATATACAATAAGCTGAGCTTCCTATACTCCCCAGCACGATGGTGTTGGTAAGAACACGCACAAAAAACCATTTACACTTCGAAGAAAAACCGCGATCACCATCATTAAACTTTTTACCAGACAAAAATTCCTAAAACATAGACAAAATACAATTTTAGTCCAGACTGAAGATGATGCTTTATAATGACCTTTAAATTAAACTCATTATCTAGTGCTTATTAACACTGTGGCAGTACATGTATGCGGACGATCTATTTACATGTATGTCTCTGCAAGAATTGTGAAAATGAAGTCACAGTATACCGACCCATATACAGTCGAATCTGTATTAAGCGACCACTCAAGGGAAGTTGAAAAACGGTCTCTTAATGGAGAGTGGTCTCTTAATAGAGATGGTATCTTAAATTTGATAAATGTTCATAAGCTTATTATTCGCTTTATAAATTGGCAATAATGATTTATAATATATATGAAAAATGAACCACCACTTTGAATAAAACAAATTTTTTTTTTTTTTTTTTAAATTTTTTTTTTAATAATTATTACTCTGCTAATTTTTCATCACTATATGTATTTTTGAAATTCTTTCAGCATAGCAAAATACATCGATTTAACATGAGAAATATATTTCATTTGTTAATTAGATTACTTTTAAATTATTTTTATATATTTTTTTAATTCCTGAAATCTTGGTCCGGATTTCCGCTCCGATTATTATTTACGTTCCTGCATTTCCTACTTTAAAAACGGCGACTTTTTCACTGGCAAATTTCTGTTGTAATGTCTCAAAAAAGATAACAAATCACGATTTAACAGTAAGTTAACTGTTTATGCATTCCTTCATTGTTATATTTCGCATGCAAATTGATATATCGTATTTAAAACGTCTGAAAATCGTCAGAATTCTAGACGGTGACTTCGTCTCATCTCCCGTCCTTTTGCACATAATTTGTCATAAAGTAAAACTACTTGGGTGTTATTAAGGCGAAAATGGTAATGTAAGGCGTTTTGGAGACTTCTGGTCGCTTATTGGAGAGTTATTTTTATCACGGGAACGAAAAATTGTGGTCGCTGGTCGTGTAAAGAGAGAGTCGCTTAATAGAGTTAAGATATATAGCGAAAACGCTCGGGAGGAATTGAAATGGTCGCTTAGAACAGAGGGTCGCTAAATAGAGATGGTCGTTTGGACATATTCGACTGTACTGGCATATGTAAACCTAAACAACCCTACAGCACAGTTAGATTTCTTAGACAGAGATACATTATTATATAACGCATAATTACACTGAGATAAATTATCACATAATGCAGAATTACAGAGATACATTATCACATAATGTAGAATTACACAGATACATTATCACATAATGTAGAATTACACAGATACATTATCACATAATGCAGAATTACAACACAGAGATACATAATTACATTATGCAGAATGGAGGTAGGTAACCTAATCTTTTAGTTTCTTAGCAGTGACATACACTATTTTCATCTGAAAATATTGCTAGGGTTTTAATTATGTCCAATAAGAATGCATTTATTTGTTTTAATCCCACAGAGGAGAAGTATACATCTAGTACAGATCAATTCCTAATAATGGTTTACCTTGATTTCATTTAAGAAACTTTTGTGTCGAAGCCGTGCAGCATCTGGGGCAGTTATGTTATAGTCCCAGCCACAGAATACCTTGGTCACAATATAGAAATTAAACACTCCACTCGCTTCTATGTAGTTTTTCTTATATGATCTGGAGATGCTGGAAATGTAAAGGCAATTATCAAAATATATCAATCACAACATACTCAAGTGACACGAGTGAGTTGTTCATTATCACGACTAGTTTTGCCTATGAGTGAGTTGTTCATTATCACGACTAGTTTTGCCTATAAGTGTGAGGCTTCATCAGGAAAATTTTGTTATTAATAAACTACCCCTGAAGTTAAGGCAACAATGTATAACTAATGAAGTAAAGAAATGTTATATTTTCTCATGAAAAGAAATAATGTTAGTGTGTAGTAGTAAGAGTTACCTACCTTAGTGACAGGATGATGAGACACAGTATGTAGTAGAGTTACCTACCTTTTAATTAGTGACAGGATGACGAGACACAGTATGTAGTAGAGTTACCTACCTTAGTGACAGGATGACGAGACACAGTATGTAGTAGAGTTACCTACCTTAGTGACAGGATGACGAGACACAGTATGTAGTAGAGTTACCTACCTTAGTGACAGGATGACGAGACACAGTATGTAGTAGAGTTATCTACCTTAGTGACAGGATGATGAGACAGTATGTAGTAGAGTTACCTACCTTAGTGACAGGATGACGAGACACAGTATGTAGTAGAGTTACCTACCTTAGTGACAGGATGATGAGACAGTATGTAGTAGAGTTACCTACCTTAGTGACAGGATGACGAGACACAGTATGTAGTAGAGTTACCTACCTTAGTGACAGGATGACGAGACACAGTATGTAGTAGAGTTACCTACCTTAGTGACAGGATGATGAGACACAGTATGTAGTAGAGTTACCTACCTTAGTGACAGGATGACGAGACACAGTATGTAGTAGAGTTACCTACCTTAGTGACAGGATGACGAGACACAGTATGTAGTAGAGTTACCTACCTTAGTGACAGGATGATGACACAGTATGTAGTAGAGTTACCTACCTTAGTGACAGGATGATGAGACACAGTATGTAGTAGAGTTACCTACCTTAGTGACAGGATGATGAGACACAGGATGTAGTAGAGTTACCTACCTTAGTGACAGGATGACTGAGACACAGTATGTAGTAGAGTTACCTACCTTAGTGACAGGATGATGAGACAGTATGTAGTAGAGTTACCTACCTTAGTGACAGGATGACGAGACACAGTATGTAGTAGAGTTACCTACCTTAGTGACAGGATGATGAGACACAGTATGTAGTAGAGTTACCTACCTTAGTGACAGGATGAGACACAGTATGTAGTAGAGTTACCTACCTTAGTGACAGGATGATGAGACACAGTATGTAGTAGAGTTACCTACCTTAGTGACAGGATGACGAGACACAGTATGTAGTAGAGTTACCTACCTTAGTGACAGGATGACGAGACACAGTATGTAGTAGAGTTACCTACCTTAGTGACAGGATGATGAGACAGTATGTAGTAGAGTTACCTACCTTAGTGACAGGATGATGAGACACAGGATGTAGTAGAGTTACCTACCTTAGTGACAGGATGATGAGACACAGTATGTAGTAGAGTTATCTACCTTAGTGACAGGATGACGAGACACAGTATGTAGTAGAGTTACCTACCTTAGTGACAGGATGATGAGACACAGGATGTAGTAGAGTTACCTAACTTAGTGACAGGATGATGACACACAGGATGTAGTAGAGTTACCTACCTTAGTGACAGGATGACGAGACACAGTATGTAGTAGAGTTACCTACCTTAGTGACAGGATGACGAGACACAGTATGTAGTAGAGTTACCTACCTTAGTGACAGGATGACGAGACACAGTATGTAGTAGAGTTACCCACCTTAGTGACAGGATGATGAGACACAGTATGTAGTAGAGTTACCTACCTTAGTGACAGGATGACGAGACACAGTATGTAGTAGAGTTACCTACCTTAGTGACAGGATGACGAGACACAGTATGTAGTAGAGTTACCTACCTTAGTGACAGGATGATGAGACAGTATGTAGTAGAGTTACCTACCTTAGTGACAGGATGACGAGACACAGTATGTAGTAGAGTTACCTACCTTAGTGACAGGATGACGAGACACAGTATGTAGTAGAGTTACCTACCTTAGTGACAGGATGACGAGACAGTATGTAGTAGAGTTACCTACCTTAGTGACAGGATGACGAGACAGTATGTAGTAGAGTTACCTACCTTAGTGACAGGATGACGAGACACAGTATGTAGTAGAGTTATCTACCTTAGTGACAGGATGATGAGACAGTATGTAGTAGAGTTACCTACCTTAGTGACAGGATGACGAGACACAGTATGTAGTAGAGTTATCTACCTTAGTGACAGGATGACGAGACACACTATATTGTAGAGTTACCTACCTTAGTGCCAGGATGATGAGACACAGGATGTAGTAGCCCCCTCCAGTGAGGAGGTAGGCGTATTTCATATTGTACTTGGTTTCCCCAATCACCTGGACTTTATCATCGGTGTAATACCCATAGTACAACACTGTGTCAGTAAAATAGCCCTGTAATGGAGGATTTAAATAATTATTATTATGATAGGTAAAATGACACATTATCATGATAGGTAAAACTGACACATTATCATGATAGGTAAAATTACACATTATCATGATAGGTAAAATGACACATTATCTTGGTAGGTAATAATAACACATTATCATGATAGGTAAAATGACACATTATCTTGGTAGGTAATAATAACACATTATCATGATAAGTAATAATAACACATTATCTTGGTAGAGAAAAATGACCCATTGCTTTGGTAGGTAATAATAACACATTATCTTGGTAGAGAAAAATGACCCATTGCTTTGGTAGGTAATAATAACACATTATCTTGGTAAATTTAGGATTGACTGTTAGATGTAGAAACACAAGTTTTAAAATGGGTGGATCCTACTCATTTCTAATCAGTTTGTTAAAACTATCATATAGATGATATTAGCTGACAAAGTGGATACTTTGATTAAACAGACATGTACTCACAGAGCCGGTAAGGAGCTCTTCGCCTGTGAATGCTGCCCTGGTGGTGACATCTGGTGCCAGCGTGGTGATATTTGTCATGTTGTTCTGGGCCGCTGCTTCAGCTACAGCCTCCGCTGATGGTTGGAACTCAACATACACAACTTGTGGAATAACAATGAAGCCAAGAGTAAGGAAGAATATGGGGATGTTGAGGAGGAAGATCCACTTAAGGAACAAGAAGTAGGAGGTTACACCAGTACCAAAGTGACCCTCAATCTTCTTTATAAGACTTCTCCATAGCTCCATGGAGTACGCAAGTTCAGCCAGACGGTATTTAAAATGCATCCAGCCCTGTAAAAATATACAACATTCTGAATATTCTGAAGTTCTTCATGTGGAGGTGCAATAGCCAAATAATTCAATAATCACCAAACTTTCAAACAAACATCAAATACATGTCAAAGTGAATTAAAGTGCGACATACAGGTTAAGGCAAACCCAAGGGAGGAAAGTCCACCAACAGTGTCTACCACCTGGTAACATACAGGTTACAGTAAACTTTGGGGACTAAAGTCGACAGTGTCTACCACCTGGTAACATACAGGTTACAGTAAACCTCGGGGACTAAAGTCCACAGTGTCTACCATCTGGTAACATACAGGTTACAGTAAACCTCGGGGACTAAAGTCCACCAACAGTGTCTACCACCTGGTCACATACAGGTTACGGAAAACATCGGGAACTAAAGTCCACCAACAGTGTCTACCATCTGGTAACATACAGGTTACGGTAAACCTCAGGGACTAAAGTCCACCAACAGTGTCTACCACCTGGTAACATACAGGTTACAGTAAACCTCGGGGACTAAAGTCGACAGTGTCTACCACCTGGTAACATACAGGTTACAGTAAACCTTGGGGACTAAAGTCCACCAACAGTGTCTACCACCTGGTAACATACAGGTTACGGTAAACCTCGGGGACTAAAGTCGACAGTGTCTACCACCTGGTAACATACAGGTTACAGTAAACCTCGGGGACTAAAGTCGACAACAGTGACTACCACCTGGTAACATACAGGTTACAGTAAACCTCGGGGACTAAAGTCCACAGTGTCTACCACCTGGTAACATACAGGTTACAGTAAACCTCGGGGACTAAAGTCGACAGTGTCTACCACCTGGTAACATACAGGTTACAGTAAACCTCGGGGACTAAAGTCGACAGTGTCTACCACCTGGTAACATACAGGTTACGGTAAACCTCGGGGACTAAAGTCCAACAGTGTCTACCACCTGGTAACATACAGGTTACAGTAAACCTCGGGGACTAAAGTCCACCAACAGTGTCTACCACCTGGTAACATACAGGTTACAGTAAACCTCGGGGACTAAAGTCGACAACAGTGTCTACCACCTGGTAACATACAGGTTACGGTAAACCTCGGGGACTAAAGTCCACAGTGTCTACCACCTGGTAACATACAGGTTACAGTAAACCTCGGGGACTAAAGTCCACCAACAGTGTCTACCACCTGGTAACATACAGGTTACAGTAAACCTCGGGGACTAAAGTCCACCAACAGTGTCTACCACCTGGTAACATACAGGTTACGGTAAACCTCGGGGACTAAAGTCCACCAACAGTGTCTACCACCTGGTAACATACAGGTTACAGTAAACCTCGGGGACTAAAGTCCACCAACAGTGTCTACCACCTGGTAACATACAGGTTACAGGTAAACCTCGGGGACTAAAGTCCACCAACAGTGTCTACCACCTGGTAACATACAGGTTACAGTAAACCTCGGGGACTAAAGTCCACCAACAGTGTCTACCACCTGGTAACATACAGGTTACAGTAAACCTCGGGGACTAAAGTCGACAGTGTCTACCACCTGGTAACATACAGGTTACGGTAAACCTCGGGGACTAAAGTCCACCAACAGTGTCTACCACCTGGTAACATACAGGTTACAGTAAACCTCGGGGACTAAAGTCCACAATGTCTACCACCTGGTAACATACAGGTTACGGTAAACCTCGGGGACTAAAGTCGACCAACAATGTCTACCACCTGGTAACATACAGGTTACAGTAAACCTCGGGGACTAAAGTCCACCAACAATGTCTACCACCTGGTAACATACAGGTTACAGTAAACCTCGGGGACTAAAGTCGACCAACAATGTCTACCACCTGGTAACATACAGGTTACAGTAAACCTCGGGGACTAAAGTCAGCCAGCAGTGTCTATCACCTGGTAACATACAGGTTACAGTAAACCTCGGGGACTAAAGTCGACAGTGTCTACCACCTGGTAACATACAGGTTACAGTAAACCTCGGGACAACAGTCCACCAACAGTGTCTACCACCTGGTAACATACAGGTTACAGTAAACCTCGGGGACTAAAGTCCACCAACAGTGTCTACCACCTGGTAACATACAGGTTACAGTAAACCTCGGGGACTAAAGTCCACAGTGTCTACCACCTGGTAACATACAGGTTACGGTAAACCTCGGGGACTAAAGTCCACAGTGTCTACCACCTGGTAACATACAGGTTACGGTAAACCTCGGGGACTAAAGTCGACCAACAATGTCTACCACCTGGTAACATACAGGTTACAGTAAACCTCGGGAACTAAAGTCGACCAACAGTGTCTACCACCTGGTAACATACAGGTTACAGTAAACCTCGGGGACTAAAGTCGACAACAGTGACTACCACCTGGTAACATACAGGTTACAGTAAACCTCGGGGACTAAAGTCCACAGTGTCTACCACCTGGTAACATACAGGTTACGGTAAACCTCGGGGACTAAAGTCGACAGTGTCTACCACCTGGTAACATACAGGTTACAGTAAACCTGGGGGACTAAAGTCGACAACAGTGTCTACCACCTGGTAACATACAGGTTACGGTAAACCTCGGGGACTAAAGTCGACAACAGTGTCTACCACCTGGTAACATACAGGTTACAGTAAACCTCGGGGACTAAAGTCCACAGTGTCTACCACCTGGTAACATACAGGTTACGGTAAACCTCGGGGACTAAAGTCCACAGTGTCTACCACCTGGTAACATACAGGTTACAGTAAACCTCGGGGACTAAAGTCCACCAACAGTGTCTACCACCTGGTAACATACAGGTTACGGTAAACCTCGGGGACTAAAGTCGACAGTGTCTACCACCTGGTAACATACAGGTTACGGTAAACCTCGGGGACTAAAGTCCACCAACAGTGTCTACCACCTGGTAACATACAGGTTACAGTAAACCTCGGGGACTAAAGTCCACCAACAGTGACTACCACCTGGTAACATACAGGTTACGGGAAACATCGGGGACTAAAGTTCACCAGCACTGTCTACCACCTGGTAACATACAGCTTACGGTAAACCTCGGGGACTAAAGTCCACAGTGTCTACCACCTGGTAACATACAGGTTACAGTAAACCTCGGGGACTAAAGTCCACCAACAGTGTCTACCACCTGGTAACATACAGGTTACAGTAAACCTCGGGGACTAAAGTCCACCAGCAGTTTCTACCACCTGGTAACATACAGGTTACAGTAAACCTCGGGGACTAAAGTCCACCAACAGTGTCTACCACCTGGTAACATACAGGTTACGGTAAACCTCGGGGACTAAAGTCCACAGTGTCTACCACCTGGTAACATACAGGTTACGGTAAACCTCGGAGACTAAAGTCCACCAACAGTGTCTACCACCTGGTAACATACAGGTTACAGTAAACCTCAGGGACTAAAGTCCACCAGCAGTGTCTACCACCTGGTAACATACAGGTTACTGTAAACCTCGGGGACTAAAATCCAGTGTCTACAACCTGAAATCTTAAAGGATGCTAATAGCCTAAAGTGTTGATACCTATAGGAGTCAACCTCATCATGCAGATCAGTATATACTGTACTTAAAATATCTCCATATATGTACATCTGAAAGTTTTCCAATGATAACAATTTATGTTTAAATACATAGACAAATATTTACAATTCCAATGCTGTACTTGGTCCTCTTCCACCACCCTGGTCTGCGACTTTGGAGGCCTCGCCGTATCGTATGCTGCCGTGAATTTGAAATGTTGTTTCTGCAAAACAGAACAAGGCATCTCCAGCAATACCAATCTCCACGCTATTCAACACTGACCAATACACAACAAATCATGGTCGGAACTATGGAATCACAAAGTCACTCATGAAATCACTGCTAATATCATAACAAGTCATTAGAGTCTGAAGTAACAGATAATCCATGTTGGTAGATCAAGGACAATGGAAATCTACTGATAGTAAGAGTGATCTCAATTTGGATCCCGGGAGATTGAAATGTAAATTCATTCAAGAGAGCATATATGACATAGTTGTAAGTGTATGACAATCAGATATAATAAGTCAGTAGAGTGAGGATGACGAACATCTCTTTATACTAACTCTGTGACCTTAATTTTGACCTCAGGTGGTTAAAACATAACCACAGACAAGAGATGATGCTGTAAGTGTATGAATTTTAACACCATTTCATCATCATTTGGTTAATGTACATGTATATACAAGTCTATCTCTACATCATAAAAAAATATCAATCACAGTATTTGTTTTTAAAAAAGAGAAAAAACATTTTTTCATCGGGAGACTATTGATCTATATTTTATAAACAAACAAGACTGTGGCATAAAGGACTTATCAGACGGGTTTATTACCTAGTATAACACTATCTATATAAACAAACAAGACAGTGACATAAAGGACTTATCAGACAGGTTTATTACCTAGTATAACACTATCTATATAAACAAACAAGACTGTGGCCTGAAGGACTTATCAGACAGGTTTATTACCTAGCTAGTATAACAATATCTATATAAACAAACAAGACAGTGACATAAAGGACTTATCAGACAGGTTTATTACCTAGTATAACACCATCTATATAAACAAACAAGACAGTGACATAAAGGACTTAGACGGGTTTATTACCTAGTATAACACTATCTATATAAACAAACAAGACTGTGGCCTGAAGGACTTATCGGACGGGTTTATTACCTAGTATAACACTATCTATATAAACAAACAAGACTGTGGCATAAAGGACTTATCAGACGGGTTTATTACCTAGTATAACACTATCTATATAAACAAACAAGACTGTAGCATAAAGGACTTATCACACGGGTTTATTACCTAGTATAACACTATCTATATAAACAAACAAGACTGTGGCATATAGGACTTATCAGACGGGTTTATTACCTAGTATAACACTATCTATATAAACAGACTGTGACATAAAGGACTTATCAGACAGGTTTATTACCTAGTATAACACTATCTATATAAACAAACAAGACTGTGGCATAAAGGACTTATCAGATGGGTTTATTACCTAGTATAACACTATCTATATAAACAAACAAGACTGTGGCATAAAGGACTTATCACACGGGTTTATTACCTAGTATAACACTATCTATATAAACAAACAAGACTGTGGCATATAGGACTTATCGGACGGGTTTATTACCTAGTATAACACTATCTATATAAACAAACAAGACTGTGACATAAAGGACTTATCAGACGGGTTTATTACCTAGTATAACACTATCTATATAAACAAACAAGACTGTGGCATAAAGGACTTATCAGACGGGTTTATTACCTAGTATAACACTATCTATATAAACAAACAAGACTGTGGCATATAGGACTTATCAGACAGGTTTATTACCTAGTATAACACTATCTATATAAACAGACTGTGACATAAAGGACTTATCAGACGGGTTTATTACCTAGTATAACACTATCTATATAAACAGACTGTGACATAAAGGACTTATCAGACGGGTTTATTACCTAGTATAACACTATCTATATAAACAAACAAGACAGTGACATAAAGGACTTATCAGACAGGTTTATTACCTAGTATAACACTATCTATATAAACAAACAGTGACATAAAGGACTTATCAGACAGGTTTATTACCTAGTATAACACTATCTATATAAACAAACAAGACTGTGGCCTGAAGGACTTATCAGACAGGTTTATTACCTAGTATAACACTATCTATATAAACAAACAAGACTGTGGCATAAAGGACTTATCACACGGGTTTATTACCTAGTATAACACTATCTATATAAACAAACAAGACTGTGACATAAAGGTATCAGACGGGTTTATTACCTAGTATAACACTATCTATATAAACAAACAAGACTGTGGCCTGAAGTACTTATCGGACTGGTTTATTACCTAGTATAACACTATCTATATAAACAAACAAGACTGTGGCCTGAAGGACTTATCAGACGGGTTTATTACCTAGTATAACACTATCTATATAAACAAACAAGACTGTGGCATATAGGACTTATCAGACGGGTTTATTACCTAGTATAACACTATCTATATAAACAAACAAGACTGTGGCCTGAAGGACTTATCAGACGGGTTTATTACCTAGTATAACACTATCTATATAAACAAACAAGACAGTGACATAAAGGACTTATCAGACAGGTTTATTACCTAGTATAACACTATCTATATAAACAGACTGTGGCATAAAGGACTTATCACACGGGTTTATTACCTAGTATAACACTATCTATATAAACAGACTGTGGCATAAAGGACTTATCGGACGGGTTTATTACCTAGTATAACACTATCTATATAAACAAACAAGACTGTGGCCTGAAGGACTTATCACACGGGTTTATTACCTAGTATAACACTATCTATATAAACAGACTGTGGCATAAAGGACTTATCACACGGGTTTATTACCTAGTATAACACTATCTATATAAACAAACAAGACAGTGACATAAAGGACTTATCACACGGGTTTATTACCTAGTATAACACTATCTATATAAACAGACTGTGGCATAAAGGACTTATCACACGGGTTTATTACCTAGTATAACACTATCTATATAAACAAACAAGACAGTGACATAAAGGACTTATCACACGGGTTTATTACCTAGTATAACACTATCTATATAAACAGACTGTGGCATAAAGGACTTATCACACGGGTTTATTACCTAGTATAACACTATCTATATAAACAAACAAGACAGTGACATAAAGGACTTATCAGACAGGTTTATTACCTAGTATAACACTATCTATATAAACAAACAAGACTGTGGCATAAAGGACTTATCACACGGGTTTATTACCTAGTATAACACTATCTATATAAACAAACAAGACTGTGGCATATAGGACTTATCAGACAGGTTTATTACCTAGTATAACACTATCTATATAAACAAACAAGACTGTGGCCTGAAGGACTTATCGGACGGGTTTATTACCTAGTATAACACTATCTATATAAACAAACAAGACTGTGGCATAAAGGACTTATCACACGGGTTTATTACCTAGTATAACACTATCTATATAAACAAACAAGACTGTGGCCTGAAGGACTTATCGGACGGGTTTATTACCTAGTATAACACTATCTATATAAACAAACAAGACTGTGGCATAAAGGACTTATCACACGGGTTTATTACCTAGTATAACACTATCTATATAAACAAACAAGACTGTGGCCTGAAGTACTTATCGGACTGGTTTATTACCTAGTATAACACTATCTATATAAACAAACAAGACTGTGGCCTGAAGGACTTATCAGACGGGTTTATTACCTAGTATAACACTATCTATATAATAGTAAATCATTAAAGAGTTAAGGGGACATTTCACAAAACACAAAACTAGCTATGGCTAATCTTCTGAGAACAAGACAATACATATGTATAGCTAAATGAAAATTATACAAAATATAAAAAGTACATCCGTAACAGATACAAAATGGATGGCAACACTAAGATATCAATGCATTGTTAAATGAGACAAACAACTGACAAAAAACACTGAAATATCACACTGAACATGCATATACACAAAAACAGAATGTAAAAAATACTGCTGGACACACACTGTTGGACAGACACTGCTGGACAGACACTGCTGGACAGACACTACTGGACAGACACTACTGGACAGACACTGCAGGACAGACACTGCTGGACAGACACTACTGGACAGACACTGCTGGATAGACACTACAGGACAGACACTACAGGACAGACACTACAGGACAGACACTGCTGGACAGACACTGCTGGACAGACACTACTGGACAGACACTACTGGACAGACACTACAGGACAGACACTACAGGACAGACACTGCTGGACAGACACTGCTGGACAGACACTGTTGGACAGACACTACAGGCCAGACACTGCTGGACAAACACTGTTGGACAGACACTGCTGGACAGACACTACAGGACAGACACTACAGGACAGACACTGCTGGGCAGACACTGTTGGACAGATACTGCTTGACAGACACTGCCGGACAGACACTACAGGACAGACACTGTTGGACAGACACTGCTGGACAGACACTACTGGACAGACACTACAGGACAGACACTGCTTGACAAACACTGTTGGACAGACACTGCTGGACAGGCACTACAGGACAGACACTACTGGACAGACACTACAGGACAGACACTGCTTGACAAACACTGTTGGACAGACACTGATGGACAGGCACTACAGGACAGACACTGCTGGACAGACACTGCTGGACAGAAACTACAGGACAGATACTGCTGGACAGACACTGCTGGACAGACACTGCTGGACAGACACTGCTGGACAGACACTGCTGGACAGACACTACAGGACAGACACTGCTGGACAGACACTGCTGGACAGACACTGCAGGACAGACACTGCTGGACAGACACTGCAGGACAGACACTGCAGGACACACTGCAGGACAGACACTGCAGGACAGACACTACTGGACAGACACTACAGGACAGACACTGCTGGACAGACACTACAGGACAGACACTGCTGGACAGACACTGCTGGACAGACACTGCTGGACAGACACTACAGGACAGACACTGCTGGACAGACACTGCTGGACAGACACTGTTGGACAGACACTACAGGACAGACACTGCTGGACAGACACTGCTGGACAGACACTGTTGGACAGACACTACAGGACAGACACTACAGGACAGACACTGCTGGACAGACACTACAGGACAGACACTGCTGGACAGACACTGCTGGACAGACACTACAGGACAGACACTGCTGGACAGACACTGCTGGACAAACACTGTTGGACAGACACTACTGGACAGACACTACAGGACAGACACTGCTGGACAGACACTGCTGGACAGATACTGCTGGACAGACACTGCTGGACAGACACTGCTGGACAAACACAACAGGACAGACACTGCTGGACAAACACAACAGGACAGACACTATATTCAGAAAGTATTTTTTTGAAATTTCAGTCAATTTGACCCCTTTTGGCCCCACTCTTAAGGACCCTAGTTGTTAGGGACCATATTATTCACAATTAAGGTTGATCTTTTGCCATTGCAGGTTTCTGTATTATTTGGTTCAGGTTTTTGGAGGGGTCAAAATTGTGAAAATTTTAACAGACAACAGACAAAGCACAATAACATACAAAGATGACAGCGAAGGTCACAGAGCTCGATCTGGAGACCTAAAAATGAACAGATGGACAACCTGATTTATAAAGGGCAACGCATCATGATGTGGGGCCCTCAGTATAGAGCCATGCATATAGCCTCAGAAAAGCAGCATTAGGAGTTTAAAAGTATGAAAAAAAGTGAATTTACCTTCCTGACACAGTGATATAAGACAAAACATCATCATCATCAACAACAATTAATATCATGGATCTTGATCAATTTTGTTATCCATGAATAGTAAAAAAAAAAGTTACATTTTACACAGACTAATGTTACATTTTACACAAACTAATGTTACATTTTAAACTAACTAACGTTACATTTTACACAGACTAACCGTCACTAACGTTACATTTTAAACAAACTAATGTTACATTTTAAACTAACTAATATTTTACACAGACTAACGTTACATTTTACACAGACTAACGTTACATTTTACACAGACTAACGTTACATTTTACACCGACTAACGTTACATTTTACACCGACTAACGTTACATTTTACACAGACTAACGTTACATTTTACACAGACTAACGTTACATTTTACACCGACTAACGTTACATTTTACACCGACTAACGTTACATTTTACACCGACTAACGTTACATTTTACACCGACTAACGTTACATTTTACACAGACTAACGTTACATTTTACACAGACTAACGTTACATTTTACACAGACTAACGTTACATTTTACACAGACTAACGTTACATTTTACACAGACTTTAGGTACTATTGACCAGACACGGTGTGTTACCAACGCTGGACTGTCATACCTGATCTCCTTTTTGTCTGTTAACTTGACAGCCATGTCACGTAACATCTCTGTAGTTCTCGTCTCCCCATCATACTCGTCCATCAAATCTGGGTCACGTGACAGTGAGGCCGCTAGGTCATTGTAGTCATGCACTCCCCTCACCGTTCCGTGGAAAGACTTCTTCTTACTCTTCTTCCTCCTGATAGTCTGCCTGGCAACATCACTTGCTATTTGCTCTGTAATTCAGGTAAGCACAGAGGGAATATATTCATTCTTCAAACACCAACTTTCAATGCAAACATAATCATATCAATTGCCTGCTGCACATCAGAAGTATTCAAATCCAAATCAAACTAACATTAGATAGCTGGTTATAGACAATGATCAGAGTTACATTAGATAGCTGGTTATAGACAATGATCAGAGTTACATTAGATAGCTGGTTATAGACAATGATCAGAGTTATATTAGATAGCTGGTTATAGACAATAATCAGAGTTACATTAGATGGTTATAGACAATAATCAGAGTTATATTAGATAGCTGGTTATAGACAATGATCAGAGTTACATTAGATGGTTATAGACAATAATCAGAGTTACATTAGATAGCTGGTTATAGACAATAATCAGAGTTATATTAGATAGCTGGTTATAGACAATAATCAGAGTTACATTAGATAGCTGGTTATAGACAATGATCAGAGTTACATTAGATGGTTATAGACAATGATCAGAGTTACATTAGATGGTTATAGACAATAATCAGAGTTACATTAGATGGATGGTTATAGACAATAATCAGAGTTATATTAGATGGTTATAGACAATGATCAGAGTTACATTAGTTAGATGGTTATAGACAATGATCAGAGTTACATTAGATAGATGGTTATAGACAATAATCAGAGTTACATTAGATAGTTATAGACAATATTCAGAGTTACATTAGCTGGTTATAGACAATGATCTGAGTTACATTAGATGGTTATAGACAATGATCAGAGTTATATTAGATGGATGGTTATAGACAATAATCAGAGTTACATTAGATAGCTGGTTATAGACAATGATCAGAGTTACATTAGATATATGGTTATAGACAATAATCTGAGTTACATTAGATAGCTGGTTATAGACAATAATCAGAGTTACATTAGATGGTTATAGACAATAATCAGAGTTACATTAGATGGATGGTTATAGACAATAATCAGAGTTACATTAGATGGTTATAGACAATAATCAGAGTTACATTAGATAGCTGGTTATAGACAATGATCAGAGTTACATTAGATGGTTATAGACAATGATCAGAGTTACATTAGATAGCTGGTTATAGACAATGATCAGAGTTACATTAGATAGATGGTCATAGACAATGATCAGAGTTACATTAGATGGTTATAGACAATGATCAGAGTTATATTAGATAGCTGGTTATAGACAATGATCAGAGTTACATTAGATGGTTATAGACAATAATCAGAGTTACATTAGATGGTTATAGACAATAATCAGAGTTATATTAGATAGCTGGTTATAGACAATGATCAGAGTTACATTAGATAGATGGTTATAGACAATGATCAGAGTTATATTAGATGGTTATAGACAATAATCAGAGTTATATTAGATAGCTGGTTATAGACAATGATCAGAGTTACATTAGATAGATGGTTATAGACAATGATCAGAGTTACATTAGATGGTTATAGACAATGATCAGAGTTACATTAGATGGTTATAGACAATGATCAGAGTTATATTAGATGGTTATAGACAATGATCAGAGTTATATTAGATAGCTGGTTATAGACAATGATCAGAGTTACATTAGATGGTTATAGACAATGATCAGAGTTACATTAGATAGATGGTTATAGACAATGATCAGAGTTACATTAGATGGTTATAGACAATGATCAGAGTTACATTAGATAGATGGTCATAGACAATGATCAGAGTTACATTAGATGGTTATAGACAATGATCAGAGTTACATTAGATAGCTGGTTATAGACAATGATCAGAGTTACATTAGATAGCTGGTTATAGACAATGATCAGAGTTATATTAGATGGTTATAGACAATGATCAGAGTTACATTAGATAGCTGGTTATAGACAATGATCAGAGTTACATTAGATAGCTGGTTATAGACAATGATCAGAGTTACATTAGATGGTTATAGACAATGATCAGAGTTACATTAGATAGATGGTTATAGACAATGATCAGAGTTACATTAGATGGTTATAGACAATGATCAGAGTTACATTAGATAGCTGGTTATAGACAATGATCAGAGTTACATTAGATAGATGGTCATAGACAATGATCAGAGTTACATTAGCTGGTTATAGACAATAATCAGAGTTACATTAGATAGCTGGTTATAGACAATAATCAGAGTTATATTAGATGGTTATAGACAATGATCAGAGTTACATTATATAGCTGGTTATAGACAATAATCAGAGTTATATTAGATAGCTGGTTATAGACAATGATCAGAGTTACATTAGATAGCTGGTTATAGACAGTAATCAGAGTTATATTAGATAGCTGGTTATAGACAATGATCAGAGTTACATTAGATGGTTATAGACAATAATCAGAGTTACATTAGATAGCTGGTTATAGACAATAATCAGAGTTATATTAGATAGCTGGTTATAGACAATGATCAGAGTTACATTAGATAGCTGGTTATAGACAATGATCAGAGTTATATTAGATAGCTGGTTATAGACAATGATCAGAGTTACATTAGATAGATGGTTATAGACAATGATCAGAGTTACATTAGATGGTTATAGACAATGATCAGAGTTACATTAGATGGTTATAGACAATGATCAGAGTTATATTAGATGGTTATAGACAATGATCAGAGTTATATTAGATAGCTGGTTATAGACAATGATCAGAGTTACATTAGATAGCTGGTTATAGACAATGATCAGAGTTACATTAGATAGCTGGTTATAGACAGTAATCAGAGTTATATTAGATAGCTGGTTATAGACAATAATCAGAGTTACATTAGATAGCTGGTTATAGACAATAATCAGAGTTACATTAGATGGTTATAGACAATGATCAGAGTTACATTAGATAGCTGGTCATAGACAATGATCAGAGTTACATTAGATGGTTATAGACAATAATCAGAGTTATATTAGATAGCTGGTTATAGACAATGATCAGAGTTACATTAGATAGCTGGTTATAGACAATAATCAGAGTTATATTAGATAGCTGGTTATAGACAATGATCAGAGTTACATTAGATGGTTATAGACAATAATCAGAGTTACATTAGATGGTAACAGCCGTTGATCAGAGTTGATCCCCTGCCAGACACATGTACTCTAAATTGTTTCCCACACTGAAATATCCTTTATTCTGGACCAACAAAGACTACATGTAGGAGATTATGACTGTCTTACCCAACAAAGACAACATGTAGGAGATTATGACTGTCTTACCCAACAAAGACTACATGTAGGAGATTATGACTGTCTTACCCAACAAAGACAACATGTAGGAGATTATGACTGTCTTACCCAACAAAGACAACATGTAACTAGGAGATTATGACTGTCTTACCCAACAAAGACTACATGTAGAGGAGATTATGACTTTCTTACCCAGTTGTCTACTGGGAAGTTCATTGATGAGATCTGTGGCATCTCTCTGATTGTCTGCCGCCCAGTTACGACGGCTTCCTCTGGTGCGTATATTCCTGCCATCTTCATCCCCACCATTTCTCTCATCTAAATCGTTGATACCAGATTGCATGTCTATAACATATGGAGGGCGCCCATTACCTGTAGGGCTTGGCTCGGTGTATCCGGGGTTTACTGAAAGCAGTATCAGATACAGGAATTAACAATTGTAAAGAAAATGTAGTCTTACACAAATTTATCTGAAATATGAAAGCAATTCTTTTTTTCTTCATCATTTTTTTTCCAGACCAAAATAGTAATTATATATATATTAAATATCTGGAAGTGAATGAGAAAGAAGTCACATACTGTAAGGTGTGACTAGTAAACTTATTCCAGGTGTCTCTGTACACATACTGTAAGGTGTGACTAGTAAACTTATTCCATGTGTCTCTGTACACACACTGTAAGGTGTGACTAGTAAACTTATTCCATGTGTCTCTGTACACACACTGTAAGGTGTGACTAGTTACCTTATTCCAGGTGTCTCTGTACACACACTGTAAGGTGTGACTAGTTACCTTATTCCAGGTATCTCTGTATACACACTGTAAGGTGTGACTAGTTACCTTATTCCAGGTGCTCTGTACACACACTGTAAGGTGTGACTGGTTACCTTATTCCATGTGTCTCTGTACACACACTGTAAGGTGTGACTAGTAAACTTATTCCATGTGTCTCTGTACACACACTGTAAGGTGTGACTAGTAAACTTATTCCATGTGTCTCTGTACACACACTGTAAGGTGTGACTAGTAAACTTATTCCAGGTGTCTCTGTACACACACTGTAAGTTGTGACTAGTTAACTTATTCCATGTGTCTCTGTACACACACTGTAAGGTGTGACTAGTTACCTTATTCCAGGTGTCTCTGTACACACACTGTAAGGTGTGACTAGTAAACTTATTCCAGGTGTCTCAGTACATACACTGTAAGGTGTGACTAGTTACCTTATTCCAGGTTTCTCTGTACACACACTGTAAGGTGTGACTAGTTACCTTATTCCAGGTGTCTCTGTACACACACTGTAAGGTGTGACTAGTTACCTTATTCCAGGTGTCTCTGAACACACACTGTAAGGTGTGACTGGTTACCTTATTCCAGGTTTCTCTGTACATACACTGTAAGGTGTGACTAGTTACCTTATTCCATGTGTCTCTGAACACACACTGTAAGGTGTGACTGGTTACCTTATTCCAGGTTTCTCTGTACATACACTGTAAGGTGTGACCAGTAAACTTATTCCAGGTGTCTCTGTACACACACTGTAAGGTGTGACTGGTTACCTTATTCCAGGTGTCTCTGAACACACACTGTAAGGTGTGACTGGTTACCTTATTCCAGGTTTCTCTGTACATGTACACACACTGTAAGGTGTGACTAGTTACCTTATTCCAGGTGTCTCTGAACACACACTGTAAGGTGTGACTGGTTACCTTATTCCAGGTGTCTCTGAACACACACTGTAAGGTGTGACTGGTTACCTTATTCCAGGTGTCTCTGTACACACACTGTAAGGTGTGATTAGTAAACTTATTCCAGGTTTCTCTGTACACACACTGTAAGGTGTGACTAGTAAACTTATTCCAGGTGTCTCTGTACACACTGTAAGGTGTGACTAGTTACCTGATACACATACTTACTGCTACACAATATATGATATCTACCTATGCCACAAGACCTTACCTGAGTGCATCTGTAGTTGGTCTGGTTTCCTCGGGGGTCCATGGTATCCATCAGGATTACCTCTATATTCCATTTTACTTTTCTGAGTATGTTACCTTGAAGGAAATTTTACAAATGGTTTAACTGTTTCATAAATTGATTGATTTAGACATATATAGATAATCAGTATGAAAGAGGTTTCCAGCATAAGCAGTAAATGGGAAATATTCCTGAAATACAATCTGCATGGTGTTTTACGCTGTATACATGTTTATCACTAGGTAAACAATTATTTCTACTGTTGTGTTATGAGTTTCAAGTCAAGATTAGTAAGAAGTTTAAAGAAAATAAATTTAGTAATATTTTCCTATGTATCTACCCGAGGTATAATCACAGCTTGTAAATAACAATAACGATCAAAATCAGCCAGGGCCACATGTCTCATAATACAAAACATGGGACAAAAGGTTCGTGAGCAGACATTACTTTTAAACCTATAATTAGAATACAGACAAGCTAACTTCACTGACATCCTTACCTGAATGACTATAAATAGCTCAATGTCAACACATCAGTCATGGTTCCACGCCCTGTTTTGTTCAGGTTAACAGTCACGGGTCGCTCGTTTCATTGCTCAAGTTAGCAACTACCCTACAATAGAACACACATTTTATGTTTATTAGTGCCTCAGGTTTTAAGTTCATCTCAATAAAAAAAAAAGAATTTATATTCTTACCTTGTTATATTTTTTACCTGACTGGTGACCTGTGGTCCTCTCTGTTCTGTACAAGCTCATAATATTTATAACAACTATGTACCATATGTAGTACACTTTTGTTTGATCTCTAATTATATTTTATAGGATATTAGTAAATGTAAGCTTTGCTGTCTCTGTGTGAACCTACAATAAGATATAAGCCATATTTAAGATGTTTTAAGTTGTATGACCATACTTCAACTCAAGATTGTGATGTAAAAACCTACAAAACTTGCCCTAAATTACTTATCACTGAATTTGTCTTTTCTTACTTTAAACAATGTCATACTGCATTACTATAGTTCAGAATTGTTAATGACTATTTCAAAGCTGAATATAATAATTTACCTAGTCATAGCCATAGCTGGACATCTTGCCAAGAAATGCATGCATGCAAGCTTAAGCTGGTAAACAGATATCGAGTATAAATTTACATAGAACCACCTGAACAATTAAATCAATATCACTATAAGTATTGTTAGCTCTATCTAAATCAAACTCTGTATGTATGAAATGCATGACTATAAAACTATAACAATCAAACTATAATACAGAGATTGAATAATATTTTGTATTTATATTTAAAGATATTTACAACACAACACTTCTGATGAATACTGTTGTAGGGTAATATACAACACACTAGAAAGTTTTATAAAGCTCACACACACATAGCATGGCTTTTATGGGGTAAGACTTCCTGGATTGACGATTGATAGACAACCAATGCAATGTAAGCATGTACAGGTAACGATAAACCTGTATACTGACTGTAGGTGTGTAGTAGTACCCCTACAGGTGGTGGTTATCTATAAACAATACTTGTGTCGCCAGCTTCACTAAATAATATATACTCTATCATATTAGTGATATAACACTTTGAATTAATAATACTATGTATTACCAGACAGGCAGACACTGTACATGTATCATCATACATGTATCATCGGACATCGTACATGTATCATCAGACATCGCACATGTATCATCAGACATCATACATGTGTCATCAGACATCATACATGTATCATCAGACATTGTACATGTATCATCAGACATTGTACATGTATCATCAGACATCATACATGTATCATCAGACATCGTACATGTATCATCAGACATCATACATGTATCATCAGACATCGTACATGTATCATCAGACATTGTACATGTATCATCAGACATTGTACATGTATCATCAGACATTGTACACGTATCATCAGACATCGTACATGTATCATTAGACATCATACATGTATCATTAGACATCATACATGTATCATATCAGACATCATACATGTATCATATCAGACATCATACCTGTATCATCGGACATCATACACGTATCATCAGACATTGTACATGTATCATCAGACATCATACACGTATCATCAGACATTGTACATGTATCATCAGACATCATACACGTATCATCAGACATTGTACATGTATCATCAGACATCATACATGTGCCATCTGACATCGTACATGTATCATCAGACATCATACATGTGCCATCTGACATCGTACCTGTATCATCAGACATCATACATGTATCAATAGAGTAATTTTGGTGCAAATTCTGCATGTGCAGATTGCCAGAGTTTGTTTATTCAACCTGGTGCACATGGATAGTTCGTCAGTCAGAATAAAAGTCTTGATAAGTCTGGTTTGGCTCTCTGTCCCTTATAGGAATAGTTGTAGGTAGACTATGTAGGGTACTTTTAGATATGATAATGTTAGGAATAGAGTAGTATATTTTACCAGTCACAGTTGTAGGTATCATGTCAGTCATGTAGTAGTCACTCAGTAGCAGTATTTAGTTGTGTAAGGTTTATACTGTTGTCTTTTCCCTAGGAGTATATGGCTGTGTAGTCGTTAGTATTACAGTATATGTCATCGTCTAATTTATAGGAGTAAGGGCCATGTAGCCGATAGTTTACTGATACTGTCATAGGTCTATTGACAAAACTATTGATGTGCTGTCATAGAGTAGGCTTATGTGTGTTGCAGTGGGTGACAGAGTTGTATCACTTATCCTTATGTCTATATATTTTACATAATGTTATATATCTTAATAAAACTATACCTGAAATTTATATATCATGAGTTTGTGTTTATTTGCCAGACTTCACTTACAAATTATGACTCAGAATATAAGACCATGACGGACCCAAGATCAGTGAACCTGGGTATAATATTTGAATTAAAGGTGTCAATTTGAGGTGAAAACCCGCTCCTTTAACAATTTATTCAGTGTCGGGTATTTCGCCATCTACAGGTTGTAATTGTCTCCCTTTGGTAAAGTCCTCTTCACCTATGAAGAGGTTAGGGACTCTGGAATCATACTTAGCATCTTGTAAAATCATTGCTGTCATGATCACTAGAAACTTGAGGATGATTAAGTTCTTTCCTGGAGGGGGAGTATTTTTACCAGCATATATATATATATAACGCAAAAGTCTATGCGGATGAAATAGAACATCGATATGAGTCTTATAAATGGGTGTTTTGGGGTAAATGAATATATTTTATTATGACCCAATGATTATTTACCTATGGTCTATTGAATCACATACATGGAGGAGTACTTCATCCGCTAGTTAGGTCAATACTTTTTCTGAACTTTTCTTACTTGTGGTCTTCAACAAAAATCAAAAAGAAAGAAGCTGGCCAATAGACTTCCCTCAAAGAATGATTATATACAAACGTATAATCTAAAATAAAAGTGGTTGATTTCATCAATAAACATAACGTATACGCCACCGGTAGTTGTGGACGTGAGTGTAATTTTTCATTTAATATGGTGAAAAAGACGGGATTCAGTCGCTTTAAGACTGATATAATAACATCCCACGTAGAATATCTAGTGTCATTACGTTGGTGAAATAAAGTTTCACTCATAACAATTTTACACTCTTAACACTATGACAAAACACACGGTTACATCATACTTACAGTTATAACATGTCCTACGTCAATAGACACAGTAACACTTGTGAGTGGGGCCTCAAAAATAAAATGAAAACAAGACTTGGCCGACTTCCGTATTTCGAGGGGCAAGGGGGGTAACTCATGATTGACGCTGTTTGTTGTCATCGCGCACTTCCTGTGACAAGTCGAAACAAAAATATTTCACTCGGTGCAGATGTTTGTATCTTGGCCATATTGTAGATAAACTGCAGAAACAGATTCGTGTGATTCCACCAGGTAAATATAAACTAAATACGTAAATTGAAGAGTTGGTGTGCATTCGAAGCGTGATACGATGAAAGCGATATTAGAAACTCTACTGTACGAACACGCTTGTAATTGGTTCACAGGCGCTTGCATATAGATACTTGAATTGGTTATTTTTTTTGATACGGCAGTGTTATGTGTACTGTTGAAAGCACACATACCACTACCAAACAAATGAAAATCACATTTTCTATGCAAGCGCCCGTGGCTTGGTTTTCACAAAGCGTGTCGTGCATGTCCAGAAGTTGACATAATTAATCTACGGCCTACTGTAATGATCACAGTACTGTAGTTATAAGAAACCCTTATGTAGAACTGAAGTGAACTTATTGCTGCATTTAGTAAAGGCCCTATCCTGTTCTTCCCCTTTTTTCGGGGGGGGGGGGGGGGGTCTTCTTCCAGGATAAGGGACGATACTAAAGATATGAGTGCAATAGTCCCTGGGATGAGGCATATACATGTAGGTAGATAAAAACAAGAAACTGTACATATATTAGATATCTTATAAGGTAAAAACACATTATTTTAGCTAGCCAGCTCCTGCACTAGCTAGAAATCCTGGTTAGGAGTTCCAATCAGTGATGGTACAGGGAATATAATCTACAGAGATTTGTTTGTTTGAGGATATTTAATTTATTTTGTGTGTATCTCTTGTGTTCCTATCACTTGATTTTATATGTGGTGTTGGATCAATATTATTGTTATAATTCACAATGAGAATATATGAATCTATAATCTATAGACTTAGTCTATGGTATGCTGTGAACGGCAAAGTGAGTCTACGGTCAAACTGACACAGCGTGGAACACGTACGTCCGTATAATAACAGCTTGGCATTGTAGACTGGTGAGTACCGTGACACACCGTTGCACATCACTTTTGGGTGAGTTGACATGAGCCAACTTACCGTGTCCTGACGGCTCATCACATATATTCACAACATGTACAATATCGATATGATTATCTGCATAATTTTATATACAGTGATATACCATGAGTATTCTGGCTTTTGTTACTGGAATGGCTACGTAGGAGTTCCCAATTCAGAGATGTTATTTTGTTGGTTACACAGTCTGGCTCTCTACTTATATTCTGGTTGTAAACATACTGTGTAGGATTTGGCCTGATGTATAAGCAGGGTCCCAGGAAGAGGCTGCGTGTGATGGTCTTAGTGTAGTGTATGTTGCTGATTTAACTTTCTGGGTGCAGGATGACATGTTGCGCCTTAATAAGCCAAGCAGTTTGCCAAAATACAATTATAGCTTTATTGGTGATAGTTTGTATGTGCTTGTTCCAAATTAGCAAACTTAATCGTAAGTTACAAGGAAAAGTGTTCAGTCACTGCATAATTTGTGAAGACATATAAGAATGTATGAACCATTTTCTCATCGTTTTATTTACACACAAGTAGATAAAGGGGCTCAGAACTAAGAAACATTTTGTAGAATTTGTACTGTACATACTGGTATGTATACAACTTGGAACTATGTCTACGGTAGCTAGACTACACTCGCTTTCTGAACAATACTGATAAAGTCTGCATTTTCCATAGGCTATCATGTGCACTTGCTCAGACTGAAATTATACTTATTTGTCACATCATGATGTCGGTTGATCCCTAGACAGGAATTGTGACATGCTGTTTCGAGAACAATTAGCTTGGATTGCGAGCAACAAACTCCAATCATGGCTGCCATGTTTACATACATAACGTGGCACGGACAACGGATTTGTTTCTGTAACGTGAATCGAGAAAGTATCGGTTATTAATGCTGTACATCAACTTGTGGCAAACATATAATTTCTGAATTTTTGGACTTTGCAACAAAAATTATGTTCAAAATATGAAAAAGAGATTCAAATTTAAAATGTTTATTTATCCAGAATAAAATAAATTATCAATGATAATCTAAAAAGATCGTTTTCATCCGACAAAAAAAAAATAATATCATTCAGTAAAAAGATAATTTTTTCATGAAAAAGACTTGTTTTCTTTACATATGTACTTCTTGGTGGCTGTTGCTTTGGAAAAAACTAGAACTGTCCCAAGGATATGGTTGACTTATACCCCCGCAACTGGACAACTGGCACTATTATTAATATGGCTAACTAAGATAACATGTGCATTTCCCTATTTCTGAAATTTAGAATGACTGGAATATGTGTTGTTCATAATAAAGAGAATTTAGTCAAAAGGTTTGTTGAAATCAGTCCACAGGTTTTGGAAGAGTTGTCTGGACAATAAATACCTGTTTATAATGACCAGTTACGTATACCATGGCAACAAAAATTTGGAATTTAAACATGTATAGCTTCATACACATCTGCACATGTTCCCTAACATTCCTGCAACTGCACATGTTCCATTCCCGTTAAGTTTGTGAAAATTGGTTCACAAGTTTAGGAGGAGTTGTCCGGGCAAGAAAAACCTATGAATATTGACCTCTAACCATGGCAACCAAAATATTGGAATTTTAACAGCTGCATGCACATCTACACATGGTCCTCTCTATTTGTGTGAAGTGTCATTGGAATTATTATGCTCACCGGTTTAGGAGTTGTCAGGACAAATGTGTCAGACAGACGGATGGACAGACAACACGATTCCAGTATATATGATACCCCCCTAACTTTGTTGTGGGGGTATAGAAACCAGAGAATAATTTCTGGATTGAAACCTTTAAGTGTTAATTTAGATAGTAGCATTATTGGCCCCTGTGAGAAAGGCTTTGGGTTCTGACCCCTGACTGAGACATATCAGAGTATAAAAATGGTAGTTGCTACTCCTGCAATAAACACTCAAATTTTTGGGAGTAGGATGATTGGTTCACCTGTTGTCAGTATAATGTGACCGGGTGGGGTGTCCTGCTGGATGACCTCAGCAGTGTGCTTCAGTGAGATAGCACTATATACAGATGTACATAAGCCGACATCAGGTTCGCTCTATCACATGGAGACAGACACAAATAGATAAATGAAATATATTAAAGGTTAGCAAATTTTACATAGATTCTACATGTTGGACAGATTATTAATATAACACATTGTCATTATGCAGGATTAAATGTCATGTAAAATGGGATTTATAAATAGGCATATATGACTTGATGTCATCTGAAATAGGATTTATATATTACATAGGTATAATTTCAACAGTAAATAAGTTATTACCTCGTGTCAACAAATGAAATAATATCTTAATACAGACATTTCTTTGGTTTACAGAAACAAAATGCCACTGAATCTTTTTGGAAATAAGTTTTCTCCAAAGAAAACACCACCAAGGAGAGCTCAATCATTGTCAAACCTACAGTTAGATGCAACACAGTCCAAAGAGGAGTTCGGACCAGATGTGGGACCAATCAAAGTGAGGCTGAGTGGACAGGAAGTCACATTTGAAAATGGAATGTGGGTTCCAGGTAAGATATACCAAGTCAGAGTTGACGAGATCATCAAAATTAAAGATATGTAACTAACTAAAAACCTGTAATGTCAAAAGAAACTGTGCTGATTTTTTGCAAGTTTCAAGCTACCAGTAATTATAAGTATATGTATAGATAAAGCATGAAGTTGGTAACGAGAGAGTTTTATTTTACGAGTTACCCTGGTGTAACTTGGTGTTTAATAAATCTTAAACAACAAGGTATGGGGTACATGTATCTAACAGGTAACGTTATTACTTTGTAAAAGAAAGCCATATTTCTCTCAAGTTGTAAACATCATTATAGTCCTCAAGAGATACATTTTAGTGAGGGCAGGATCTTTGATGAATGATATAATATTTATATGTATGATTTTTTGTAAAATAAAGAAAAAAATATTTGGAAATCAAATGTATACAGTATTGTTTAAAATTGTTTTAGTATCAGATGGTAAGTAGAATTAATGTCACTAGAGTAGATTTAATTAAAAACTTTTTTGTGATATTAACTCATGTAACCAGAGGATCTAACAAGTGTTCATGTAATGGTAGTTTTTAAAAAAAAATCATTTTGGTTAAGATTATTAAATAAATCAAATATAATATGAACATTATAGTTAGATTAAATTTAACTAAAAAAAAGGCTTCGAATATATTGTCAATGCTTAATTCTCCTGTATATAGCAACAATCACGGAAGACCGCATATATACTGCGCAACACCTTTTTAAATGCCCGTCAACAACGGGTCGTATTATGGTATACCCTGCACTGTCTGTACATCAGTCCGTTAATTTTGTGATTATTTTTACCAGAGTTATACTCTATGCTTTTATTGCAAGGGTTTTTTATACGCCTATCAATGATGCTATCTTTTCCTGTGGTAGCTTTTCCAGTGACAGGCGTATCTTGCTCCCATTTGTGGAGCTCTTGTTCACTTCTGATACCATAGTGTCACGTTACATACAATCAAGTGATGTCATTATATACACTGTAATGTCATGGTAGTGTTTCTACAGTGTCAAGGCTAAATGTTTGGAGGTTTATTGAACGTGTGCGGTATTGTGTTTATTAGCTCACCTGGACTGAAGGTCCGGTGAGCTTATGCCATGGTGCGGCGTCCGTCGTCTGTCGTCCGTCGTCCGTCGTCCGTCAACATTTGCTTCAAATCGCTACTAGTCAAAAAGTTCTTGTTGGATTTTGACCAAATTTGGTCAGAAACATCCTTGGCAGAAGGGGATCAGATTTTGCATAAATGGTGACTCTGACCCCCAAGGGGCCTGAGGGGCAGGGCCCAATAGGGGAAATTGAGGCAATTCCTTTAAATCGCTACTAGTCATAAAGTTATGAATGGATTTGAACCCAATTTGGTCAGAAACATCCTTGGGGAAGGGGAACAGATTTTGCATAAATGGTGACTCTGACCCCCAAGGGGCCAAAGGGGCATGGCCTAATGGGGAAATAGAGGTAATTTCTTCAAATCGCTACTAGTCATAAAGTTATGAATGGATTTTGACCAAATTTGGTCAGAAACATTCTTGGGGGAAGGGAAACAGATTTTGCATAAATGGTGACTCTGACCCCAAGGGGCCTGAGGGGCGGGGCCCAATAGGGGAAATTGAGGCAATTCCTTAAAATCGCTACTTGTCATAAAGTTATGAATGGATTTGAACCCAATTTGGTCAGAAACATCCTTCAGGGAAGGGGAACAGATTTTGCATAAATGGTTACTCTGACCCCCAAGGGGCCAGGGGGGTGGGGCCTAATGGAGAAATAGAGGTAATTCCTTCAAATCGCTACTAGTCATAAAGTTATGAATGGATTTGAACCCAATTTGGTAAGAAACATTCTTGGGGGAAGGGGAACAGATTTTGCATAAATTGTGACTGACCCCCAAGGGGCCTGAGAGGCGGGGTTGAATAGGGAAATTGAGGCAATTCCTTTAAATCGCTACTAGTCATAAAGTTATGAATGGATTTAAACCCAAATTGGTCAGAAACATTCTTATGTGAAAGGGGAACAGATTTTGCATAAATGGTGACTCTGACCCCCGAGGAGCCAAAGGGGCGGGTCCCAATAGGGGAAATAGAGGTAATTCCTTTAAATCGCTACTAGTCTTAAAGTTATGAATGGATTTGAACCCAATTTAGTCAGAAGCATTATTGGGAAAAGGGGAACAAATTTTGCATAAATGGTGACTTTGACCCCCAAGGGGCCTGAGGGGTGGGGCCCAATAGGGGAAATTGAGGCAATTCCTTTAAATCGCTACTAGTCATAAAGTTATGAATGGATTTAAACCCAAATTGGTCAGAAACATTCTTATGTGAAGGGGAACAGATTTTGCATAAATGGTGACTCTGACCCCAAAGGAGCCAAAGGGGCGGATCCCAATAGGGGAAATAGAAGTAATTCCTTTAAATCGCTACTAGTCATAAAGTTATGAATGGATTTGAACTCAATTTAATAAGAAACATCCTTTTGGGAAGGGGAACAGATTTTGCATAAATGGTGACTGATCCCCAAGGGGCCAAAGGGGCGGGGCCTAATGGGGAAATTAGAGGTAATTCCTTCAAATCGCTACTAGTCATAAAGTTATGAATGGATTTGAACCCAATTTAATAAGAAACATTCTTTGGGGAAGGGGAACAGATTTTGCATAAATGGTGACTCTGACCCCCGAGGGGCCAAAGAGGCGGGGCCCCATATTGGAAATAGAGGTAATTCCTTTAAATCGCTACTAGTCATAAAGTTATGAATGGATTTGAACCCAATTTAATAAGAAACATCCTTTGGGGAAGGGGAACAGATTTTGCATAAATGGTGACTCTGACCCCCGAGGGGCCAAAGGGGCGGGGCCCCACATGGAAAATAGAGGTAATTCCTTTAAATCGCTACTAGTCATAAAGTTATGAATGGATTTGAACCCAATTTAATAAGAAACATCCTTTGGGGAAGGGGAACAGATTTTGCATATATGGTGACTCTGACCCCCAAGGGGCCAAAGGGGCAGGGCCTAATGGGGAAATAGAGGTAATTCCTTTAAATCGCTACTAGTCATAAAGTTATGAATGGATTTGAACCCAATTTGGTAAGAAACATTCTTGGGGGAAGGGGAACAGATTTTGCATAAATGGTGACTCTGACCCCCTAGGGGCCAAAGAGGCGGGGCCCCATATGGGAAATAGAGGTAATTCCTTTAAATCGCTACTAGTCATAAAGTTATGAATGGATTTGAACCCAATTTAATAAGAAACATCCTTTGGGGAAGGGGAACAGATTTTGCATAAATGGTGACTCTGACCCCCGAGGGGCCAAAGGGGCGGGGCCCCACATGGAAAATAGAGGTAATTCCTTTAAATCGCTACTAGTCATAAAGTTATGAATGGCTTTGAACCCAATTTAATAAGAAACATCCTTTGGGGAAGGGGAATAGATTTTGCATAAATGGTGACTCTGACCCCCAAGGGGCCAAAGGGGCAGGGCCTAATGGGGAAATAGAGGTAATTCCTTTAAATCGCTACTAGTCATAAAGTTATGAATGGATTTGAACCCAATTTGGTAAGAAACATTCTTGGGGGAAGGGGAACAGATTTTGCATAAATGGTGACTCTGACCCCCGAGGGGCAAAAGAGGTGGGGCCCCATATGGGAAATAGAGGTAATTCCTTTAAATCACTACTAGTCATAAAGTTATAAATGCATGTTGTAAACTCAGAGAGTCTGGACTTCATTATTTCTTTAACGCAGTTGGGATCCCCACGCTATAACCATATATAGCATTGTTTGAGGTTAACAAACAAAAGGAATTGAACATGAACATTATTTTGACATTTGGTCAAGTCCAACCAGGTGAGCGATACAGGCCCCATGGGCCTCTTGTTGATTGATAATATTGAACAGGAATTGGCTTTTGACTTTGTTATTTGATGTCCACTAATTTACATTAATAACAGTTAGGGGTGCTTCTATTTAATAATGTTGAGGGGAACTTCTGTCAGAACCATTATAGTTCTATTGGTGATGTCCTTCGTCAGCGGGAGTACATCACTCGCCGATCTAAAAAGTTATCTGGAGCACTGATAGTTCTATTGGTGATGTCCTTCGTCAGAGGGAGTACATCACTCGCCGATCTAAAAAGTTATCTGGACCACTGATAGTTCTATTGGTGATGTAGTCCTGTCATTTCTCAATGATGGCTTTGTTCTATTTTGACTTGGCTCACCACAGATAGGTTAGATATTGTTTACTAATACTTATCTATGTTGTTATTACCTGAACAAGTATTCTTAGTCTGTTTGTACGCATTTACTTTGTACATATTTAATCTGTACACACATACATTTACTTTGTACACACATACATTTACTTTGTACACACATGCATTTACTCTAGATCTGTATACCATACATTTATTCTGTACACACATACATTTACTCTGTACACACATACATTTACTGTGTACACACATACATTTACTCTGTACACACATACATTTACTGTGTACACCATACATTTACTCTGTATACCATACATTTACTCTATACACACATACATTTACTCTGTACACCATACATTTACTCTGTACACCAGACATTTACTCTATACACACATACATTTACTCTGTACACCATACATTTACTTTGTACACCATACATTTACTCTGTACACACATACATTTACTCTGTACACACATACATTTACTATGTACACACATACATTTACTCTGTACACACATACATTTACTCTGTACACACATACATTTACTCTGTACACCATACATTTACTCTGTACACCAGACATTTACTCTAAACACACATACATTTACTCTGTACACACATACATTTACTCTGTACACACATACATTTACTCTGTACACACATACATTTACTATGTACACACATACATTTACTCTGTACACCATACATTTACTCTGTACACCATACATTTACTCTGTACACCATACATTTACTCTATACACACATACATTTACTCTGTACACACATACATTTACTCTGTACACACATACATTTACTCTGTACACACATACATTTACTCTGTACACCACACATTTACTCTGTACACACATACATTTACTGTGTACACCATACATTTACTCTGTATACCATACATTTACTCTGTACACACATACATTTACTCTGTACACACATACATTTACTGTGTACACCATACATTTACTCTGTACACACATACATTTACTCTGTATACCATACATTTACTCTGTACACACATACAATTACTCTAGATCTGTACACCATACATTTACTGTGTACACCATACATTTACTGTGTACACCATACATTTACTGTGTACACCATACATTTACTCTATACATCATACATTTACTCTGTACACCATACATTTACTCTGTACACCATACATTTACTCTGTATACCATACATTTACTCTGTACACACATACATTTACTCTGTACACATTTACTTTGTACACCATACATTTACTCTATACACATTTACTGTGTACACCATACATTTACTGTGTACACCATACATTTACTCTATACATCATACATTTACTCTGTACACCATACATTTACTCTGTACACCATACATTTACTCTGTACACCATACATTTACTCTGTACACACATACATTTACTCTGTACACATTTACTTTGTACACCATACATTTACTCTATACACATTTACTCTGTACACATACATTTACTCTGTACACCACACATTTACTCTATATACATTTACTCGATACACATTTACTCTATACACATTTACTCTATACACATTTACTCTATACACATTTACTCTGTACACATTTACTTTGTACACATTTACTTTGTACACATACACATTTACTTTGTACACATACACATTTACTTTGTACACATACACATTTACTCTATACACATTTACTCTGTACACATTTACTTTGTACACATACACATTTACTTTGTACACATACACATTTACTCTATACACATTTACTCTATACACATTTACTCTATACACATTTACTCTATACACATACACATTTACTTTGTACACATACACATTTACTTTGTACACATACACATTTACTTTGTACACATACACATTTACTTTGTACACATACACATTTACTTTGTACACATACACATTTACTTTGTACACATACACATTTACTCTATACACATTTACTCTGTACACATTTACTTTGTACACATACACATTTACTCTATACACATTTACTCTATACACATTTACTCTGTACACATACACATTTACTTTGTACACACACATTTACTCTATACACATTTACTCTATACACATTTACTCTGTACACATTTACTTTGTACACATACACATTTACTCTGTACACATTTACTTTGTACACATACACATTTACTCTATACACATTTACTCTATACACATTTACTCTATACACATTTACTCTGTACACATACACATTTACTTTGTACACATACACATGACTATACACAACATACACATTGGACTTTGTACACATACACATGACCTAGACACAGACACATTACTTGGACACATACACATTTACTCTATACACATTTACTCTATACACATTTACTCTGTACACATACACATTTACTCTATACACATTTACTTTGTACACATACACATTTACTTTGTACACATACACATTTACTCTGTACACATTTACTTTGTACACATACACATTTACTCTATACACATTTACTTTGTACAACATATGTGCATTCTTGGCTTATAACTACATTTGGTGGGGGACTGTAATTTGCTGAATTGTCTTGTTTCTTTTATGTACACCATTACAATACGTTATAAATGTGGTAAAAGGGTAGAGTGTAGATCTGTATATAATGATAATACTAACTAGATTTCCTGTTTGTATAGGTTGCTACAGTAACACTCAAATTAACCAATCATCGATGAGCTTGTGTAATTACATGTAATCAGTTTTATTGGCCAGTGTAACTGTTAATAATCAATAGTGATAATGACAGTTTCTGTCATGTTACATCTCTTTGTTATCTGGATATGATGTAATATAGTATGTTAATGTATAGAAACAAGTATAGAGAATTGTAGTGATCTTTAATACTTAATTAATACATACAGGTATCAGGCTATTATATCTATATTACATGGACATATTTACATCTCGGTGATATACACATGTTGACTTGGTACATGTCAGAGTTGACATACTTTTATTGTAGTATTTATTCAGGTACACCAACTCCATATAAACCCATTATTTTGTTCTGACTTTTTGTCTTCCATTTGTGTTAAATCTTTGGTGAAGAACATGACACTTCATTGTTTTGGTAGCTCTTCAATTGTTTTTTTAACAGAGACTGGTACTAGTGCAGCAAGTCACAAAGAAGTGATGAAGCTTCGGAAAGCAAACCAGCAACTACAGGAGGAAAATAATTTGCTCAAACTTAAAACAGATATACTGCTGGATATGGTGAGTAGTACTGTCTTGTATAACTTTATTTACATCAGATATATACTGGATATGGTGAGTAGTGGATTTCTGATGTAACTTTACATTACATATTTGGCTGGATATGGTGAGTAGTTGATTTCTACTTTTAGTGTAATTTTACATCACATTTAGTTAGATATGGTGAGTAGTGGATTTCTAGGGAAACTTTTTTTAGTTGTCTGGGTTTATCACCCTCTGAACAGCCAGGGTCATTTTGAGGCAGGGTCTCCTGTAGTAGTTGGTGGCTACCTCATGATCACTGAACAATATAAGGGAGGATTGTTGCTTGGCATCAAGAGCATTTAGGGTAAAGTGTCCAAGTACACAGCCACAACAGCACAAACCGACCCGTTTATTAGCTTCACAAGAAACACAAACCAACACAGGTAGGGAGGGTTGAACCACACCTCAGGTCAGAGATTGTATCGCCGGCGCTCAAACTGACCAAGCTATGGTTGCCCCCTTCTTTGTAAGCAACTGTATGTATCTGTATAACATTGTTTGTGACCAAACTCTCACTATTGAAATCTTAGATATTGTGTTTACATCTATTTCAGTTAGCAGAAGCATCGGCAGTGTCCCATTACCATGAAAATGAACTGAAGCAATTAAAAGCTCAAGCTGGGAGGAGAAAGTGACCTCTGATACAGTTCACTGGTACATGTTGGAGAGAGATAGTGGGGAGTCATACCCCGACCATCACAGGGCCTCTTATTGGGATGACTCATTGGCGTCCGCAGTCTTCCTCATCAGGTTTCTTAACATAAATATATTGTGAAGACTGCCAAGTGAAGGATCTTGTTGTATGTACTTGAATATGTTTAGATAGAAATATCATCTCCCCTTCACCTGGATTTCTTCAACAGTTTCCATCCGTCCAAGTCTGTTCAGTACCATCATGTGTGAAGAGAAGGCGCAACATATAAACCATACAGACATGTTTTTGTACATTGATATATGTGTAGTCTATAGACGTGATACAGGACACATTTGTATTATGTGTAGTCTATAGACGTGATACAGGACACATTTGTGTGTGTGTAGTCTATAGACGTGATACAGGACACATTTGTATGTGTGTAGTCTATAGATGTAATACAGGACACATTTGTATTATGTGTAGTCTATAGATGTGATATAGGACACATTTGTGTGAGTAGTCTGTAGACATAATACAGGACACATTTGTATGTGTGTAGTCTATAGATGTAATACAGGACACATTTGTATGTGTGTAGTCTATAGACGTGATACAGGACACATTTGTATTATGTGTAGTCTATAGACGTGATACAGGACTTATTTGTATTATGTGTAGTCTATAAACGTGATACAGGACACATTTGTGTGAGTGTAGTCTATAGACGTGATACAGGACACATTTGTATGTGTGTAGTCTATAGATGTGATACAGGACACATTTGTATTATGTGTAGTCTATAGATGTGATACAGGACACATTTGTATGTGTGTAGTCTATAGATGTGATACAGGACACATTTGTATTATGTGTAGTCTATAGACGTGATACAGGACACATTTGTATGTGTGTAGTCTATAGACGTGATACAGGACACATTTGTATTATGTGAAGTCTATAGACGTGATACAGGACACATTTGTATGTGTGTAGTCTTTAGACGTGATACAGGACACATTTGTATGCGTGTAGTCTATAGATGTAATACAGGACACATTTGTATGTGTGTAGTCTATAGATGTGATACAGGACACATTTGTATGTGTGTAGTCTATAGATGTAATACAGGACACATCTGTATGTGTGTAGTCTATATATGTGATACAGGACACATTTGTATGTGTGTAGTCTATAGGAAGTATGACTGATTATATGGGAGGAAGTGAGAATCAAGTGCGACTAGAATATATTTAGGGAGGAAGTGAGAATTAAGTGACTGAAATGTATTTAGTGAGGAAGTATGACAGATGTATTTTGGTGAGAATGTATGACAGTAGTTAAAAAACATTTCCTCAACTACATTTTTAGCCCACCATCATCAAAGGGGGGGGCTGTTTAAATTGCCCTGTGTCCGTGGTACGTCCCTCCATAAACAATTCTTGTTATCGCTATTTCTCAGAAAGTACTGAAGGGATCTTACTCAAATTTCATATGTAAGTTCCCCTTGGTCCCTAGTTGTGCATATTGGGACCAATCAGAAACAACATGGCCGACAGGTAGCCATCTTGGATTTTCACAAGTGCAGGTTGCTACTGCTATATAATGTCATGTAAAGTTATTAAATGTTTTCAAGGAAGAGTGAGGAAGGAAAAATAAGAGAAAATATCAGTCTTTCCTTTGATTGATATGGATCATTCAATGTTTGGCTCCAAGATTCCTCAGGGATCTTTTGTTTATAAATGTTATTGTCTAATACCAAGACGTAATGGAAAATACTTGTACTGCGCAAACTCGTAAACTGCACTCTATAAGCCAAAGCATATATCCTGTACTTTCAACTTTACACAAATATGTCCATTTCTATCCAGTTGATGTGTATTGGTTAAAAAACATGTAGCTACCTATAATTTTGGTATAAAATAGATCTGTATTTAGAGAGTTTTTATCACTATAGGACATACATGGAATTCTCCAACTTTGATTAGCTGTATCAGGTTTTAATTTGTATTATCATTGATTTAAATACATAATGCTTTCTCCTGATAGACATCCTATTTAGTAACTTTATATCCAAAGTCATTATTGGTAAAATAAAAACAAAATAACTTCTGTGATGTTCATTTCCAGAATTTCCTCGATCATAACGTAATACCAATATTTCTGTTAGTAACAGTTATATAGATTAATTAGTTAATTTATTTTTGTGATATAATTATTAATAAATAAAAATGGCTTAGCAAATATATATGTTTTTGTGTTTTCTGTTGACAATGTATAACGTCTAGAGGAAATTACATCTGTACAAGGACATGTGGGACATTCCCAGAATTAAACATTCTGTGAATTCTAAACGTTACAAAAATGTTTGAAACTTTGTTTTGGTGGTTGCATTATTGTGTGCATTTGAATCTGTTGTTTTGACTGTGACAATGTCACGAGCGAAACTGGCATCAAAACGATGTCACAAGCGAAACTGGCATCACAACGATGTCACAAAGAAAGACTGGCATCACTTTTCCATCTGTAATGGCATCATCTTCAATATTTCCACATGTGCTGGACAGATCACTGGTCTCTTTCGTTTCCTAGTCTTAATGTAACATATCTTTGGGGAATTTGAAGACCAATAAGGCCATCGGATAGTAACCATGGCTACCAGAGTTGGAGTTCTACAAACATCCCCTCTGGGATCTCTAAACAAATGTATTTGTATGTGGATATTTTTATTGAATTTCACCGGCTGAATTCTATGTTAAATGGATAGATTTATCAAACTTGTCTGGGGCAATCAATCAAAATCTCTTCAGACATGGCTGATTTTCTTCCGTCGCCATCTTTGATTCTGTGCATACTACTTCTCAGCGGGAATTAATTTAAGGAATTGCACGCATCCAGCATGTTCCAAAATGTAATCGAATGTGATTCCATACATCCGGAGATTCCAGACTAAGAATCAAGCGCACCCTTGTATAGAACACCGATACATTATAGGAGCTTGACCCTATGGTACACAAAACACTATTGCCATACATTGAATCTAATATATAATTTTCTGTGGTTCAAATCCATTTGAACCTGATCAGTGGGAACAAGGTGAGTGAGTTATACTCCTTGTTATCTGATAATCTGATTAAAACCAGACACACATTTACTCCAAATAGTATAGTATACCCCCATTTCACTTTTTGATAGTGATTGAAAACAAAACAAAGTATTTAGTTTTAGGTTTAATAAAATTGGATATATACATGAACAGTTTAACAGTGCTCCCATTCAATTTACATACAGAATAAAACTCAGTCTTATTTGAACTGTTAAACTACAGACATTTCATTGCATTTAAAAAAATTCCAATAGTAAAAGAAATGTTTTGTAATCCTAATTACAGGAAGCTCACAGGAATTGCCAACCCAAGGTTTAATTTGTGACTGTCAGCTGTGTACCAAGTCTAACTACGAATGTGTATCTATCTTTGTCATGTGCATAAATGCTCATACATTAGAACAGTTGAACAAAAAGAGCTGCTAACAGCACAAGCCTACGAACACAAACCTACAAGTGGTACTAATCAGATTATAAATGCCATTGACCATTATAATAGAATTATAATAATTATGGAAGAAAATGTAAAACCATCAAAATGGCTGTTCCGTATAAAAATTGAGTCAGTAAAAATATGTCTGAATTTACTGAAATAGAATTTACATAAAAGCAAAGTGTCTGAAAGTTCAAATATAATCAATGACTTGTTTTGATATGGAATTTATAATCAATGACATAATGAATGAGTTTTACAGGAAAACATACAGTATTAAAACAGCAACATGTTCGACTCCAAAAGATATGTCACTCATATTGATTATGTATGTCATATGAAGAATTGATCAAATCCTCCAGAACTTAACTCACTCATACACAGAGAACACTTTGTGGTCTACACAATTTATATTCTTAAGTCTTCCATCCAAGTATAACATGTTAATATAGGTTTCCTGTCATGTTACCAGTGTTTTTTTCTAAGATAACAAGTTGTCATATCGAAAAGGTTTGACCAATATCTGTGAAACAATAACTGGGTATGACCTGGTTAATGCTAGTATTACCAGTGGGAGGTCATTATTTGAGAAAATTCTTGTTCTTTTATTACAATATTGGTATATGTATCACAACAACCTACACTAAAATCTGTATTTGAATTCCTCTTCAAGCTTCATCAGATTCATGACCATTTGTACAATATTTTGAACATCCATTTACTCAGTGAATTGTGTTGGTGAAATGTAATAGATCCCAAGTATGAGACTGACCAAATGCAGTGTTTAGTATCTGCCTCTACCCCCACCCCCACGTCCTCCACGGAATCCTCCACCACCTCGGAATCCTCCGCCACCTCCACCTCCACGTCCACCCCCTCGGAAGCCACCACCTCCTCCTCGTCCTCCTCGACCTCTAAAACCTCCACTACCTCCTCTTCCACCTCCTCGTCCACCTAAAACAGAGACAGTGAACATTAATTCCTATACATACCGGTATGTTTGTGATTTTAACATAATTCTTTTATTCCAGACCTTCAGTTGTGAGGTGATCAAGTGTTGCATGTGTTGATTAAATGGATAGGTTTGAACAATTTCTTGATGTATTGATAGCAAATTTCACACACCAACATAAGCTTGCTAGGGGAGCTAAGAAGGTGACACAAATTTAACAGGTAAATAGAACACCAATACTGCGTTAGATCCTGATGATGTTTAAGCATGTGATTAAACATGTTACCTCTTCCACCTCTTGCTCCTCTGCCAGCTCCTTTAGGTTGAGGTAAAAATCTTTGAAGTGGTAATAATTTTGCAGGGTCTATAAAAAACTGAAAAAAAAAAAGATCATACATGTTTATCTTAATCCTAATCCATCATATATTCAAGGATATCAAATTCAATTTAATACATTTGATTTTGGAGAGATACCTAAATGATATCCAAATGACGGAAGTGTGGATGAATAGTTTAATTCATTACAAATCAAGTTAAAACTTCACATCCAAAATGTACGGTGAGTTAACCAAGATGATACTGTCAAAATGTACGGTGAGTTAACCAAGATGATACTGTCAAAATGTACGGTGAGTTAACCAAGATGATACTGTCAAAATGTACAGTGAGTTAACCAAGATGATACTGTCAAAATGTACAGTGAGTTAACCAAGATGATACTGTCAAAATTTACCAATAAAATGTCACTCACCTTTGTCTCCTTTGTAAATGATTTCGACTTCATGTCATCTGAGAGTTTCACCGATACATACTTTGTTGTTAAGGAAAATGTTTTTAATCAAATTTGAAAAATAAGGGTTACTTCATTTAAACACATAAACACCTACTTTTGATACACAACACACCAGATTACCTTGGTGAACATATGCCCAAATATGAGTTTGAGTGACTAGTAGTGCAGGAGAGAGAGCCCAGAGTCACCCACTTGGCACACAACACACCACTTCACCTAGGTAGGCTCATGGCCCAGTCATGAAGCTCCAGTGACAAGTAGTGTAAAAGATGCAGCCTGGACAGACTAAAGACAAACAGGCAGATACAAAACTTCAGTTTTCAGTGGGGGACTAACAAACCTGATGAGCTCATTCCCTCAAATATCCTGACGATAATCCACATTGAAGGCAGAGATATTTCGACACAAAGTCATGATCACAAAACCATTGGACAGGTGTTGAATATCCTTTAATTTTTATTATGCTTCAAGTTAATAGTATTAGAATCTACATACTGAATTTGAATTTTACCTGCTGCCCCATTGCATGATTGTAAGAGATGACTAAATTTGGGATCATATATATATATATACCCTCTTCTTCCTAAGCATCTTTGTTCTTCCTAATGTCTCCCTTGACACCGCCTCACTTTTTATTTTGTACATTAAATTTTCCAGCAATATTACCTTGATTGTGAGACTCCTTTTTACGCCGTAGGCAAATTTCCTGTGTAAACACACTTTCAGAAAATCCGGAAATTTAAAATCCGGAACCAATTTATTTATTTTAGTTTTAACAAATGTGAAGCCTGCATGTACTACTTTATAATGAATATACCAATTATAGTGTACATTTATTTTTTCATTTTTTATGCATATCATAATACGGGAGTTATTTGCAAAACACTCATGGCCACGTGCACCCAGTCTTTCTGTGGTGTGTTACCTGGGAGGCCATCCTTTAATGACCTCAAACCTCAAACCTGAATCTATCCATGGACCTATCCTTGAACACAATCTTTATCCTTAGGAGTGGATTTCCCATTTATTATTCCTGAAATCATACTTGCTGACACTGTAAAAGGATACGTAGTCCCTGATGGATCCAAATATCTCATCCACTTTTCCGATCTGTTGTTTGTTCTCCAGGTACAGAGGTGCATTGAAGTATGGGATCTTCTCATTTGTGCATTTACACACTAAATCATCCTCACATGGGTGTACAAAGTGGCATAGTTCTGAATTCAAAGTAGTTAGTTGTTAACAAGAGGTCCAATGGGCCTTCATCACTCACTTGATATTCACTCTGATGCTCAGCCTTATAGTTAACAAATATGACACCTAGATATGACCTTGAATAAGGGTCAAGGACATTTCCTTTTTTTGCAAACTTTGCTGTATCTCATCCTAGGAACCTGTTAGCCAAATTTCTCGGCTCTATAGGCCTTTTTGTTAATCAGAAGACAAGTTATTTCAATGTTTAAACAAATTTTACCCCTGTAACTTTGAATAGGGGTCAAGGTAATTTGTTGGACTCCATATACCAGGAACTGACAGATCATGATCTTGGAACCTACCTCAGGGGTGTAAAACAAATTTAAGTCTCTTGCCCCGGGCAAGTAGGGCTCAGACACCCACTTGCATAAATGCAATTTCTAATTGCCATACTATTAACATTCAAATGTGTTTCAATAAAATACATGAAAAGGCCATATCAAAAATGCTTTATGGACTATTTCATCATTTAATGTTAAGCAAGTGAAAAATATTTACAATCCTTTCCAAATATTATTAAAAAAAGTAATACTTTCTATTTTGATAAACAAAGACCATTTTACAGATACCCCTGGTAAAAAAATCTTTCCTTTGTCTAATAAGAGCATTTAAGAGCTTAAGTATTACAGTAAGCAAACAACTTTCTTCCATTAATTCTACTTCAGCTGCAGCTTCTATCATTTCCATCAGCTTAATGATTCAAAAAATCATTCACAAAGTGAAGGCCTCAGAATGCAACCAGCAACCAACTTTTCCCACATCTAAAATTTGATTTACAAATGGAGAAAAATAGATAAATACAGAATATCAGCTACTGTTTATTTCAATATATCTTAATATGCAACTACACTACAGTCATTTTGGTAAATTCCTAGTCACACAGAATGTTAGAGATTGCAATATTTTACTTGCTTCAGGCAAGTGTACAACATTTTTTCATTTGCTTGAACTCAAAATTTGGTTGCCCCGGATGTCGGGTAAGTGGATTTTTACACACCTGAACCTATCTGCCAGCTCCAGCCCTTTCTGTTTTTGAGAAGCCAGGGGAGGTTAAATAAAACTGACCAGATATATCACAGAAGAGACACTGTCAGATATATTATCTATCAAGAAACAGGCCCACAGGCATTAACGGTCATCAATCTGATTAAAATCTTCCGATTCATGACAATCAATTGCAAAATCTCATAATCGATTAATCAGTCCAGCAATAAATACAACAGAACTTATTTTTTATTTAGTTATCACTGCTTTACTTTCGAAATTGTTGCCATGAATCCAGCATCTTAAGCATTTCACAGACCATAGTAGGGTGTTATTAAGCTATGAACAAGTAGAGCAAATCTAAAATTGTTCCAATAATATCTAAAAAACATCTTAGGAAGAATACAAAAGGAAATTAATAAAATGAATAAGCACCCCTAGGTGACTAGGAAAACATTGCCTTAAAGAGGCTTGCCCGCAGAGAGATCAGAAAAATTGGCTAATAGAAAAAGATTTTTTACACATGACAGATTGTTGGAATTGTTGAGTTTTTCATTTTATTTTCCTTATAAAACGCTGAAAAGTGATATAAAACCTCATTTTTAAATATTATTTATTTAATCGCAACCCGCAATAAGTCTAATTTGATTGACACATCAAAGAAACAAGCACGTGCACAGTGCCGCACAGTGATAACTTCAAAGGCAGCGGCGATTTACAAAGAAGATTTGCCGTTATATTCCATACATTTCCCTCTCAGGTTGAGTTTTAAAACGTCTTTTAAATACATATTCTGTAATTGTTTTCAAGAAATAAAGTCGGAAAGCCTCTAATTTTGTCACATAGAAACGTGTACTGAAGTTTATTTAGTGATCGGAGATGTGCCGTTTACCGGTCTGTCTGCGGGTAAGCCTCTTTAAGTATAAATCTGCATATAAACTGGGGATAATTATAAGCTTATCTTGTTCCAGTAATATGTGAATAAATGCCTAGTATGAGCTACACAGATAAGAGGACTAAACATTGAATCTAGACCTTACCCTTAACTTAATTGACTAGTGTGAGCTACAGACAATAGGACCAAACATTGAATCTAGACCTTACCCATAACTTCCTCTGGAGGGCCATAATCCTGGTATCCACCACGTCCACCTGAGAAAAGGAAATACATGTACAAAGTATTAAGATATCCCCTACTAAGAACTCAAACTTACAACTTCCATCCTTATTATAATAGCAAAATACTGGGTAACTAAATCAAAGGTATTTTCATGGATATTTATATATCATCATGCTTATTTTCAAGTAAAACAACAGAGAATGACTTGGCAGTGGCTCAAGTTTTCTTTGGAATCCTGTACATTTACTTTGACAATTTAGTTAAACACCAATTTGAGCAATTAATTTTGATACTGGTATATGACATTATTGACATACAACATCACCATAGTTAACTACATTTACATATTAATTCAAGGCTTCAACCAAAACTGAAATATTGAGATGACAAGTCATTACAAGTGATACTCGTGTGCCAAATGCAATTAAGTATAACTGCTGAAATAAGCCATGATGTCAACTCGTTTGAAGTATTCTCATGCTTGACTTATACACCTATAAATGAATTAAAATGCATTACATAATGAATTTACCAACAGAGCACTAACAAAGATTTTCTACACTTCATGTTTAGATAAAGTTCAGTAATTGTTCCTACCTATAACTTGTTATTTCTTTGATATATATTTTGACATTATTCCCTTCTGCGAAAACCGTATGCAGAAATTTATAAACCAGTGACTTTCGCTTGGAAAGCACCTTTTTTTTGTTACTTTTCATGATCATATAAACGCTTTACTATAACACGCTTATCTGACAAGCATCACAGTGATAAGAATTATCATCTGCTAAAAATTGGATTCTGAGTCTGACGCAAGTATCGGGATTTTGCCTGCGTTATTTGCGAAGAATTGTGCGTAAATACGCATTTACGCAGGCTATGTGGAGCACTGTTAAATATTTACCTCTTCCACCACCTCTTCCTCCTCTTCCTCCACCTCCTCTAAATCCTCCTCCTCTTCCACCCCCACCGCCTCTAAATCCTCCACCACCGCCACCTCTGCCACGAAAACCTGGTGGTCCCATTTCACTGAAACATTAACACATAAAGGAATTTGAGAAGAAGTTGAAAATGTAAATAGTCTGCATTTCCAAAAGATCAAAGCCAAATATTCATAATGGCATACCATGTTAACAACAATTGGTTTGGTTTGTTTTTGTTTAACGTCCTTTTGACCCGGAGAAAAACCACCGGTCTATGGTCAGTACCTTGCAACTGCCCCACGTAGGTTTCAAACTCTCAACAAATGTTACAGAAAAACTACTGACATCAGAGTCATCGGAATGACATGCTGCATGAACCAATGAAAGAATTTTGTTAAAAATATCAAAAATGAAAAAGTTGAAATTTGGTGACCTTTGACCCCAAAGCAAACTTTTTAGTTTTACCTCTCACCTTAAAATTAGTAATTAGGAAAAATTAGCCCCAGACATGATCTACCAATAATATGATTACATAACCTCTGTATAATGAATACTTTTTGAGTTATGGTCATTTTAAACTTTTAAAATATAACATTATGACTGACATATTGGATTTTGGACCAACCCGAAAATAACAAGACTTTAATTGTCAGGACCATGTCAAAGTTATTTGATAAAAGTTTAGCTGAATGCCATTGGGGTAACTTGAAAAGAAGCTTTAAATGTGAATGGTCGGCATAACCAAAAACAACAAAAGAAATATACAAGATATTGTACCACGTTAATGATAAATGTTGAACGAAAAAGGAACAATATCAAAATGATTGGAATGACATGGTCCATGGATTGCATGAAAGAATTTTCAAAATGTTAAAAAAAGAAGATTTTCTTAAGATAGACAAACATGACCCCTTAGCGAGCTTTCTAATAAACAAATAAAATCAATGCATGAACCTTGTCAATTCGATGTTTTTTGAGTTATGGCATTTTTTTTTTTTTTAGGTATGATGTCATGGCGGCGATATTCGATTGACCTACTTCTTAATTGTTATTTGACTCCTTTGACATATGCCATATAATGTAAGAAAGAGTGTATAATAATAATAATAGATAATAATTTATTCCTAAATGCTACAGTACAATATATTGATCCGGCCATAAGGATGCTTTTGTAGCAGGAATGAATAGTGTAGGTTATATATATTAGAACATACCTCGTGTTTCACTGAGCGTCGTTAGTTATATACCAGAAGTATATCTACTTCCGCTAATCTATTCTTCCGTAATCGTTATGTAATCTTAGCTCTCATTGGTTAGTTATTGTGTATTGTTGGCTAGAGTATAAATAGCGTCTGCACTTGTATTTCGATAGCCAGACGGATGCGTTTAGTCGCAGGTCAGCTCATTCTTTAGCTTCTTCTCTCTCTCTAACTCTGTGATGTAGTAGTGTAGGGTACTTTATATTATTAACATTGTAGTCACATATTCTGTGGAACCGGGATGGGGTGGTTTATTACACACACATCTGTATACCGGTAGGCGAAGTTGTAAGTAGCTACTGAGTAGGACAGGGTTATATACTAGGTGATAGGATAGTAAGGGTACATATATTTCTAGGTATTATTGTTTGTATTTGCGTATGTATAAACTCGTCAAATGTCCACGGGGTATAATAAATGTGTTATTGAATGTTTATCTGCCTTTCTTGCTTATTCCACTTGTAGCCTATTATTACTTACACTCCTGGTCACGGCACCAAATGTAGTAGGAGTGGGAAAATGCACGGCCAGACCGAGGTTCGAACCCCGGTCTGGCCGCTACATTTTCTCCTCTCCTGTTACAAAATTGGCGCCCAACTAAAACTAAAATACCCACGGTGGTGGTATAAGGGTCTCGTGTGTCTTCGAGGGCGAAGACTTGAAAAAAGGAGGGAGGTGTGTAGCGGGACTGGACTGGGTCGATCATCGGTGACCAGGTAGCTCAATTGGTAGAGCATCCGGCTAGTGTTCGGAGGTCCCGGGTTCGAACCCCGGTCTGGCCGCTACATTTTCTCCTCTCCTGTTACAAAATTGGCGCCCAACTAAAACTAAAATACCCACGGTGGTGGTATAAGGGTCTCGTGTGTCTTCGAGGGCGAAGACTTGAAAAAAGGAGGGAGGTGTGTAGCGGGACTGGACTGGGTCGATCATCGGTGACCAGGTAGCTCAATTGGTAGAGCATCCGGCTAGTGTTCGGAGGTCCCGGGTTCGAACCCCGGTCTGGCCGCTACATTTTCTCCTCTCCTGTTACAAAATTGGCGCCCAACTAAAACTAAAATACCCACGGTGGTGGTATAAGGGTCTCGTGTGTCTTCGAGGGCGAAGACTTGAAAAAAGGAGGGAGGTGTGTAGCGGGACTGGACTGGGTCGATCATCGGTGACCAGGTAGCTCAATTGGTAGAGCATCCGGCTAGTGTTCGGAGGTCCCGGGTTCGAACCCCGGTCTGGCCGCTACATTTTCTCCTCTCCTGTTACACTTTTACAGTTGAACTCAGTATGAATTATTGATAACATGGTCATGTTGTGAATATACACGACGAACTGACTTCTCTAAGTGAATGTGTTTATTTCAGCTCATCCCGAAGGCCATATGCGTGTTTGACTACAATCAGGGTAGTCTGCACTAGGTCAAGCCTTGTATTAGGACATATTTTACGCACCCATACTTGCAATTGTGTAACGTGCACAGGGGGAACAACGGAGCGGTCACCCATCCAAGAGCTGACCACGCTCGACGTTGCTTAACTTCGGGACACAGACACGACACTCAACTGCACAGCCACAAAAGCTAGCTATTGGACTATGCAGCTGAAATGCCCATATCCATGAACCATTACATTTGTATGATCGTAGACGACACATTTGCCATTGTCGGCATATCATACTTGGTTGTATATTTTACTCGGACATCTTTCACAACAGTATTGTGAAGGAACACAAATCAATCTAGCTTACTGATCACTTTTGTAATCCATGTATTTCTACCATAACCAGATTTCAATGGTGCAACCTGCTAGCAGTAGTACATTCAACATTGTTTATGTTTACATTATTAGACAACACATGGCATTGCCAGAACGCAATGTTACGAGTCTGGTAAAAAACAGAACAAATGATTTTCATATAATTATGAACACGAAAATCCACAACTGCATAGGTAATAACATGGAAATATAGGGCCTAATAACCAGGCCTTCTTACCTTGTTGTAAAATACACGTGCTTCCCGGAGGCTACGTTTTACGCATGCGTGGGGTATAAGTCGTAAACATTATATTCAATGAGATTATTAAACAAATGGAAAATATATCACCAAAGAATTCAAAAGCCTTGCTTGTTTGATTCTGTATTGGTATATGATATCAATTATTGTTATGAATTATAAAATAAGTCCGTTTACGGTTGTCCTAAACATCTGAATCAGCTGAACGTTTAGATACCATGTGTAATAACACTGAAGGTTGGAGCGCAAATTTGATACACGAAAACGTTTGTGGACCATTCGCACAACGAGTAACTAAACTGTAATACAATGCCAAGGGACAGCAGGTAGGCCTGAATGATTGCACTCGCTTCGATTTGACAGAGATGGTTATTTAAAGTGCCGCCTGTAACGTTTGGATTGAATCATAGGCGTCTCGGCGGTTGTTCACTTCAGCATGTTTCAAGACGCATCATCTTCCAAAATTCCATGATTTGAATATAGGCCAACTAGTGAAGTAAAGGCAGCATAAAGAAAGCGCGATTGCGAAGATCGCAGGAAAAAGAGAAATACCTGTTTATATTCTAATGAACACCAGTTCACAGACGTTAGAATACGAACAAGTTGCAATAATTGAATAAACATCACATTCTCATTAAATTATAACGGGGCAATCTTTTTTTGTCCGGTTATTGATGAAAAAGGTGCTATATTACATATTTTTACACCAATTTGTCTGCGTATTTTTCTCCTTTCTCCTTTTTCGCCTTTTTAAGCGATGACAAGGTGAAGGGACAGCAGATCTCGCAGATGAGCAGCAGACGACAACCATTACGTTTTGAATATAAAAAATTAAGAACTTGTTCGTGATAAATTTTATTAACAAATTCTAACTAGTGTGAAGTCAAACATTTGCACTTCGCCCGTTCGAGCTGCGCTCTCTACTACTATATATATACCAGCAGACATTAGGTAAAATTGGAATATTTTATTAAATTTCAGCTAATTGAGGTAAAATTAAGGTAACTTTTTCAAACTTGTTTGCTATTAAACTAATCACAAGCAACGTAAATATTTACAGCTTTTAATTGATTCGATATTTATATTGAAAAAAATTGGATGTGTACTTTTGGAGACAAAATACGGTTATTATACCTGATGCAAAATTTTAATAATTTTGTGACAAAAATACGTTTCAAAAACTTCATCGGTGCACATGGAATTTATATAGCTTTTTACTAATCTGAAAATGAAAAGGCTTGTGGTTCACAATAGGTTATGTAAATTAAAATCAGAGATCATTTATGCAAAATTTGAGCAATTTGCTCAAAATCATTTACTAGAAAAACATAATCGGTGGACATGAAATTTATTCAGCTTTTTAAAAATTGAAACAAATGGATGAAAAGTGGTTCACAATAAGGCAGTGTATTTAATTCGATATCATCTGGCTAGGTCATTACTAACAGATAGAGACAGTTACCAATCCCTGTATGAACGCAGTGATTTTTCAGCCTATATAAATAGGGTCGGGTACCGATCCCATTCCCAATGAGATTTCATTAAAAAAAATCCCAATTGTCCCGCCGAAATTTCCAAATAATTACCGATTTCAATTCCGGATATTTTGACCCGGTCGCTGTTTTTGCCGTTAGTATACAAGTAATGTGCAAACACTTGGGTGATCACGAATCGCCATAAAATGGCGGCCTCACATAATGGCAAGTACTACGCAAAGAAAATACGATTATCCGACAGCAAGGGCTCCAAAACCCTGACTGAACTATTTAAACCCAAAACACCAACACAGACGGCATTATCAGAACCCATAGTACATGCCAGTCCACTTCCGATTGTCGGGACAAAGCCTGCTATATCGGTATCTCCGCCACCTTCAGTCGCCGAGCCGGACACCGACTGTCAAGTCAACATAGGTCTACTTAAAGGAAAACCAAAATCAGATCGACGCCTTTTGATGAGAATTAATTTTGAGGGACCAGAACACTTGTCCGCAGAGGACCTCGGATCTCTGATCCTCTTGTTCAAAAACAAAAAAGACAGACAAATACCCTTGTGAATACTGTCACAACAAAATAGAAAAAATAAAACCAAAGTGATCTCCATTTAATTGTTTGTTTATTGTTTTAATGTATATAATAATTTATTTGTAATTCAAATTTACAATTTTTCCCAAAAATATCATTTTCCACGTTAGATTTTCCCAATTTCCAGGAAAGTTATTTTTTCCCAAAATAGGCTGAAAAATCACTGGTACGTCCCTGACTAGACTTCTTGATAACCCTGTATGGAGCCTCTCTTCATCATGTTATTTTCTCTTGTGCAGGTCTATCACAGGAAATTAAGGCCTGTAATGGCCTGCTCACCAACCATAACAAAGTTAGGCACTTCACTGACTGCAAGTTTGACAAAATCAGGATGTTAGACTTACTGTGTTTATCAGCCACAAACTAGTTGCCTAGACTGATGGTCTCGAGAGACTAACAAGAATGATACCATAATTTCATGATGAGTAATAGGTTTGAATGTATGTGAAAATACATTAATCTTTGACTTTTTTTCAACTTTATGCTTCTGTTTTCACAGATCATACAGGAAAAGGTCTAGATCAAGGAGCGGATCAAGAGAAAGGAAACGCTACAGGAGTAGGTCTAAGAGCCCTGATCGTTCACGAAGATCAAGATCAAGGGAGAGAACAAGACGATCACGGTCAAGGGATAGAGATAGGTCTAAGAGATCAAGATCTCGTGACCGAGAGAGACGTCGGTCAAGGTCAAGGGACAGAAGACGATCAAGGAGTCGTGAGAGGGATAGGAGAAGGAGATCTAGGTCACGAGAAAGGGACAGAGATCGACGGTCTCGTTCAAGAGATCGAAAGTTAGTATCAATCTGTTCATATTTAGATTGAAAACTTTTCAAATATTACCCTGGTAAGATGCTAGCTACCTTGGCTAGCTCCTACAGACTCAGTTAGGAAGTAATTAAAAAGTCACCCTTAAAAAATACTAACTGCTTCCAACTGACTCGGCTAGGGAGTATGTCACCCTTAAAAAATACTAACTGCTTCCAACTGACTTGGCTAGGGAGTATGTCACCCTTAAAAAATACTAACTGCTTCCAACTGACTCTGCTAGAGAGTATGTCACCCTGGTAAGATAACAGCTATTTCCGATCAACTCAGCTAGGGAAAGTTTCTCTTTATCGGTAGGGTTTCAGATAATTAAGACAGGGTCCCAGATTCACTCCCTATTGGAGGCATATCACTTTTTTAGGAGCTGTGAAACCGTCACGAAGTGTGATAATGGTATAACTTTTCTGACAGTGATGGCGTGGTCATCAACATTTCACTTTAAAGTAATGATCCCTTACTCAAGAGATAAGTCTAAATTTAACTAAACTTGGTATATACATCTAGTTAGATTACATAGTGTGGACATCTTAACACAGCCTTCAATTCCGTGAATTATCATCCAGTCACCGCTAATGCTGGGAATCTGAAGTTCAAAGTTTGGTATTTCTAGCTTAGTTTCTCAAAAGTATCAATGCTATTTCAACAGGGTGCTGCCATACTATCAATTAGAAGTTTTTGGTTGTTTTTAGAAAAATTACTGAAATTTTAGTGAATTTTGGAGGTTGCTTAAAACTTTACTATACTGACAATGTGGGACAGGTGAGACATATAATTAAATGTAGGTGTAACTATGATGACAATGTGGGACAGGTGAGACATATAATTACATGTAGGTGTAACTGAACTTACAATGTGGGACAGGTAAGACATATAATTACATGTAGGTGTAACTGAACTTACAATGTGGGACAGGTGAGAGATATAATTACATGTAGGTGTAACTATACTGACAATGTGGGACAGGTGAGAGATATAATTACATGTAGGTGTAACTATACTGACAATGTGGGACAGGTGAGACATATAATTACATGTAAGTGTAACTATACTGACAATGTGGGACAGGTGAGACATATAATTACATGTAAGTGTAACTATGATGACAATGTGGGACAGGTGAGACATATAATTACATGTAGGTGTAACTATACTGACAATGTGGGACAGGTGAGAGATATAATTACATTTAGGTGTAACTATACTGACAATGTGGGACAGGTGAGACATATAATTACATGTAGGTGTAACTATACTGACAATGTGGGACAGGTGAGACATATAATTACATGTAGGTGTAACTATACTGACAATGTGGGACAGGTGACACATATAATTACATGTAGGTGTAACTATACTGACAATGTGGGACAGGTAAGAGATATAATTACATGTAGGTGTAACTATACTGACAATGTGGGACAGGTGACACATATAATTACATGTAGGTGTAACTATACTGACAATGTGGGACAGGTGACACATATAATTACATGTAGGTGTAACTATACTGACAATGTGGGACAGATGAGACATATAATTACATGTAGGTGTAACTATACTGACAATGTGGGACAGGTGAGACATATAATTACATGTAGGTGTAACTATACTGACAATGTGGGACAGGTGACACATATAATTACATGTAGGTGTAACTATACTGACAATGTGGGACAGGTGAGACATATAATTACATGTATGTGTAACTATACTGACAATGTGGGACAGGTGAGACATAATTACATGTAGGTGTAACTATACTGACAATGGGGGACAGGTGAGACATATAATTACATGTAGGTGTAACTATACTGACAATGTGGGACAGGTGAGACATATAATTACATGTAGGTGTAACTATACTGACAATGTGGGACAGGTGAGACATATAATTACATGTAGGTGTAACTATACTGACAATGGGGGACAGGTGAGACATATAATTACATGTAGGTGTAACTATACTGACAATGTGGGACAGGTGAGAGATATAATTACATGTAAGTGTAACTATACTGACAATGTGGGACAGGTGAGACATATAATTACATGTAGGTGTAACTAAACTGACAATGTGGGACAGGTGAGAGATATAATTACATGTAGGTGTAACTGAACTTACAATGTGGGACAGGTGAGAGATATAATTACATGTAGGTGTAACTGAACTTACAATGTGGGACAGGTGAGACATATAATTAAATGTAGGTGTAACTATGATGACAATGTGGGACAGGTGAGACATATAATTACATGTAGGTGTAACTGAACTTACAATGTGGGACAGGTGAGACATATAATTACATGTAGGTGTAACTATACTGACAATGTGGGACAGGTGAGACATATAATTACATGTAAGTGTAACTATACTGACAATGTGGGACAGGTGAGACATATAATTACATGTAAGTGTAACTATACTGACAATGTGGGACAGGTGAGACATATAATTACATGTAAGTGTAACTATGATGACAATGTGGGACAGGTGAGACATATAATTACATGTAGGTGTAACTATACTGACAATGTGGGACAGGTGAGAGATATAATTACATTTAGGTGTAACTATACTGACAATGTGGGACAGGTGAGACATATAATTACATGTAGGTGTAACTATACTGACAATGTGGGACAGGTGAGACATATAATTACATGTAGGTGTAACTATACTGACAATGTGGGACAGGTGACACATATAATTACATGTAGGTGTAACTATACTGACAATGTGGGACAGGTAAGAGATATAATTACATGTAGGTGTAACTATACTGACAATGTGGGACAGGTGAGACATATAATTACATGTAGGTGTAACTATACTGACAATGTGGGACAGGTGACACATATAATTACATGTAGGTGTAACTATACTGACAATGTGGGACAGGTGAGACATATAATTACATGTAGGTGTAACTATACTGACAATGTGGGACAGGTGAGACATATAATTACATGTAGGTGTAACTATACTGACAATGTGGGACAGGTGACACATATAATTACATGTAGGTGTAACTATACTGACAATGTGGGACAGGTGAGACATATAATTACATGTATGTGTAACTATACTGACAATGTGGGACAGGTGAGACATAATTACATGTAGGTGTAACTATACTGACAATGGGGGACAGGTGAGACATATAATTACATGTAGGTGTAACTATACTGACAATGTGGGACAGGTGAGACATATAATTACATGTAGGTGTAACTATACTGACAATGTGGGACAGGTGAGACATATAATTACATGTAGGTGTAACTATACTGACAATGGGGGACAGGTGAGACATATAATTACATGTAGGTGTAACTATACTGACAATGTGGGACAGGTGAGAGATATAATTACATGTAAGTGTAACTATACTGACAATGTGGGACAGGTGAGACATATAATTACATGTAGGTGTAACTATACTGACAATGTGGGACAGGTGAGAGATATAATTACATGTAGGTGTAACTATACTGACAATGTGGGACAGGTAAGAGATATAATTACATGTAGGTGTAACTATACTGACAATGTGGGACAGGTGAGAGATATAATTACATGTAGGTGTAACTATACTGACAATGTGGGACAGGTGAGACATATAATTACATGTAGGTGTAACTATACTGACAATGTGGGACAGGTAAGAGATATAATTACATGTAGGTGTAACTATACTGACAATGTGGGACAGGTGAGACATATAATTACATGTAGGTGTAACTATACTGACAATGTGGGACAGGTAAGAGATATAATTACATGTAAGTGTAACTATACTGACAATGTGGGACAGGTATGAGATATAATTACATGTAGGTGTAACTATACTGACAATGTGGGACAGGTGAGACATATAATTACATGTAGGTGTAACTATACTGACAATGTGGGACAGGTAAGAGATATAATTACATGTAAGTGTAACTATACTGACAATGTGGGACAGGTAAGAGATATAATTACATGTAGGTGTAACTATACTGACAATGTGGGACAGGTAAGAGATATAATTACATGTAGGTGTAACTATACTGACAATGTGGGACAGGTGAGAGATATAATTACATGTAGGTGTAACTATACTGACAATGTGGGACAGGTAAGAGATATAATTACATGTAGGTGTAACTATACTGACAATGTGGGACAGGTAAGAGATATAATTACATGTAGGTGTAACTATACTGACAATGTGGGACAGGTGAGAGATATAATTACATGTAGGTGTAACTATACTGACAATGTGGGACAGGTTAGAGATATAATTACATGTAGGTGTAACTATACTGACAATGTGGGACAGGTGAGAGATATAATTACATGTAAGTGTAACTATACTGACAATGTGGGACAGGTGAGACATATAATTACATGTAGGTGTAACTATACTGACAATGTGGGACAGACGAGACATATAATTACATGTAGGTGTAACTATACTGACAATGTGGGACAGGTGAGACATATAATTACATGTAGGTGTAACTGAACTTACAATGTGGGACAGATGAGACATATAATTACATGTAGGTGTAACTATACTGACAATGTGGGACAAGTGAGAGATATAATTACATTTAGGTGTAACTATACTTACAATGTGGGACAGGTGAGAGATATAATTACATGTAGGTGTAACTATACTGACAATGTGGGACAGGTGAGAGATATAATTACATGTAGGTGTAACTATGATGACAATGTGGGACGGGCGATACATATAATTACATTTAGGTGTAACTGAACTTACAATGTGGGACAGGTGAGAGATATAATTACATGTAGGTGTAACTGAACTGACAATGTGGGACAGGTGAGAGATATAATTACATGTAAGTGTAACTATACTGACAATGTGGGACAGGTGAGACATATAATTACATGTAGGTGTAACTGAACTTACAATGTGGGACAGGTGAGACATATAATTACATGTAAGTGTAACTGAACTGACAATGTGGGACAGGTGAGAGATATAATTACATGTAAGTGTAACTATACTGACAATGTGGGACAGGTGAGACATATAATTACATGTAGGTGTAACTGAACTTACAATGTGGGACAGGTGAGACATATAATTACATGTAGGTGTAACTGAACTTACAATGTGGGACAGATGAGACATATAATTACATTTAGGTGTAACTGAACTTACAATGTGGGACAGGTGAGAGATATAATTACATGTAGGTGTAACTATACTGACAATGTGGGACAGGTGAGAGATATAATTACATGTAGGTGTAACTATACTGACAATGTGGGACAGGTGAGACATATAATTACATGTAGGTGTAACTATACTGACAATGTGGGACAGGTGACACATATAATTACATGTAGGTGTAACTATACTGACAATGTGGGACAGGTGAGACATATAATTACATGTATGTGTAACTATACTGACAATGTGGGACAGGTGAGACATAATTACATGTAGGTGTAACTATACTGACAATGGGGGACAGGTGAGAGATATAATTACATGTAGGTGTAACTATACTGACAATGTGGGACAGGTGAGACATATAATTACATGTAGGTGTAACTATACTGACAATGTGGGACAGGTGAGACATATAATTACATGTAGGTGTAACTATACTGACAATGGGGGACAGGTGAGACATATAATTACATGTATGTGTAACTATACTGACAATGTGGGACAGGTGAGACATATAATTACATGTAAGTGTAACTATACTGACAATGTGGGACAGGTGAGACATATAATTACATGTAGGTGTAACTATACTGACAATGTGGGACAGGTGAGACATATAATTACATGTAGGTGTAACTATACTGACAATGTGGGACAGGTGAGACATATAATTACATGTAGGTGTAACTATACTGACAATGTGGGACAGGTGAGAGATATAATTACATGTAGGTGTAACTATACTGACAATGTGGGACAGGTGAGACATATAATTACATGTAGGTGTAACTATACTGACAATGTGGGACAGGTAAGAGATATAATTACATGTAGGTGTAACTATACTGACAATGTGGGACAGGTGAGAGATATAATTACATGTAGGTGTAACTATGATGACAATGTGGGACAGGTGAGAGATATAATTACATGTAAGTGTAACTATGATGACAATGGGGGACAGGTGAGACATATAATTACATGTAGGTGTAACTATACTGACAATGTGGGACAGGCGATACATATAATTACATGTAGGTGTAACTATACTGACAATGTGGGACAGGTGAGACATATAATTACATGTAGGTGTAACTATACTGACAATGTGGGACAGGCGATACATATAATTCCCTCTCAAGTCTGTTTAATAAAATAAGTTAAATTAAAATCTGCAATACTTGTTTTTAAAATGATAATTGATCATATTCAATAAATTGGTCATCAATTTAGATTTATATTAATCTTATATCCTATGTTTATATTTGAAAGGCGGGACAAGAGATCTAAAACACCTGATAAATCGAAAACAAAGGATACATCACCAGAAAGGAAGTTACCATATAGAGAAGGAGAATTAAGTGTGAGAGATGAACCACTTGATAAGGAAGAGGAACAGAAAAGACTCGAGATGGAAATGCAAAAACGAAGAGAAAGAATTGAGCATTGGAGAGCAGAGAGGAAAAAGACAAAAGAGCTTGCCCCTATAAATATTGCTCCTCCCACGAAGATTTGGAGTTTAGAAGATGATGATGATGATGATGATATTGTTGATGATGGATCAAAAGATGATGATAATGAACTAGATCCTTTGGATGCCTATATGCAGGTGAGGTGGTATCATATATGTCAGAAAACAATGTTGTTTCTTCTTTTTGTTTCCCTATATGATAGATTCATTTTACTAGTTAACCTGTCTATAAAGACCGCCTAAGGGAAGGCAGAAAAGCGGTCACTATAGACAGAATGCGTTTATAGACAGGTGAAAATTATTGCACCTACCAGTTAACGTGTAACTACCATAGATAATTGTCATTTAACAGGGCATTCAGTAGACCAGTCAGTTTTAACATTTTCAGAAGTGAAATCAGTGCATGCATACACGTTATATATATATTGTATATAATTATTATCTATAGATATGAAGGGTTACATCTTCATCAAAACAAAATTTCCATTAAACCCCCAGGAATAAAATATGATTTTGTGGAGTCCTTGACAAAAATAACTCAAAATGGTCGAATGGATACAAAAGTTAATTTTTTTCTATTTTGTTTTGAAATATTACTTTCAAATTATCTCCCTTTCTTTCTTAAGTAGAAAAATAACACAATAATTAATTAATTATGTTTGTGTTACAACTAATTATTTTGTGACATAAACTAACTTCTTAAAATAAAAGATTTTTCTTTTGACCCAAATTGAAATCTGGATATTTGTTGCAGTTGACTTTTTATTAGTATTGACTAATTAAAGATGGCGGTAGTATAAACGCTAATCCCAACATCTATGATTAAGAAAAGCATTATTGGCTTTCATGTGAGTAAATCTTGTTAACAGATATGACCAGTATTTGTTCTTGAAGTGATGTATCCTAGTGTAATCACAAAATAAGCTGACCAGGTCAAGTGAAGCAACCTTACAGCATAGTTGTAATGTAACACAAGCGACACCGTGGTGACCCGACTCCTCTCTCATGAGCCCTAGGCCAGGGCAGCTTTGGTAATTATAGGCTAACAGGCAGTAGGGGTGTTTTGTTTACATAATCAGGCCAGGGTCGATGTTCTGAATTTTTCGGGGATTTTATGAGGGATGATTGCTGAGAGCAGAAGATCAGATGACTGACATTCGACACATTAGACAGGTGGTCGCTATACAGAGGGTCGTTATATAGTAAAATCTCACTGTGAATTTCAAAATTGGTCGTTATAGGCAGGTGGTCATTATATACAAGCAATCGCTAGAGCAGGTTTGACTGTAAAACAATTCGGTCGGTAAAGCATTTTTTTTTTTCTGAAAATATATTATGTCTTAAGCTATGAAATCTATGCTTTGACAAAATCCTTAATTAATTCAAATCATAACATGGCCTTTTTACTGTCCATGAGATTTAGTTTGTAAATCTGTGTTAAGCTTTAAAAGTCCACATAAAGCATTTGGCTAGCCAAACTGAAAAATGAATACTTTTCCAGGAAGATATATCAATGCCTAAATTTTTCATTGTTCAGATTTAATGAGCGTGCCCTGGCAGACTGTTAGACATTAAAACCCCCCTCCCCCTAAAATAATTGTTAGTGTGGACGTCCCCTTCCCCTTAAATAACTGTACGTGTGAACATCCCCTGCGACTAAGATAATGAAGTAATAATTGATGATGATGTAATTATAGGTGATGATGTAATTATTGGTGATGATGTAATTATTGATGATGATGTACATGTAATCATTGTTGACAATGCAATCATTGGTGATGATGTAAAGTCATTGGTAATGATTTTTATTTGATGATGTAATTATATCTTTTGTGTTTCCAGAATATTGAAGATAAGTCAAATAAAGATAAGGAACAGAAAACAGGTGTTAAATCAGAAAATGGTGCTAATGTAAGTATAATTATACTAGTATTAATTTCTGCCATTGCTATAATTGGGTTCACATGCAAAAGAATGTGTAGTTCTATATGTCAGTAATACCAACTCAAAAAGACTTTCTGTTTAAAAAAATAATCAATCACAGTTATATTCAGACTCAGGACATGACACCATTTGTTCAATTATATATGCCAAACAAATCATGAGAGCTGAATGTCATGATTATAATCCCACAGTAGATGTCGTTATAATCCCACAGTAGATGTCATCATAATCCCACAGTAGATGTCATCATAATCCCACAGTAGATGTCATTATAATCCCACAGTAGATGTCATTATAATCCCACAGTAGATGTCATTATAATCCCACAGTAGTTGTCATTATAATCCCACAGTAGATGTCATTATAATCCCACAGTAGATGTCATTATAATCCCACAGTAGTTGTCATTATAATCCCACAGTAGATGTCATCATAATCCCACAGTAGATGTCATCATAATCCCACAGTAGATGTCATTATAATCCCACAGTAGTTGTCATTATAATCCCACAGTAGATGTCATTATAATCCCACAGTAGATGTCATTATAATCCCACAGTAGTTGTCATCATAATCCCACAGTAGATGTCATCATAATCCCACAGTAGATGTCATTATAATCCCACAGTAGATGTCATTATAATCCCACAGTAGATGTCATTATAATCCCACAGTAGTTGTCATTATAATCCCACAGTAGATGTCACTATAATCCCACAGTAGATGTCATCATAATCCCACAGTAGATGTCATCATAATCCCACAGTAGATGTCATCATTATAATCCCACAGTAGATGTCATTATAATCCCACAGTAGATGTCATCATAATCCCACAGAAGATGTCATGAAATTCAAGTGCTGTATTTACTGAATAAAGCACCTGTCAATAGTTTTTCTGAAATAAGGTTTTAAAGAAATCTTTTGTGGTCACTTGTTTTTATTAATATTTCAAATTGTGATATAAAGATGTACATAATGACTTGATAATAACCTGAGGTGATTGACACCTACATGTATGCAAGTTCATGTGAAACATTCTCCTCAAGGACAGAAATGCTCCCTCATCTGAGGTTACAGAGGTTGACATGGGCTCCCTCATCTGAGGTTACAGAGGTTGACATGGGCTCCCTCATCTGAGGTTACAGAGGTTGACATGGTCGATATATTACCAAACATTTTGCGTATTTTCAGAACGATGCAGCACTAGGAAAGGTGACAATGATTACAGGTGTGGTGAAGACTAAAACAGACACATCACTACACAAGGGAGAACTCATGTTAAACAATGTGGATGCCATGGAGGTAGGTTTTACCTTCTCACACAGGTCATTCTTTTGTACTATCTCTTTGTTTGAAGAATTTGTAAACAATAGTTGAAAATTTTTAAAAAATCAGTATGCCTTGCTTCAAACAAAGTTAGAGATGTATATTTCTAGAATTTGCCTTGTGTGGTATATATCTGTTTATCTGGTATCGAAGAATCATGAATTCTATGTGGCATATGAAAGTTTTCTGGACTTTGATTTTAAAATTATGGTTAGGTTTCCACATTATATTGGAGTTGCTATATGATATATGAACTTTGATATACAAGATCATTATCAGACAGTACATCATTGTCAGTATTTGTCACAATTGTCTAGTTATTTTACAGTTCGTCATTCTCATTTTAGTATTCATCAGAAGAGGAAGAAGAGGATTTAGACTCCACCATGGCAAAAATTAAAAACAGCAAAAAGGTAGGTTTAACTATTAAATGAAAGCCCTTATAAAGATTTTGATACCTTTGATAGATGGTGTAACCACATGTGGCTACATTGAGACACCACACAGTCCTAACTTGTCATGGTGTACCCCCATGTGGTTACTTTGATACACCAGACGGTCCTAACTTGTCATGGTGTACCAACATGTGGTTACTTTGATACTCCAGACAGTCCTTACTTGTCATGGTGTACCCACATGTGGCTACATTGAGACACCAGACAGTCCTAACTTGTCATGGTGTACCCACATGTGGTTACTTTGAGATACCAGACAGTCTTTACTTGTCATGGTGTACCCACATGTGGTTACTTTGATACACCAGACGGTCCTAACTTGTCATGGTGTACCAACATGTGGTTACTTTGATACTCCAGACAGTCCTTACTTGTCATGGTGTACCCACATGTGGCTACATTGAGACACCAGACGGTCCTAACTTGTCATGGTGTACCCACATGTGGTTACTTTGATACTCCAGACAGTCCTTACTTGTCATGGTGTACCCACATGTGGCTACATTGAGACACCAGACAGTCCTAACTTGTCATGGTGTACCAACATGTGGTTACTTTGAGATACCAGACAGTCTTTACTTGTCATGGTGTACCCACATGTGGTTACTTTGATATACCAGACGGTCCTAACTTGTCATGGTGTACCCACATGTGGTTACTTTGATACACCAGACGGTCCTAACTTGTCATGGTGTACCCACATGTGGTTACTTTGAGATACCAGACAGTCCTAACTTGTCATGGTGTACCCACATGTTGTTACTTTGAGATACCAGACAGTCTTTACTTGTCATGGTGTACCCACATGTGGTTACTTTGATATACCAGACGGTCCTAACTTGTCATGGTGTACCCACATGTGGTTACTTTGAGATACCAGACAGTCCTAACTTGTCATGGTGTACCCACATGTGGTTACTTTGAGATACCAGACAGTCTTTACTTGTCATGGTGTACCCACATGTGGTTACTTTGATATACCAGACGGTCCTAACTTGTCATGGTGTACCCACATGTGGTTACTTTGAGATACCAGACAGTCCTAACTTGTCATGGTGTACCCACATGTGGTTACTTTGATACACCAGACAGTCTTTACTTGTCATGGTGTACCCACATGTGGTTACTTTGATACACCAGACAGTCCTAACTTGTCATGGTGTACCCACATGTGGTTACTTTGATATACCAGACAGTCTTTACTTGTCATGGTGTACCCACATGTGGTTACTTTGATACACCAGACAGTCCTAACTTGTCATGGTGTACCCACATGTGGTTACTTTGATACACCAGACAGTCCTAACTTGTCATGGTGTACCCACATGAGGTTACTTTGATACACCAGACAGTCCTAACTTGTCATGGTGTACCCACATGTGGTTACTTTGATACACCAGACAGTCCTAACTTGTCATGGTGTACCCACATGTGGTTACTTTGATACACCAGACAGTCCTAACTTGTCATGGTGTACCCACATGCGGTTACTTTGATACACCAGACAGTCCTAACTTGTCATGGTGTACCCACATGTGGTTACTTTGATATACCAGACGGTCCTAACTTGTCATGGTGTAACCACATGTGGTTACTTTGAGATACCAGACGGTCCTAACTTGTCAGGTACAGGTTGAGAAGTTCCACTGGTGGGATTGAGTTGAAACTTGCCTGGAATGATTCTGAGATGGTACTGACCAAGTGTTGTTATTTTTCGGATCAATCCAAAATCCAAGATGGCTGACATGGCAGCTATCTTCAAAAACACATTTTAAACTTCCTCTCCAGTTCCACACGAAGTGTTGCTGTTTTTCAGCCTCGTAAAACCTTTGACATGGCAGCCACATCTGTCATTTTGTAACATGATTGTGCATTCATGGTTTTCCTAAACATCACCTATACTACTCCCTCCATACATATAAAACCTACAGACATAAAATCTTGTGAATTGTTACATTGTAGGAACTACTGGTAGTGGACCATACTAGGATATACTATGCTCCATTTCGGAAGGATTTTTATGTAGAAGTTCCCGAGATACGAAAGATGACATCAGAAGGTAGGCAAAACTTGTGTCCTGAGTTAATATCACCTTTAAAATCAAGTCTTATACATTTTATATAAAAGTCTCAATTGATTTATTCTAATCACCTTTTGTCCGTCGTCGTGAGTCATCTGTCCGTAAACAATTTACAATTTTGACTTCTTCACAGAAACTCCTGAACCAATTTCAGTGAAATTTTGCTGGAATCTACCATCGCCAAAAGTTAGCAAATTATTTGGTCCCAACCACCCAGGGACCTGAGGGACGGGGCCCATAATGGTCAAATTGACTAGAATTTCAAAAATCTTCTAAACTTCCAGATATGGCAGAGTCAAACACGTTTCACAGATTGAAAGGTCTTACATATGTAAGGTCATTTACCAAAATTGGGAATTTCATGACCCTGGGGTCTCACGTTTGCCCTGGGGAAGGAGTAAACTTTGCTATAGTTTATATAGGGAAATCACATTTTTGACTATTATTTGTTTTATTTCTATTGAAATGCATTCTAACTTTTTTAGGTAGAATTTGTATAATTGTTATGTGTTACAGAGGTTGATGCCTACAGGATTGAACTGGAGGACATTAAAGTTCGCGGTAAGAACTGTCCCAAACCAATCAAATCTTGGGCTCAGTGTGGCTGTAGCAAAAAAATCATGGATGCATTTAAGAGGTAAGTAACAAAGTATCAGTTCTGTCCTCAAACATTGACAGATTGTGAAAGATAAAAACATTTCAGGGGGTTGGATGTTTGATAAGTCTTTGTTATAAGAGGGTTGGTTGGATGTTTGATAAGTCTTTGTTGTAAGAGGGTTGGATGTTTGATAAGTCTTTGTTGTAAGAGAATAGGATGTTTGATAAATCTTTGTTGTAAGAGGGTTGGATGTTTGATAAGTCTTTGTTGTAAGAGGGTTGGATGTTTGATAAGTCTTTGTTGTAAGAGGGTTGGATGTTTGATAAGTCTTTGTTGTAAGATAATAGGATGTTTGATAAGTCTTTGTTGTAAGAGAGTTGGATGTTTGATAAGTCTTTGTTATAAGAGGGTTGGATGTTTGATAAGTCTTTGTTGTAAGAGAATAGGATGTTTGATAAGTCTTTGTTGTAAGAGAATAGGATGTTTGATAAGTCTTTGTTATAAGAGGATAGGATGTTCGATACTGATCTGCTTTATATTGTACCTCATACTGGTTCTGCATCCTATTTCTGAGTGTACTTCAATTTCAACCTGAATATCTTCTTAACAAATATCTAGTAAAATATCAATAATCTGTGTTCATCTTGAATTTTGCTAACCAAATATTTGATGCTTCAGACATGATTATGAAAAGCCCACGCCAATCCAGGCACAAGCTATCCCTGCCACTATGAGTGGAAAGGACCTGATTGGGATAGCCAAGACTGGCAGTGGTAAAACTCTGGCTTTTCTTATCCCAATGTTTCGTCACATCAAGGATCAACCAGAACTGGATGAGGACGATGGACCTATAGGTGGGTTAATTAACATAACACAAGTTTTAAACATGCACATGTAGCCGTATCAGAAATATACACAGTCTACACACACAAATTTAAAGGTGTAAAACCAGAATACTGATAGATATTTACATTTACACTGCAGTCCCACTATATAACTTTACCAAGCTCATTTGGAAGTTATGAGTCCATAACTTCCAAATCTTTATTATGACGTCATTGATACAGTGACGTCATAATTGTCACGTCGGCGATAATGAAAGATGGCTGTTGAAAAGGCTGTTCCGTCTTTGACGATAATAATTTGTTCATTCATCGTTGGAGCAAAATTCCTGGATATAGTCTTTAAAAATCGTTGTCAAGTGTAAATATAAGCATTGAACTGCTTTCAGCTAGCGCTTCATGTTGAATTTGCCTTTGTCCAGTTGGCATTCATCAGCCCATAACTTCCAACTGAAAGCAGTTCAATGCTTAAATAAACATTTTGGAAAATTCTAGTTTTTACCAGCCGTGACATTAAATCTACTTAACTTAAGCCTAGACATCAGGCAGGTGGAATTGTATGCCCCTTGTCCATAATTTGATGATTAATAAAGCTAGACTATACACAATATAATGTAGATATACAGTATGATAAAGAAGTTGAGATGTTGAAATATAACTGTTCTATACTAAATCACTTTACACTTTGTGCCTCTGGTCTGTAAATATGTTTGTTTTCGCTCCATGTCGCTGCTTTGTCAGTTTCATGAGTGATAGAGTATAAAGGCTCTGTTAAAGAAGGTGTGTGTTGTATACTCATGAAAACCTGTTTTTTGCTGACTGACAGCTGTGGTGATGACACCGACCAGAGAACTTGCCATGCAGATCACAATTGAATGTAAGAAGTTTGCCAAGCCACTAGGCCTTCGTGCTGTGTGTGTGTACGGTGGAACTGGTATCTCAGAACAGATTGCTGAACTCAAGCGTGGATGTGAAATTATTGTGTGTACTCCAGGACGCATGATTGACATGTTGTCTGCCAATAACGGTGAGTTCTGAGATTCCCGTCTTAGAGAGGATCATATACATGTATAGGGAAACATTGTACAATAGAAGGCCGCAGAGATTCTCGTCTTAGAGAGGATCATATATAGGGAAACATTGTACAATAGAAGGCCGCATATCCAAACCACTCGTAGGACACGTAATTTGTTCTGTCATTCAGATGTTCCAATATGTGATTCTATAACAGCAGGTAATTACATGGGCCACACAGTAAGTGTTTGGATATTTGACAGATATATGCAGTGTTCTGTACCATTATAGTAGGTCCTGTTTCATCATAATGTTTTCATCGCTGTCAATTTATATTGTATCAATTAGAATTACATATTCCACAAAATATTTTTCAAAGAATATCCAAGTTGCAGAAATCCACACTGTCTCTAAGTGACTGAACAACTTGAGTGGGGTGTTGTCATGTGACTTAACAGCTTGAGTGGGGTGTTGTCGTGTGACTTAACAGCTTGAGTGAGGTGTTGTCGTGAATCCCACACATGCCGTGTAATCCATCTGTTTCTCTCTATCAGGCATTCAGGTCATTCTTATTGTCACCCAGTTATATTTATGTTGATCTACACTGACACCATCCGTTGTCATGGAGATATTAGACGCCAGAAGACTGTTGCCATGGTGATTATCTACAGCTGCTATCAGGAAATGGTTACTTAAAAAATCACTGAAACACTTTGTATGTTATGATAAATATTATGATTTCATTCAGTGCATAATTGAAAAACAAATTGACTTGTAAACCTGACAAGGTGTACCTTATAGTTGAAAACTTGTAGCATGAAAATGTTAATTTCTCTAGTAGTGTTAATATACTGCATTATGCCAAGGAAGAGAAAACCAGGGTTATAATAGCGATATTGTATTGAACAATTATCTCTCTTAACAATAATACCATAATTGTATTTATCTGTTAACAACATTTTCAGGTCGAGTGACAAACCTTCGGAGATGCACTTACATAGTATTGGATGAAGCAGACCGTATGTTTGACATGGGTTTTGAACCTCAGGTAAAAATTTGAAAATCTCATTCAACAAATATTTCATTATCCCTGACAAGTGGTTTTCTATTCATCGATAGGTCTAGGAAATGATGCTTTATGATAGGATGTTTTACAATATAAATGTTATGGAGAACATTCATAAATGGACATGTACTGGCGACATATCCCAAGGTCAGCATTTACTATCAGACAGTTCCCTACTCAGACAGATTTACTATCAGACAGTTCCTTACTCAGACAGATTTACTATCAGACAGTTCCTTACTCAGACAGATTTACTATCAGACAGTTCCCTACTCAAGACAGATTTACTATCAGACAGATTTACTATCAGACAGTTCCTTACTCAGACAGATTTACTATCAGACAGTTCCCTACTCAGACAGATTTACTATCAGACAGTTCCTTACTCCGACAGATTTACTATCAGACAGTTCCCTACTCAGACAGATTTACTATCAGACAGTTCCCTACCCAGACAGATTTACTATCAGACAGTTCCTTACTCAGACAGATTTACTATCAGACAGTTCCCTACTCAGACAGATTTACTATCAGACAGATTTACTATCAGACAGCTCCCTACTCAAGACAGATTTACTACCAGACAGTTCCCTACTCAAGACAGATTTACTATCAGACAGTTCCCTACCCAGACAGATTTACTATCAGACAGTTCCTTACTCAGACAGATTTACTATCAGACAGTTCCCTACTCAGACAGATTTACTATCAGACAGATTTACTATCAGACAGTTCCCTACCCAGACAGATTTACTATCAGACAGGTCCCTACTCAGACAGATTTACTATCAGACAGTTCCCTACTCAGACAGATTTACTATCAGACAGTTCCCTACTCAGACACAGATTTACTATCAGACAGTTCCCTACTCAGACAGATTTACTATCAGACAGTTCCCTACTCAGACAGATTTACTATCAGACAGTTCCCTACTCAGACAGATTTACTATCAGACAGTTCCCTACTCAGACAGATTTACTATCAGACAGTTCCTTACTCAGACAGATTTACTATCAGACAGTTCCTTACTCAGACAGATTTACTATCAGACAGTTCCCTACTCAGACAGATTTACTATCAGACAGTTCCTTACTCAGACAGATTTACTATCAGACAGTTCCCTACTCAGACAGATTTACTATCAGACAGTTCCTTACTCAGACAGATTTACTATCAGACAGTTCCCTACTCAGACAGATTTATTATCAGACAGTTCACTACTCGGACAGATTTACTATCAGACAGATTTACTATCAGACAGTTCCCTACTCAAGACAGATTTACTATCAGACAGTTCCCTACCCAGACAGATTTACTATCAGACAGTTCCTTACTCAGACAGATTTACTATCAGACAGATTTACTATCAGACAGTTCCCTACTCAAGACAGATTTACTACCAGACAGTTCCCTACTCAAGACAGATTTACTATCAGACAGTTCCCTACCCAGACAGATTTACTATCAGACAGTTCCTTACTCAGACAGATTTACTATCAGACAGTTCCCTACTCAGACAGATTTACTATCAGACAGATTTACTATCAGACAGTTCCCTACCCAGACAGATTTACTATCAGACAGGTCCCTACTCAGACAGATTTACTATCAGACAGTTCCCTACTCAGACAGCTTTACTATCAGACAGTTCCTTACTCAGACACAGATTTACTATCAGACAGTTCCTTACTCAGACAGATTTACTATCAGACAGTTCCCTACTCAGACAGATTTACTATCAGACAGTTCCCTACTCAGACAGATTTACTATCAGACAGTTCCCTACTCAGACAGATTTACTATCAGACAGTTCCTTACTCAGACAGATTTACTATCAGACAGTTCCTTACTCAGACAGATTTACTATCAGACAGATTTACTATCAGACAGTTCCTTACTCAGACAGATTTACTATCAGACAGTTCCCTACTCAGACAGATTTACTATCAGACAGTTCCTTACTCAGACAGATTTACTATCAGACAGTTCCCTACTCAGACAGATTTATTATCAGACAGTTCCCTACTCGGACAGATTTACTATCAGACAGATTTACTATCAGACAGTTCCCTACTCAAGACAGATTTACTATCAGACAGTTCCCTACCCAGACAGATTTACTATCAGACAGTTCCTTACTCAGACAGATTTACTATCAGACAGTTCCCTACTCAGACAGATTTACTATCAGACAGATTTACTATCAGACAGTTCCCTACTCAAGACAGATTTACTACCAGACAGTTCCCTACTCAAGACAGATTTACTATCAGACAGTTCCCTACCCAGACAGATTTACTATCAGACAGTTCCTTACTCAGACAGATTTACTATCAGACAGTTCCCTACTCAGACAGATTTACTATCAGACAGATTTACTATCAGACAGTTCCCTACCCAGACAGATTTACTATCAGACAGTTCCCTACTCAGACAGATTTACTATCAGACAGTTCCCTACTCAGACAGATTTACTATCAGACAGTTCCCTACTCAGACACAGATTTACTATCAGACAGTTCCCTACTCAGACAGATTTACTATCAGACAGTTCCCTACTCAGACAGATTTACTATCAGACAGTTCCCTACTCAGACAGATTTACTATCAGACAGTTCCCTACTCAGACAGATTTACTATCAGACAGTTCCCTACTCAGACAGATTTACTATCAGACAGTTCCTTACTCAGACAGATTTACTATCAGACAGTTCCCTACTCAGACAGATTTACTATCAGACAGTTCCTTACTCAGACAGATTTACTATCAGACAGTTCCCTACTCAGACAGATTTACTATCAGACAGTTCCCTACTCAGACAGATTTACTATCAGACAGGTCCCTACTCAGACACAGATTTGCTGTCAGTGAAGTTGCTTCTAATCATTTGCTTTAATAAATGACCATAACTCCACTAATCTAAATTTTTTTAGGTGATGAAAATTGTGGACAATATCCGGCCTGACCGCCAGACAGTGATGTTCTCAGCCACCTTCCCACGACAGATGGAGGCCCTAGCCAGAAAGATCCTCAACAAACCAATTGAGGTCCAAGTGGGTGGTCGCAGTGTGGTATGTAAGGATGTGGAACAACATGTTATAGTCATCGACGAGGAAAAGAAGTTTCTGAAGCTGCTGGAGCTGCTGGGTATCTACCAGGAGAAAGGCAGTGTACTGGTGTTTGTGGACAAACAGGAGCATGCAGATGACCTGATGAAGGATCTGATGAAGCACTCGTACCCTTGTCTCTCCCTCCACGGAGCCATTGACCAGTATGATCGGGACAGCACCATCAGTGACTTCAAGAGTGGAAACATTAGTCTTCTGGTTAGATTTTACATTTCAATTGAAGTTTATTGTAAGCCAAGTGGGCCTTCCTTACAAACCCCGCAGTTTAAGTTCATATTTACCCATAGTATCCTAATACAGTGGAACTTCTCTAAACCAATCATGCATGGTACATATTTGGCTAGTTTAGAGAAGGTTCAGTTTGGAGAAGTTATCCATTTTGACCGGTCAGTATACAATAGAATTTGGGGATAATTATTTAATTATCGAATGAAGTTTTGTGTCTTTGAAGCATTGACAATGTTATAGATGTTAATGAATACATCAATGCAGAATTGATAAAAACTAAACTAATTTATAAGTTTTATTACTGATTGTTAACGTATACCACAGCTATAATTTCCCTTATAATTTTACAATTAATTATAATACAGCAGTTTAAAACAAAGCCTGATCTACTATAAGCTTCCTTATGTCCAAATCTGTCTTCTGCAAAAATTACCATTCAGGGCATCATGAAAATTAAATGCAAAACTTGTTTTCTTATGGTTAACAAACCATACGTACTGCTTTGATGATACATGGTGATTTGCATGGGTTCATCTTGTCCATTTTGATTATTACACCATTAACTCATAATACTCATAATGCTCCTTTAGTCGTGTTGTTTTGTACCGATTTACCTACTACATGTGTATCCCCCAAGACAAAGCTTACAACAATAATCACCAAAGGTGTTGATTTCTTGGTCGGTTGGCCGGGCACCTGTCATGTTTGCTCAGGTAAGACAGGTTAACAGAATTCATTTAGTTTTTTTTTTTTTTAACTATTCTGTTGAAGTCTCAGGGGATCTATTCTAATTGCTTTTTGCACATCGTTATTCTTGATGCATGGTCCTTTCAGAAACAATATACATTTTAGACTTTGAAATGAATGACCTTGACCTTCATTCAAGGTCACAGACTAAAAGGTAGGCTAAAATCTTTTAATGACATCTTCTCATTAAGCAAGATGTCCAGAGATGTGATATTGGACCTTTACATGCTAGGATGAAGGGCTTTCATGATTGTTGAAATAAATAACCTTGACCTTTATTATAGGTCACAGGGGTCAAATATCCTAAAATCTTAAAACGGCTTCTCAAAAGCCAATATGGCCTGCAAGGAGTTGATATTCGATCTGTAGTATGCTGGGATGAAGAGCTACCAACCAAGTTTTTTCAAATAAATGACCTTGACCTACATTCAAGGTGACAGGGGTCAAATAAGCTAAATTTTTAATAAAACTTCTCCTCCACAATCCAGAGGCCCAGGGACTTTGTTTTAATGAATGACCTGGACTTTCATTAAAGGTCACAGGAGTCAAATAAGCTGAAATCTTTAAACAATGATTTCTCAATAGCCAAGAGACTCCGAAACCTGATATTAGGCCAATAGTATGCTGAAATGAAGGACCAGAAAATTGAATAAAGTGGTAATCAGCTAAATACATGCGAAAATTGCCAAAATCAACTTCAAAGTTACTGTAGAAACGGGAAAGAAACAGGCCCACTGGGCCTCTAGTTATTACTACAATAAAGAAGGATCTATTCCGTATATAGCTATGATTGGTATAAAGAGGTGATCGGTTTGGGGAAGTTGCACTTTATCAAGTTCTGCAGCTGATTATATGTAAATGGACATTCAAAGTAACAGGTAACTCTTGAAATAAAATCTGTGGTAAGCAAGGGGAGGGTTATATCTGTGTGTATGGTAATCAAGGGGAGGGTTATATCTGTGTGTATGGTAATCAAGGGGAGGGTTATATCTGTGTGTATGGTAATCAAGGGGAGGGTTATATCTGTGTGTATGGTAGTCAAGGGGAGGGTTATATCTGTATGGTAATCAAGGGGAGGGTTATATCTGTGTGTATGGTAATCAAGGGGAGGGTTATATCTGTGTGTATGGTAATCAAGGGGAGGGTTATATCTGTGTATGGTCATCAAGGGGAGGGTTATATCTGTGTATGGTAATCAAGGGGAGGGTTATATCTGTGTGTATGGTAATCAAGGGGAAGGTTATATCTGTGTATGGTAATCAAGGGGAGGGTTATATCTGTGTGTATGGTAGTCAAGGGGAGGGTTATATCTGTGTGTATGGTAATCAAGGGGAGGGTTATATCTGTGTGTATGGTAATCAAGGGGAGGGTTATATCTGTGTGTATGGTAATCAAGGGGAAGGTTATATCTGTGTATGGTAATCAAGGGGAGGGTTATATCTGTGTGTATGGTAGTCAAGGGGAGGGTTATATCTGTGTGTATGGTAATCAAGAGGAAGGTTATATCTGTGTGTATGGTAATCAAGGGGAGGGTTATATCTGTGTGTATGGTAATCAAGGGGAGGGTTATATCTGTGTGTATGGTAATCAAGGGGAGGGTTATATCTGTGTGTATGGTAATCAAGGGGAGGGTTATATCTGTGTGTATGGTAATCAAGGGGAGGGTTATATCTGTGTGTATGGTAATCAAGGGGAGGGTTATATCTGTGTGTATGGTAATCAAGGGGAGGGTTATATGTGTGTATGGTAATCAAGGGGAGGGTTATATCTGTGTGTATGGTAATCAAGGGGAGGGTTATATCTGTGTGTACGGTAATCAAGGGGAGGGTTATATCTGTGTGTATGGTAATCAGGGGAAGGTTATATCTGTGTGTATGGTAATCAAGGGGAGGGTTATGTGTGTGTATGGTAATCAAGGGGAGGGTTATATCTGTGTGTATGGTAATCAAGGGGAAGGTTATATCTGTGTATGGTAATCAAGGGGAGGGTTATATCTGTGTGTATGGTAATCAAGGGGAGGGTTATATCTGTGTGTATGGTAATCAAGGGGAGGGTTATATCTGTGTGTATGGTAATCAAGGGGAGGGTTATATCTGTGTGTACGGTAATCAAGGGGAGGGTTATGTGTGTGTATGGTAATCAAGGGGAGGGTTATATCTGTGTGTATGGTAATCAAGGGGAGGGTTATATCTGTGTGTATGGTAATCAAGGGGAGGGTTATATCTGTGTGTATGGTAATCAAGGGGAGGGTTATATCTGTGTGTATGGTAATCAAGGGGAGGGTTATATCTGTGTGTATGGTAATCAAGGGGAGGGTTATATCTGTGTGTATGGTAATCAAGGGGAGGGTTATATCTGTGTGTACGGTAATCAAGGGGAGGGTTATGTGTGTGTATGGTAATCAAGGGGAGGGTTATATCTGTGTGTATGGTAATCAAGGGGAGGGTTATATCTGTGTGTATGGTAATCAAGGGGAGGGTTATATCTGTGTGTATGGTAATCAAGGGGAAGGTTATATCTGTGTGTATGGTAATCGAGGGGAGGGTTATATCTGTGTGTATGGTAATCGAGGGGAGGGTTATATCTGTGTGTATGGTAATCAAGGGGAGGGTTATATCTGTGTGTATGGTAATCAAGGGAGGGTTATATCTGTGTATGGTAATCAAGGGGAGGGTTATATCTGTGTGTATGGTAATCAAGGGGAGGGTTATATCTGTGTGTATGGTAATCAAGGGGAGGGTTATATCTGTGTGTATGGTAATCAAGGGGAAGGTTATATCTGTGTATGGTAATCAAGGGGAGGGTTATATCTGTGTGTATGGTAGTCAAGGGGAGGGTTATATCTGTGTGTATGGTAATCAAGAGGAAGGTTATATCTGTGTGTATGGTAATCAAGGGGAGGGTTATATCTGTGTGTATGGTAATCAAGGGGAGGGTTATATCTGTGTGTATGGTAATCAAGGGGAGGGTTATATCTGTGTGTATGGTAATCAAGGGGAGGGTTATATCTGTGTATGGTAATCAAGGGGAGGGTTATATCTGTGTATGGTAATCAAGGGGAGGGTTATATCTGTGTGTATGGTAATCAAGGGGAGGGTTATATCTGTGTGTACGGTAATCAAGGGGAGGGTTATATCTGTGTGTATGGTAATCAAGGGAAGGGTTATATCTGTGTATGGTAATCAAAGGGAGGGTTATATCTGTGTGTATGGTAATCAAGGGGAGGGTTATATCTGTGTGTATGGTAATCAAGGGGAGGGTTATATCTGTGTGTATGGTAATCAAGGGGAGGGTTATATCTGTGTGTATGGTAATCAAGGGGAGGGTTATATCTGTGTGTATGGTAATCAAGGGGAGGGTTATATCTGTGTGTATGGTAATCAAGGGGAGGGTTATATCTGTGTGTATGGTAATCAGGGGAAGGTTATATCTGTGTGTATGGTAATCAAGGGGAGGGTTATGTGTGTGTATGGTAATCAAGGGGAGGGTTATATCTGTGTGTATGGTAATCAAGGGGAAGGTTGTATCTGTATGGTAATCAAGGGGAGGGTTATATCTGTGTGTATGGTAATCAAGGGGAGGGTTATATCTGTGTGTATGGTAATCAAGGGGAGGGTTATATCTGTGTGTATGGTAATCAAGGGGAGGGTTATATCTGTGTGTATGGTAATCAAGGGGAGGGTTATATCTGTGTGTATGGTAATCAAGGGGAGGGTTATATCTGTGTGTATGGTAATCAAGGGGAGGGTTATATCTGTGTGTATGGTAATCAAGGGGAGGGTTATATCTGTGTGTACGGTAATCAAGGGGAGGGTTATATCTGTGTGTATGGTAATCAGGGGAAGGTTATATCTGTGTGTATGGTAATCAAGGGGAGGGTTATGTGTGTGTATGGTAATCAAGGGGAGGGTTATATCTGTGTGTATGGTAATCAAGGGGAAGGTTATATCTGTGTATGGTAATCAAGGGGAGGGTTATATCTGTGTGTATGGTAATCAAGGGGAGGGTTATATCTGTGTGTATGGTAATCAAGGGGAGGGTTATATCTGTGTGTATGGTAATCAAGGGGAAGGTTATATCTGTGTGTATGGTAATCGAGGGGAGGGTTATATCTGTGTGTATGGTAATCGAGGGGAGGGTTATATCTGTGTGTATGGTAATCAAGGGGAGGGTTATATCTGTGTGTATGGTAATCAAGGGGAGGGTTATATCTGTGTATGGTAATCAAGGGGAGGGTTATATCTGTGTATGGTAATCAAGGGGAGGGTTATATCTGTGTGTATGGTAATCAAGGGGAGGGTTATATCTGTGTGTATGGTAATCAAGGGGAGGGTTATATCTGTGTGTACGGTAATCAAGGGGAGGGTTATATCTGTGTGTATGGTAATCAGGGGAAGGTTATATCTGTGTGTATGGTAATCAAGGGGAGGGTTATGTGTGTGTATGGTAATCAAGGGGAGGGTTATATCTGTGTGTATGGTAATCAAGGGGAAGGTTATATCTGTGTATGGTAATCAAGGGGAGGGTTATATCTGTGTGTATGGTAATCAAGGGGAGGGTTATATCTGTGTGTATGGTAATCAAGGGGAGGGTTATATCTGTGTGTATGGTAATCAAGGGGAAGGTTATATCTGTGTGTATGGTAATCGAGGGGAGGGTTATATCTGTGTGTATGGTAATCGAGGGGAGGGTTATATCTGTGTGTATGGTAATCAAGGGAGGGTTATATCTGTGTATGGTAATCAAGGGAAGGGTTATATCTGTGTGTATGGTAATCAAGGGGAGGGTTATATCTGTGTGTATGGTAATCAAGGGGAGGGTTATATCTGTGTGTATGGTAATCAAGGGGAAGGTTATATCTGTGTATGGTAATCAAGGGGAGGGTTATATCTGTGTGTATGGTAGTCAAGGGGAGGGTTATATCTGTGTGTATGGTAATCAAGAGGAAGGTTATATCTGTGTGTATGGTAATCAAGGGGAGGGTTATATCTGTGTGTATGGTAATCAAGGGGAGGGTTATATCTGTGTGTATGGTAATCAAGGGGAGGGTTATATCTGTGTGTATGGTAATCAAGGGGAGGGTTATATCTGTGTATGGTAATCAAGGGGAGGGTTATATCTGTGTATGGTAATCAAGGGGAGGGTTATATCTGTGTGTATGGTAATCAAGGGGAGGGTTATATCTGTGTGTACGGTAATCAAGGGGAGGGTTATATCTGTGTGTATGGTAATCAAGGGAAGGGTTATATCTGTGTATGGTAATCAAAGGGAGGGTTATATCTGTGTGTATGGTAATCAAGGGGAGGGTTATATCTGTGTGTATGGTAATCAAGGGGAGGGTTATATCTGTGTGTATGGTAATCAAGGGGAGGGTTATATCTGTGTGTATGGTAATCAAGGGGAGGGTTATATCTGTGTGTATGGTAATCAAGGGGAGGGTTATATCTGTGTGTATGGTAATCAAGGGGAGGGTTATATCTGTGTGTATGGTAATCAGGGGAAGGTTATATCTGTGTGTATGGTAATCAAGGGGAGGGTTATGTGTGTGTATGGTAATCAAGGGGAGGGTTATATCTGTGTGTATGGTAATCAAGGGGAAGGTTATATCTGTGTATGGTAATCAAGGGGAGGGTTATATCTGTGTGTATGGTAATCAAGGGGAGGGTTGTATCTGTGTATGGTAATCAAGGGGAGGGTTATATCTGTGTGTATGGTAATCAAGGGGAGGGTTATATCTGTGTGTATGGTAATCAAGGGGAAGGTTATATCTGTGTGTATGGTAATCGAGGGGAGGGTTATATCTGTGTGTATGGTAATCGAGGGGAGGGTTATATCTGTGTGTATGGTAATCAAGGGGAAGGTTATATCTGTGTGTATGGTAATCAAGGGGAGGGTTATATCTGTGTGTATGGTAATCAAGGGAGGGTTATATCTGTGTATGGTAATCAAGGGGAGGGTTATATCTGTGTGTATGGTAATCAAGGGGAGGGTTATATCTGTGTATGGTAATCAAGGGGAGGGTTATATCTGTGCGTACGGTAATCAAGGGAAGGGTTATATCTGTGTGTATGGTAATCAGGGGGAGGGTTATATCTGTGTGTATGGTAATCAAGGGGAAGGTTATATCTGTGTGTATGGTAATCAAGGGGAGGGTTATATCTTTGTGTATGGTAATCAAGGGGAGGGTTATATCTGTGTGTATGGTAATCAAGGGGAGGGTTATATCTGTGTGTATGGTAATCAAGGGGAGGGTTATATCTGTGTGTATGGTAATCAGGGGAAGGTTATATTTGTGTGTATGGTAATCAAGGGGAGGGTTATATCTGTGTATGGTAATCAAGGGGAGGGTTATATCTGTGTATGGTAATCAAGGGGAGGGTTATATCTGTGTATGGTAATCAAGGGGAGGGTTATATCTGTGTGTATGGTAATCAAGGGGAGGGTTATATCTGTGTGTATGGTAATCAAGGGGAGGGTTATATCTGTGTGTATGGTAATCAAGGGGAGGGTTATATCTGTGTGTATGGTAATCGAGGGGAGGGTTATATCTGTGTGTATGGTAATTGAGGGGAGGGTTATATCTGTGTGTATGGTAATCAAGGGGAGGGTTATATCTGTGTGTATGGTAATCAAGGGGAGGGTTATATCTGTGTGTATGGTAATCAAGGGGAGGGTTATATCTGTGTGTATGGTAATCGAGGGGAGGGTTATATCTGTGTGTATGGTAATTGAGGGGAGGGTTATATCTGTGTGTATGGTAATCAAGGGGAGGGTTATATCTGTGTGTATGGTAATCAAGGGGAGGGTTATATCTGTGTGTATGGTAATCAAGGGGAGGGTTATATCTGTGTGTATGGTAATCAAGGGGAAGGTTATATCTGTGTGTATGGTAATCAAGGGGAGGGTTATATCTGTGTGTATGGTAATCAAGGGGAGGGTTATATCTGTGTGTATGGTAATTGAGGGGAGGGTTATATCTGTGTGTATGGTAATCAAGGGGAGGGTTATATCTGTGTGTATGGTAATCAAGGGGAGGGTTATAGCTGTGAATGGTAATCAAGGGGAGGGTTATAGCTGTGTATGGTAATCAAGGGGAGGGTTATATTTGTTTGTATGGTAATCAAGGGGAGGGTTATATCTGTGTATGGTAATCAAGGGGAGGGTTATATCTGTATGGTAATCAAGGGGAGGGTTATATCTGTGTATATGGTAATCAAGGGGAAGGTTATATCTGTGTGTATGGTAATCAAGGGGAGGGTTATATCTGTGTATATGGTAATCAAGGGGAAGGTTATATCTGTTTAAGTCAAACTGCTGTTTTTGTCTGTATTCTGGAATCTGTATAACATCATGTGTGCAGTTTGATTATTGATCTATTTTAGGTAGCAACGTCTGTAGCAGCTCGAGGTTTGGATGTACGTCACTTGATCCTGGTAGTTAATTACGACTGTACCAACCACTACGAGGACTATGTACATAGATGTGGGTAAGTTGTTACCATCACTGTAGAACAACAGTTGTCTCCTAAATCATGTCTAAATTCATTACAATGGTGATATTACACACCTCATTATGTATAGTATTTCCACTGTCAGAATTATACCGATTATATCATCAATTTATACCTGAAATTAAATGAAAATCAAATGAGATTTAAGTCTCATGACTATTATAAGCTCTGAGGGTATTGTAGACATACTTGTGTTGGGTACTCAAATTTTAGTTTACGAAACCAAATTAAAAGGATTAGTGCAATAATGATTTAGAGGAATGATTAAAAAAAAATCACTACTATAGGTTGAATTCTGATATATCTACGTTTACAATATTTATTATAAAAGACTAAATTAACTGGTGTAATTTATATCCACGAATACATGTATCACAATGTGATGTTTGTGTAAAACCTTCAGTTTTAAGATCAAGTAATACCCAACTACTAATATTCGATATTAATATCAAGTAATACCCAACTACTAATATTCGATACATGTATGTTGTTGTAAAAAGCCGAACAGGAAGAGCAGGTAACAGGGGCTTTGCTTACACCTTCATCACACCTGAGCAGGAGCGGTATGCAGGAGACATCCTGAAGGCCCTAGAGATGTCTGGAGCTAATGTACCTGGAGACCTTGAACGCCTGTGGAATGAGTACAAGGAAAGAGCCAAGGCTGTAAGTAGTTTGTTTACCAGCGCTGAAACTAATTTTGTTTAAGGACTTTGTTTACCAGCGCTGAAACTAATTTTGTTTAAGGCATTGCATGAACTTGTGACTTTTATTTCTCAATATCTAAGAGGCCCAGGATTATGATATTAGGTCAGTGCTGGGCTGGAGGTCTCTCAAGGTTGATCAGATGAATGACCATGACCTACATTTGCTGGACCAACTTCGTCAAACTTTTACTCATAGTAAAATATCATCTAATGTTTGATATTTAGCAGTGTTTTTCCTGAACGGCATTGTGATTACACAATTCTTTTCATCTTTGTTGCCTCTATCTATTTCATAATGAAATTATTAGTACGTAAATCTTTACAGTTTAAACATTTTGCAGTCATCGAGCAATACAGGTCCGGTATGAAAACTGTTCAATCAAGTGAAAGCTGATCAAAATTAGAATCAAATGTATAGCTGGAGTATTTTGATTTTACAGGAGGGACGTACTGTGAAGAGCTCTAGTGGGTTCAAAGGTAAAGGGTTCAAGTTTGATGAGACTGAGGCCCATTTAGCTGATGAGAGAAAGAAAGCACAAAAGGCAGCTCTTGGTCTCCAGGATTCTGATGATGAGGATTCCAGTTTGGATGTAAGCTTTTACACCATAAGCCTTCTATTTATGGTTTATTCACTGTAAATGACTAATGAACTATGTATCAATATACATACAAATAAAACTAATACCATTGTTCAGACATTCCAAAGCACTGTTGATATTCTACCTATATTACACTCTATGTTTCCCCCAGATACCGTGTTGATATTCTACCTATATTACACTCTATGTTTCCCCCAGATACCGTGTTGATATTCTACCTATATTACACTCTGTTTCCCCCCAGATACCATGTTGATATTCTACCTATATTACACTCTATGTTTCCCCACAGATACCATGTTGATATTCTACCTATATTACACTCTATGTTTCCCCCCAGATACCATGTTGATATTCTACCTATATTACACTCTATGTTTCCCCACAGATACCATGTTGATATTCTACCTATATTACACTCTATGTTTCCCCCAGATACCATGTTGATATTCTACCTATATTACACTCTATGTTTCCCCCCAGATACCATGTTGATATTCTACCTATATTACACTCTATGTTTCCCCCCAGATACCGTGTTGATATTCTACCTATATTACACTCTATGTTTCCCCCCAGATACTGTGTTGATATTCTACCTATATTACACTCTATGTTTCCCCCAGATACCATGTTGATATTCTACCTATATTACACTCTATGTTTCCCCCAGATACTGTGTTGATATTCTACCTATATTACACTCTATGTTTCCCCCAGATACTGTGTTGATATTCTACCTATATTACACTCTATGTTTCCCCCCAGATACTGTGTTGATATTCTACCTATATTACACTCTATGTTTCCCCCAGATACCATGTTGATATTCTACCTATATTACACTCTATGTTTCCCCCAGATACCATGTTGATATTCTACCTATATTACACTCTATGTTTCCCCCAGATACTGTGTTGATATTCTACCTATATTACACTCTATGTTTCCCCCCAGATACTGTGTTGATATTCTACCTATATTACACTCTATGTTTCCCCCAGATACCATGTTGATATTCTACCTATATTACACTCTATGTTTCCCCCAGATACCATGTTGATATTCTACCTATATTACACTCTGTTTCCCCCCAGATACCATGTTGATATTCTACCTATATTACACTCTATGTTTCCCCCAGATACTGTGTTGATATTCTACCTATATTACACTCTATGTTTCCCCACAGATACTGTGTTGATATTCTACCTATATTACACTCTGTTTCCCCCCAGATACCATGTTGATATTCTACCTATATTACACTCTATGTTTCCCCCAGATACTGTGTTGATATTCTACCTATATTACACTCTGTTTCCCCCCCAGATACTGTGTTGATATTCTACCTATATTACACTCTGTTTCCCCCCAGATACCGTGTTGATATTCTACCTATATTACACTCTATGTTTCCCCCCAGATACCGTGTTGATATTCTACCTATATTACACTCTATGTTTCCCCCAGATACCGTGTTGATATTCTACCTATATTACACTCTATGTTTCCCCCAGATACCGTGTTGATATTCTACCTATATTACACTCTATGACCAGATTGACCAGCAGATTGAAGACATGTTTGCAAGTGTAAAGCGAGTAACTGATGTCGCAAAGCCAATAGTACCGGCCCAGACACCACAACCACAGGCTTTGGCACCAACAGTCTCCAACCAGCAGAAGCTGGAGCTGGCTAAACGCCTGGCAGCAAAGATCAACATGCAGAAGAAGATAGGACCAGATGCCCAGGACATCACCCAACAGGCTGCCAAGTCTATCATGACTGGGGACGGAGCAGCACCACAAGTGGCTGTAAGTCTTCATCCAATCTGTTACAGATTAGTGAACCTTAGAAAAATTTTCACAAAAGCACAATCACTTTATCAATGTGGGATACACCAATAAAAACGACATATTCTGTAAGGGAGATAACCAAGATATATATTGTGCATGTAACATCTCATAGAAACTTTTACCATGATCCTACAGATACCAGTCAGTTTTAGGCTATCCACTGGTACATGTATTAATGGTGGGTATCCACATATATTAACGGTGCGTATCCACCGGTACATGTATTAACGGTGAGTATCCACCGGTACACGTATTAACGGCGGTACATGTATTAACGGTGGGTATCCACCGGTACATGTATTAACGGTGGGTATCCACCGGTACAGGTATTAACGGTGGGTATCCACCGGTACATGTATTAACGGTGGGTATCCACCGGTACAGGTATTAACGGTGGGTATCCACCGGTACATGTATTAACGGTGGGTATCCACCGGTACAGGTATTAACGGTGGGTATCCACCGGTACAGGTATTAACGGTGGGTATCCACCGGTACATGTATTAACGGTGAGTATCCACCGGTATACGTATTAACGGCGGTACATGTATTAACGGTGGGTATCCACCGGTACATGTATTAACGGTGGGTATCCACCGGTACATGTATTAACGGTGGGTATCCACTGGTACATGTATTAACGGTGGGTATTCACCGGTACATGTATTAACGGTGGGTATCCACTGGTACATGTATTAACGGTGGGTATCCACTGGTACATGTATTAACGGTGACTATCCACCGGTACATGTATTAACGGTGGGTATCCACTGGTACATGTATTAACAGTGGGTATCCACATGTATTAACGGTGGGTATCCACCGGTTCATGTATTAACGTGGGTATCCACCGGTACATGTATTGACGGTGGCTATCCACATGTATTAACGGTGGGTATCCACCGGTACATGTATTAACGGTGGCTATCCACTGGTACATGTATTAACAGTGGGTATCCACATGTATTAACAGGTGGTATCCACCGGTACATGTATTAACGGTGGGTATCCACCGGTACATGTATTAATGTTGAGTATCCACCGGTACATGTATTAACGGTGGGTATCCACCGGTACATGTATTAACAGGTGGTATCCACCGGTACATGTATTAACGGTGGGTATCCACCGGTACATGTATTAATGTTGAGTATCCACCGGTACACGTATTAACGGTGGGTATCCACCGGTACACGTATTAACGGTGGGTATCCACCGATACACGTATTAACGGTGGGTATCTACCGGTACGTACATGTATTAATGTTGAGTATCCACCGGTACATGTATTAATGGTGGGGAACTACAGACTTGCACCCTTTGATATGGACATCTTTCATTTTCTCTCTTACCTACAAAGGCTAAGTGTCACATACAAAAATTGGGTCATCTATAAACCAACTTTTTTCAGAGAAGGCCACATTCTCCGTGACCTGTTTTTGTTCAGAGACGTCACATTCTCCACGACATGTATTTGTTCAGAGACGGTCACATTCTCCACGACATGTATTTATTCAGAGACGTCACATTCTCCACGACATGTATTTATTTAGAGATGGTCACATTCTCCACGACATGTATTTATTTAGAGACGGTCACATTCTCCACGACATGTATTTATTTATAGACGGTCACATTCTCCACAACATGTCTTTATTCAGAGAAGGTCACATTCTCCACAACATGTCTTTATTCAGAGACGGTCACATTCTCCACGACATGTATTTATTTAGAGACAGTCACATTCTCCACGACATGTCTTTATTTAGAGACCGTCACATTCTCCACGACATGTATTTATTCAGAGACGTCACATTCTCCACGACATGTATTTATTCAGAGACGGTCACATTCTCCACAACATGTCTTTATTTAGAGACGGTCACATTCTCCACAACATGTCTTTATTCAGAGACGGTCACATTCTCCACGACATGTCTTTATTTAGAGATGGTCATTCTCCACGACATGTCTTTATTCAGAGACGGTCACATTCTCCACGACATGTCTTTATTTAGAGATGGTCACATTCTCCACAACATGTATTTATTTAGAGACGGTCATATTCTCCACAACATGTATTTATTTAGAGACGGTCACATTCTCCACAACATGTATATTTATTTAGAGACAGTCACATTCTCCACAACATGTATATTTATTTAGAGACGGTCACATTCTCCACAACATGTATATTTATTTAGAGACAGTCACATTCTCCACGACATGTATTTATTTAGAGACCGTCACATTCTCCATGACATGTATTTATTTAGAGACGGTCACATTCTCCACGACATGTATTTATTTAGAGACGGTCACATTCTCCATGACATGTATTTATTTAGAGATGGTCACATTCTCCACGACATGTATTTATTTAGAGACGGTCACATTCTCCACGACATGTATTTATTTAGAGACGGTCACATTCTCCATGACATGTATTTATTTAGAGACGGTCACATTCTCCACAACATGTATATTTATTTAGAGACGGTCACATTCTCCACGACATGTATTTATTTAGAGACGGTCACATTCTCCACGACATGTATTTATTTAGAGACGGTCACATTCTCCACAACATGTCTTTATTCAGAGACGGTCACATTCTCCACGACATGTATTTATTCAGAGACGGTCACATTCTCCACGACATGTATTTATTTAGAGACGGTCACATTCTCCACAACATGTCTTTATTCAGAGACGGTCACATTCTCCACGACATGTATTTATTCAGAGACGGTCACATTCTCCACGACATGTATTTATTTAGAGATGGTCACATTCTCCACAACATGTATTTATTTAGAGACGGTCATATTCTCCACAACATGTATTTATTTAGAGACGGTCACATTCTCCACAACATGTATATTTATTTAGAGACGGTCACATTCTCCACAACATGTCTTTATTCAGAGACGGTCACATTCTCCACGACATGTCTTTATTTAGAGATGGTCATTCTCCACGACATGTCTTTATTCAGAGACGGTCACATTCTCCACGACATGTATTTATTTAGAGATGGTCACATTCTCCACGACATGTATTTATTTAGAGACGGTCACATTCTCCACGACATGTCTTTATTTAGAGATGGTCACATTCTCCACAACATGTATTTATTTAGAGACGGTCATATTCTCCACAACATGTATTTATTTAGAGACGGTCACATTCTCCACAACATGTATATTTATTTAGAGACGGTCACATTCTCCACAACATGTATATTTATTTAGAGACGGTCACATTCTCCACAACATGTATATTTATTTAGAGACAGTCACATTCTCCACGACATGTATTTATTTAGAGACCGTCACATTCTCCATGACATGTATTTATTTAGAGACGGTCACATTCTCCACGACATGTATTTATTTAGAGACGGTCACATTCTCCATGACATGTATTTATTTAGAGACGGTCACATTCTCCACGACATGTATTTATTTAGAGACGGTCACATTCTCCACGACATGTATTTATTTAGAGACGGTCACATTCTCCATGACATGTATTTATTTAGAGACGGTCACATTCTCCACAACATGTATATTTATTTAGAGACGGTCACATTCTCCACGACATGTATTTATTTAGAGACGGTCACATTCTCCACGACATGTATTTATTTAGAGACGGTCACATTCTCCACAACATGTCTTTATTCAGAGACGGTCACATTCTCCACGACATGTATTTATTCAGAGACGGTCACATTCTCCACGACATGTATTTATTTAGAGACGGTCACATTCTCCACAACATGTCTTTATTCAGAGACGGTCACATTCTCCACGACATGTATTTATTCAGAGACGGTCACATTCTCCACGACATGTATTTATTTAGAGACGGTCACATTCTCCACAACATGTATTTATTTAGAGACGGTCACATTCTCCACGACATGTATTTATTTAGAGACGGTCACATTCTCCACGACATGTATTTATTTAGAGACGGTCACATTCTCCACAACATGTCTTTGTTCAGAGATGTCACATTCTCCACGACATGTATTTATTTAGAGACGGTCACATTCTCTACAACATGTATTTATTTAGAGACGGTCACATTCTCCACGACATGTATTTGTTCAGAGTCGTCACATGCTGTCATAAGCTATTGCACTACCACATTCAGTACAAAGTGATGGGTTTCCCTTTCTTTGGTCGCATGAGATAAAATGGGGATAGAGGATTGCTTGCAATACATTTTCTGCATATTTAATTAAAGAATGTGCATCATTTCGAAGATTTTAACTCCTCAAGTATGATAGAATTGACGATGTTGATTGGTCTTATTTACTATTTAAAGTCAAAGACGATAGCAGAGCAAATGGCAGAGAAGATCAATGCCAAGCTTGGCTACCGACCACAGACGGAGGATGACGATGGCGCAGACAGTAATGCAGAGACTTTCAAACGTTATGAGGAGGAGCTGGAGATCAATGACTTCCCACAGACAGCACGCTGGAAGGTCACATCAAAGGTCAGCCTCAATCTGAATACTAGCAAATCATTTTGGCATAATCAGAAAGTTTTGATGTTGCTGAAACACTCTGTATGGAAGAGAAATTTGTTGCCAATATTGATAAATCAACCATTTTTTGGGGTATAGGCAGAGTTTTGAGTTGTTTTGCTTGCACAATAGTACATAATAGATCTTTGGTCAGTTCAGTGTATCTTTAAGTGTAAACTTTGATTTAGTACAATGTAATATATTTTTTTAACAGGAGGCACTTGCCCAGATCTGTGAGTACTCAGAGGCTGGAATAACAGTGAGAGGGACATACTTCTTACCTGGTAAAGAGGTGAAGGAAGGAGAGAGGAAACTGTACCTGGCTATAGAGGCCACCAGTGATATGGCCATACAGAAGGCCAAGAAAGAGATCACGCGTCTCATCAAGGAGGAGCTCATCAGACTGGTAAGACTCTACTGTATTCTCTCACACAGCAGTGAGGTAGGTTCTCATCAGATTGGTAGGGAGTCTACTGTAGTCTCTCACACAGCAGTGAGATAGGTTCTCATCAGATTGGTAGGGAGTCTACTGTAGTCTCTCACACAGCAGTGAGGTAGGTTCTCATCAGATTGGTAAGACTCTACTGTAGTCTCTCACACATCTATTTGGTAGGCTCTCATCAGATTGGTAGGGAGTCTACTGTAGTCTCTCACACAGTAGTGAGTTAGGTTCTCATCAGATTGGTATAGAGTCTACTGTAGTCTCACAGCAGTGAGGTAGGTTCTCATCAGATTGGTAGGGAGTCTACTGTAGTCTGTCACACATCAGTGAGGTAGGTTCTCATCAGATTGGTAGGAAGTCTACTGTAGTCTCTCACACAGCAGTGAGGTAGGTTCTCATCAGATTGGTAGGGAGTCTACTGTAGTCTCTCACACAGCAGTGAGGTAGGTTCTCATCAGATTGGTAGGGAGTCTACTGTAGTCTGTCACACATCAGTGAGGTAGGTTCTCATCAGATTGGTAGGAAGTCTACTGTAGTCTCTCACACAGCAGTGAGGTAGGTTCTCATCAGATTGGTATGGAGTCTACTGTAGTCTCTCACAGTAGTGAGGTAGGTTCTCATCAGATTGGTAGGGAGTCTACTGTAGTCTCTCACACAGCAGTGAGGTAGGTTCTCATCAGATTGGTATGGAGTCTACTGTAGTCTCTCACACATCAGTGAGGTAGGTTCTCATCAGATTGGTATGGAGTCTACTGTAGTCTCACACAGCAGTTAGTTAGGTTCTCATCAGATTGGTAGGGAGTCTACTGTAGTCTCACACAGCAGTGAGGTAGGTTCTCATCAGATTGGTAGGGAGTCTACTGTAGTCTCACACAGCAGTGAGGTAGGTTCTCATCAGATTGGTAGGGAGTCTACTGTAGTCTCTCACAGCAGTGAGGTAGGTTCTCTTAAGATTTGTAGGGATTCCACTGTAGTCTCTCACAGCAGAGGTATGTTCTCATCAGATTTGTAAGGAGTCTACTGTAGTGAAAAAGGAAGTACATGTACTGTTGGTTTTTTTTTTTTTTTTAATTTTCATGGATTTCGGGCCTGAAATTATTATTTCTAGCCCTCCTTCTCTGGGTCGTGAGTTTGAAACCGTTGTTCGCAGTTGCCTGGTACTGTCTGTAGGAAGTGGTTTTTCTTTGGGTACTCCAGCTTTCCTCCACCTCCAAAACCTAGCACATCCTTAAATGACCATAGCTGTTAATATGACTTAAAGCAAAATAAACCGAACCAAATATAGAATTATCTCAGGATTAGATGGTTTACTATGATTTAAAGCATTATTTTACTTTTATTTTACAGCAAACATCATACCAACCAATGAACAAGGGACGGTACAAGGTTGTATAGAGCGAAGACTACCTACCTTAGATTGCTTGTGGACGTCGGCTGTCGGTTGATACCCCTGACTACCTACCTTAGATTGTTTGTGGACGTCAGTTGACACCCCAGACTACCTACCTTAGATTGTTTGTGGACGTCGGTTGACACCCCAGACTACCTACCTTAGATGTTGAATTGTTTGTGGACGTTAGTCGATGCCCCAGACTACCTACCTTAGATTGTTTGTGGACGTCGGTTGACACCCCAGACTACCTACCTTAAATTGTTTGTGGACGTCGGTTGACGTCCCAGACTACCTACCTTAGATGTCCGATTGTTTGTGGACGTCGGTTGACGCCCCAGACTACCTACTTTAGATTGTTTGTAGACGTCGGTTGACGCCCCAGATGTTGGGACGGTTACAACATGCCAGTCATGGATGGAAAAAATTTGGTTAAGTCAGTAGTGTCTGGGACATGATTTTCATGTAAAATTAGTAAAAAGTTAACCTGATGTACAACACTAGTGTGTACCAGTATAAAGACCAAGTATGTTTTAAATAATACCCAGTCAATTTGAATTCAATGAATGTTGAGGCTTGTGTGATTTAATACACTGTTGTCATTAAAGAGAGGATTTTACACTAAATGTTGTTTTCCTTCACAATAAAGCTGGGATACTGTGTGACCCACAGTTGAAGTCACCTTGCTATGTCTGAACATATTAAGGGGGAATGAGATCAAATACAAGAGTTCCTAGAGGGATCTTGGCACCCATCATTGAATGATCTTTATTGGGTTCTATGTTACACTGATATTCTCTCTTCTTTCCTTTTTTCTCTTACTAATTCTATAACATGAACAAGTAGAACCTATATGTAAAGTTTGACAAACATCCCTCCAGTACTTTTCAAGTAATAGTGATAACAAATTTCAATTCTCGAAATCCAAGATGGCCGCCTGTCGGCCCTTTTGTTTTTCTGATCAAAAATCTTAATTCACATGGTGCAGCTAGGGACCAACAGGAACATACACATGAATTTTGAGGAATATCCCTCCAATTCTTTTCGAGATATGGCAATAACTAACTTCAATTATCAAAATCCAAGATAGCCATCTGTTGGTCATTTTGTTTTTCTGACCAAAATTTCAAATTCAAATAGCATAAACTAGGGACCAAGGGGAACCTACACATGAAGTTTGAAGAATATCCCTCCAGTACTTTTCAATAAATGATAACAAGGACTGTTTACAGACAGAAGGACCACAGACGAAGGGCGATTTGTATAAATCAGTTGGTGGACTAATAACACTAAACTCAAAGTCAAAACTAATGAAAGTTTAATTTATTACTCACAAAAATGTACATACATATGGGTAGTAGTGTGTATTCAAAAGTCAAATACACATTATGTACCAGAGTCCAGTTGGTCAAAGCTCAATCTTTCCTTAATTCTAGTACTCAACTGGTGATTTCTTGAACTTCTACATAATTCTTCCATTGAACAAACTGGACACTGGTCACTCAAAACCATGCATATGTAAGCAACAATAAAAATCTTGCTAAGCAAAGAAAATCTATGTAAAAGATTGAGAACTGTCTACATATTACAACAAACAAACATACAGGGGAGGCAGACAAGTTGTTCTACAAATATTGTACATGTATCAGATGAAATATTAGCAGGTACTGCTATGGTTTGATTGTTACACATTACAACCCTTCATGGATACCCCATACTTATACAACCCTTCATGGATACCCCATACTTATACAACCCTTCATGGAAACCCCATACTTATACAACCCTTCATGGACAACCCATACTTATACAACCCTTCATGGAAACCCCATACTTATACAACCCTTCATGGATACCCCATACTTATACAACCCTTCATGGATACCCCATACTTATACAACCCTTCATGGACAACCCATACTTATACAACCCTTCATGGAAACCCCATACTTATACAACCCTTCATGGATACCCATACTTATACAACCCTTCATGGAAACCCCATACTTATACAACCCTTCATGGATACCCCATACTTATACAACCCTTCATGGATACCCCATACTTATACAACCCTTCATGGATACCCCATACTTATACAACCCTTCATGGATACCCCATACTTATACAACCCTTCATGGATACCCCATACTTATACAACCCTTCATGGATACCCCATACTTATACAACCCTTCATGGATACCCCATACTTATACAACCCTTCATGGATACCCATACTTATACAACCCTTCATGGATACCCCATACTTATACAACCCTTCATGGACAACCCATACTTATACAACCCTTCATGGAAACCCCATACTTATACAACCCTTCATGGACAACCCATACTTATACAACCCTTCATGGAAACCCCATACTTATACAACCCTTCATGGATACCCCATACTTATACAACCCTTCATGGATACCCCATACTTATACAACCCTTCATGGATACCCCATACTTATACAACCCTTCATGGACAACCCATACTTATACAACCCTTCATGGAAACCCCATACTTATACAACCCTTCATGGACAACCCATACTTATACAACCCTTCATGGAAACCCCATACTTATACAACCCTTCATGGACAACCCATACTTATACAACCCTTCATGGATACCCCATACTTATACAACCCTTCATGGATACCCCATACTTATACAACCCTTCATGGACAACCCATACTTATACAACCCTTCATGGATACCCCATACTTATACAACCCTTCATGGAAACCCCATACTTATACAACCCTTCATGGACAACCCATACTTATACAACCCTTCATGGATACCCATACTTATACAACCCTTCATGGAAACCCCATACTTATACAACCCTTCATGGATACCCATACTTATACAACCCTTCATGGATACCCATACTTATAGTTGTATACTATGATTCCCTATCAAATACAACACAAACTTTTCATGCCATACCCCAGAGACAGTTAAGTCATTATAATAGGTTTGTGGTGGAATGATTTTCATGGGGCCCAGTTGTTCGAAAGGTGATTAGACTAATCACAATTTAACAACAATTTCAAAATCCTGAAAACTAAATAAAAATGATTTGTGGTAATGTAAGACAATAAATTGTGAAACTACAGCACTCGTCATTCTCTTTGTACCTGCCAATCTTAAAAAAATGCATAAATACAGGTTTTGAAGTAAAGGTTTAACAGATCCCCATATGAGCTCTTTGTGATACTGAACTACCAGGTGGTTATGGATCACTGAATAAGATCTTTGTGATACCCACACTACCAGGTGGTTACGGATCACTGAATAAGATCTTTGTGACCGACACTACCAGGTGGTTACGGATCACTGAATAAGATCTTTGTGATACCCACACTACCAGGTGGTTACGGATCACTGAATAAGATCTTTGTGATACCCACACTACCAGGTGGTTACGGATCACTGAATAAGATCTTTGTGACCGACACTACCAGGTGGTTACGGATCACTGAACCAGATCTTTGTGATACCGACACTACCAGGTGGTTACGGATCACTGAACAAGATCTTTGTGATACCGACACTACCAGGTGGTTACAGATCACTGAACCAGATCTTTGTGGTACCGACACTACCAGGTGGTTACGGATCACTGAACAAGATCTTTGTGATACGACACTACCAGATGGTTACAGATCCCCTTACGAGATCTTTCTATTCTAAAGAAAACAATATCTGTACGATGCCAATCTTATTCTGGGTTTTAAAGCCATCAACTGTCATCTAATATCATGTTTGAAATATGTATACCAATTAATTGTCAAAAATTATAACTTTTACCAATATATACTGGCTTGGATACAATGTAATCACTCAATATGAAATGTCAATCTAAACAGAAGGACAAGGGCTGTCTATCAATACATAAATACTTATCTATAACTGGAATGCAACAAACAGGAAAAGCGTATAATTCCATTCTAAGTCAAAACAAAGAGAAGATATAGAAGTACCCATTAACCAGCTGATAATAAAAGTTAACTAATTAAATTCACAAGATGATACAGGATAAAAAAAAAAATATAAAAATAATATGGACACTTCTTTGTATAACGAGTTCCGGTACACTAACTCTGACAGCCCTGGACCGAGTTTTACTAAGCATCATAAGTGATGCAAAAACAATTTCAACTTATGATTTTCTTAAGTACACGCTTGAGTTCAGATTTGCCTAAAGTGTTTGTAAGTTTTCATCATAAACTTAACTTAGGAAGATTTCGTAAGTTATGATTTTGGAACTTTCGCATGCTTGAGGTACATTGTAAGATTCAGATCATTCTTCTGAGTAAAAATGCCACGCAAGTGTAATCGCTAGTTTCACTTTAGCCTATGTGGCCTGTTATACGAGTAATATATGTCATATTCAAAGGGAAACCATTCAATTTTCTTTTATTGCATTTTTATGCTAAAAATAAAACTAAAAACATTAAAAAAATTAATAGTGTCAAAAAGTGTGGGAATCAGTAACATAGTTCATGAGGTGACTGATCAATGCAATTTAAGTATTTTCTGCTGTTATCAGAGAATCTGTGCATGAAAAGCTAATGTTAAGTAAGTATTTTGTCAAAAACTAGTCTGAATCTTTCAGAAATACAGCAAAATAACCCATATATCTTTGTTTCCATTTGAAATATCTGCAAGTTTCGATGAGGTGAATATAAAGGTTCGCTACATTTGGTAAAAAAAATGTAAAACCAATTTTTAATGCAGGTCTTATATTTCACTGCAAAAAAGTTTTATCAATTTGATGAATTTCTATATTTTATTATTTGTGAACAAGAATCAAAAGTTTATTTTTTATATAAAGAAAATTAGATTGTTTGATATCTAAAAATCAAAGGTGGTAACAATGTGCTGTTTATCCCTTTTAGGCCTATTATTTGATACATCAAGGATTGATTATTGATGGCAAGACTTTTAATAATTCAAATTTTTCATAAACAAAAGTGACCTGTCTATGAAACCTACACCTCTGTATTAGTTCAGAGTTGGTTACTGTGTCAAGAACTTGGGTTCTGTCTCTAAAAACTTGCTCGCATGACAAGTTTTCTCTCTCTTAGTGTGTTAAAAATAATGGATGCAGCCATTTTTCATGAACGAGAGAATTTTCCTATTTTTGCTTAACTATGATGCATCAATTAAGAAAATTCTTAACTTAAGAGTCGCAAGTTACAATGTTTTTTTATGCGTAACTTAAGATACAAAGTTTAGTAAGACGGAGATTTAACGTAACTTAAGGTTACGATGAAAATTGTACCTTAAGATGCTTAGTAAATCTCTGTTCTACTCCCCATAAAATGTAAAAATAAAATCAATGACAGAAAAAGGAGGTCAGAAAACGCATTTCACTAAACAGTTTTATCAACAAAATTTTGTGTGGAGATAATAGCCGCAAAGTTTCAAAATATTCCAACAGAACTCGATCCGCAGTATACATTTTATCATCAGATGCTAAAAACCTTACATGCTAAAATGTCTTTGAGACCAAAAGTAGGCAGCACTTAATTCCACAACCATACTAAAGATAATACATATCACATGGAAACAGAACAAAATATTATAAAACCATTCCTAGATAATACATATCACACGGAAACAGAACAAAATATTACACAACCATACCGTAGATAATACATATCTCGCGGAAACAGAACAAAATATTACAAAACCATTCCTAGATAATACATATCTCACGGAAACAGAACAAAATATTACACAATCTACATTTATATTGAGCAAAATACATTACATAAAGCACTTTCCAATTTCTCAAAAACAATGAAATATATACCATAAATACAGGAATAAAATACTGGGCTTCCTTCACATGAATTAAAAGGTCAGTGGCCAACCTGTCAAATCTGACGTGTGTGTGCAATTTTGAATAGGTTAGCGGTCTGTCGCTCAAAACATTCAAATTCATGCAATTCTGATTTATTGAGTTTTTCTCAACTACCATACCAGGTACGATAGGAGGCAGTTTATGTATATCAGGTATGGGGTCTCTATAATTTATCTCTGAAACATTCTGTTAGCAGATCTCTATATTACAGGTGAAGTAGTTTGTATTTCTGTTTTTCTAGGAACTAACACACTTTAACCTGGTACTGTTATGGATAACACGAGTATTTCCAACACAAATAAAAATTTTTTAAGAAAACATCCACTTTAATATACAGTAGAACATCGTAATTCAGGGTATATATCTACAATACATGGCTACCTAGACTGTGTAAATTACAATGATGGAGCACCAATAAAATAATGTTATTTGGTTTATAAGGAAAACTATATATAGCTAGGTAATAACACTCATATTAAAGGTATTTCACTTTGTATCATTAAATGTAACATTGTACTTTCTAAAGTTACAATGTCCATATCACAATGTTTAGTCAGACTGTAATGTCCTGGAACATTATCTCCAGGTTGGTAAAGTAAATATGATAGTAGTTATATGACACAACCAATATTATATCTAAGAGTGTGACAATCTACTCTGAAGGAGGTTTTGTCATTATCATGATCCTATTGACATCAAGTTCGAAAATAGTGTGACGAGATGGTGAAAATAAAATGAAATCAAACAAGTGTACTAGATAGTATGACGTACTGTAGTCGAATCAGCTATGCTTTGTTTAACACTTGAGAACACTAAAGAACGCCATTTGAAGAAGTTGAAACATAGGACAGAAAGACTACGAATAATAGCACAATTGGAGAACTGAGTGAAATAATGTTAAATAAGTGGGTAATTAACAAATCTAACAAACGGCTTACAGATAACGACAAAACTCTACTACCTAAGGGTTAGAACGATGCCATCGTCACAAACAAAACTCCAGTTGATTTTATTGTAGCCACAGAACATGCGTGTAAGAAATTGAGCTATCCCGAGGCGGATCAGCTGAGATCACAAGTGGCAGGTGTATTAAAATCTACGATATCTCCATATCCAAGACATCGTGGATTTGCTAGAATTTGTACTCACAACAATATATTTTGTTTTCCAAGATAACATCTATCGGCAGCATTTTGGGACAGTCCAGTGTCTCCGATTGTGGCTAACTTATTCATGGAGCACTTAAAAAAGGAGGCTATAGTCACGGTCCCTATGGAATGCTAACCTAGTCTGTGGAAACGATATGTTGATGACAGTTTAAAAATAGTGAAGAAGGTGTCACAGAAGGATTTGACAGCACATATCAACACTGTAGATACCACCAACAGCATCAAGTTCACCTGTGAAGAAGATAAAGACGATACTATGCCATGTCTCCTCACTCTCCTGGTTAGGAAAAGATGACAGTACTATCGAAGTATTGGTCTATAGAAAAAAGACTCACATGGACCAATACCTCAACTTCCGATCGAATCGACCCTTACACCAGAAGTTGGGCGTCATACAAACCCTTCTCAACAGATGTTAAACGATTTTCACGGAAGATCAAAACAAGAAACACGAGCAAAATCACATCAAGAGCGCTGTAAAAAGATGTGAATACCCCAACTGATCAATCCATAACGTTAACGAGCTTAAAGAGAAGACCAGGAGGAGGAACACCAAAGAAAAGAACAAAACCAAAGGACAGGTAGCTATATATTCCATACATCAAAGGCCTGTCAGAAACCATCCAGAGAATTTATCGTGGTTATGGGATTGCTACAGCCATGAAACCTTACAAGATTCTCCGAAATATCCTAGTCCACTCAAAGGATAAAATGCCTAAAGAGAATGTCGCCGAGTGTATATACAAAATAGGACACAAGAACTGCAACACATCATATATCGGAGAAACGGGCAGAAGATATGGGGTCCGACTTAACGAACACCAGAAAGACATGGAATCCCAAGAGGAAAAAAATCACCAAATTAGAAAGGAAACAATCTCGGTCCAAGCTCAACAAATCGGCTCTTACAGACCATTCTGTGCAGCAAAACCACATAATTGACTGGGGTAATCCAAAAATTGTCGATAGGGTAAACAACCTGTCCAGTAGACTGATCAGGGAGGCCATCTCGCACATCTAGGACCAAGTTTTAAACAAAGCGTAGCCGATTCGTCATACCATCGCGTACACTCGTCTGATGCTATTTTATTTTTACCATCTCGTCACACTATTTTCGAACTTGGTGTCAACAGGATCATGATAAAGACAAAACATCCTTCAGAGTAGATCAGATCTTTCACCATCTCAGACACTACATAAAACAGTGCTAGTTCGCTTCACATTCATCATTAGTCTGATGAAGGTGAAAGTGTAGACATTGAAACGTCACACTCTTAAATATCATATTGGTCATACAACTTCTATCATAATCGTTATGTCATCAGGACCGAAGCTAAGTTGTGTTCAGTATAATACTCCTGTACATTTACAACTGTCAGTCCGTACAAAGTCCATCAGAGTATGTCGTACAAAAACTAGAGATTCGGCAAAATTACTTAATAGAAAAAAACCCAGATCTGTATGAAAACTACATTAAACATAACAATATGAACGTATTAACATTTTGGCAGTTATTTCAGTGGAGAAAGCTATCTCCCCTTACCCATAACTTCTAGCTCAATCATAACAAGAGGCCCATGGGCCTTAAAGGTCACCTGAGCTTTGAAATATTTCAGTCAATTTGACCCTTTTTGACCCCGCAGCCCCAAGTGGTCAGTCAGGGCCAACATGTACATACCATCTAACTGTCATCCCATGCTGATAATGTTAACCTAGTAAGAATGAATTCCAATAGATATCAAACAAATGATAGTCAAAAATGTGGTTTCCTTATATAAACTGTAGCAAAGTTTAACCCTTCTCCAGGGGCAAATGTGAGACCCAAGGGTCAGGAAATTCACAAATTTGGTAAAACACCTTAAGACCCTTTCATCTTTATTTGGACCTTGAGAAGATTTTTGAAATTTCAGTCATTTTGACCCCTTTATGCCCTACCCTTAAGTCCCCTGAGTGGTGGGGACCATATAATTCACAATTTTGGTTGACCTTTGGCAATGGAAGATTTCTGCCAAATTTCATAAAAATTGGTTCTTGGATTTCTTGTAGAAGAAGTGAAAATGTAAATTGTTTACAGACGCACGACACCAGACAAAAAGCAATTAGAATAGGTCACTTTCTCATGTGACCAAAGTCTCAGGTGACCTAGTAAAACACATTTACACTGGAAACTGATAGACAGCTCCATTTCCATTAATTCTTTTTTCTTAAATCAATTACACAAATAATCATTGTGATACTAAAAGAAATTTGTAAGTTATTCAGTTCTCAATATAAAAATATCTTAAGTGATTTGCATTAGTGATTACATGTACCGAATAATTAAACTATTTAAGTGTTATAAACTAGGTGCTAAGTATCTCCCTCCTCAGTTATATGAGATTCTATTGTTATACTGTATCAATACAGAATATAAACTCAACAAGATTCTACCTCGTTGGAAGTGGAGCTAGAAACAGGATCACCCTCAGTCAAAATCTCAATGTACATTTTAAGTAAGAAAAAAAGAATTGTATTAGAAAAGAAAGAGGGTAAAGATCTTAAAATACTAACATTTGATCTTGTGTTTCAATACAGATGTATTTTAATCACAAGATTTAGCAAAAAATGTATCTTTGTCATGGTGACATCATGCCATGTTAGGGCATTTCGTCTATGGTTACCAATCCAAAACAGGTGTTAAATATCAGTGTCTGATATAGAGATCTATGGCAATCCTCTAGCCTATGTTTGGAGCTGGAGAATGACCTACAAAGCCTGGTAGAGGTCACTGTTGGTAGCTGTGTACCAACATCGATTGTTTTCCACACGTCGAATAAAGTAGTATGTCAACAAGAATCCAATCACCTGAAATAAGGGAAGAAAATAATCTTCATGTTAAAGGGTAAGATTATATTTAAAATTGCAATGTTACCAACTGGAAATCCAGTTCTAACTTCTAGATTGTCAATATATCAACAATGAAAAAACATCAAAAGTTAAAATGAAATTGACAAGTAAAACAATGTTATTAGATTTAAATGGTAACTAAAATCTGTAAAAACAAATACTCTATAAGAGGGTTATTTCTATGATAGAAATTATTACAAATGTATCATAGATATTTCTTTTGTGGTTGTGTCCCTGTGAACTTTTACAAATGTAGGTAAGAATTATCTGATGACTTTTACCAAGTATGATGTCAAAACAACAACATATCTAACCACATACAGACAGAAAATGACATCCCGTCTCTATACATGGCCTACTATTACCTGTGGAATGGCACATCCAAGAGCAAAGGCTCCAACCAGATCAAGTCTACTGCTGAGAAGGAAGGTGAAAGAGTTTACACATCCATCGATGTACACCCGACCAGTTGGTGACTGCAATCAGAAAAATTAGGTCATTAGGAGAGACAACTCATACATCCGACCAGTAGATGACTACAATAAGAAACAAGGGCCCAAAGGGCCCGAATCGCTCACCTGCTAGCCAGTGATTCCTTTTTATACATAAACATAAGTAAGAACAAGTGTATCAGAGACCAGATATAAGATCTCAGGGTGTTTGAAAAGGTGTCTTAAATATTTTGGCCAATTTAGCTCTTTCAAACTTAAATTATGGTCATGGTCATTCATTTGAACAAACTTCCTTGCCTTCACACATGTATGCTACAAGCTAAATATCATGTCTCTGGGCCTTTAGGTTAATGAAAAGAAGTCATAGAAATATTTTAGTCTATATGGCCCATGTGATCTTGAATGAAGGTCAATGTCATTCATTTAAACAAAAACTTGGTAGCCCATTTCCCAGCATGCTACAGACCCAATATAGAGTCCCTAGGCCTCTTGGTTATTCAAAAGGAGTTGTTAAACAATTTCAGCCTTGAATGTAGGTCAAGGTCATTCATTTGAACAAACTTGGTAGCCCTTCACCTTAACATGCTACAGACCCAATATCAACTCCTTGGGACTTTTGGTTATTGAGAAGTTGTTTAAATGGAAAAGTTGGACGGACGAATGCCGGACGCTGCTCAATGGCATAAGCTCGCGTGCCCTTGAATGTAGGTCAAGATAATTCATTTCATCAAACTTGGTAGCCCTTCACCCCGCATGCTACATGACCAATATCAAGTCAATGTCAATATCAAGTTAAGGTCATCCATTTGAACAAACTTGGTAGGGCTTTATCCAAGCATGCTACAAGCCATATCAATACCATGGGCCTTCTGTTGATTAGAAGAAGTCATTTGAATGAAACGTTTACTTACTCACGACCTACGACCGACGAGGAATGATGACTATAGGTCAACATGATCCTTTGGGTAAGATGACCTAAAAAGGTCAGTAGGGGAGAAAACTAATATACTAAGCCAATAGGTGACAATGATCAGAAAACAAGAGGCCCAAAGGTCCTGAATCATTCACATGGCCATTTAGAAATTTCTTTAACTGTAATATTTTAGCGATATTTCAGGAAATTATATACAATATATCTGACAGAGGTGATATGATTCCCTGATTGGTTAACTATAATGTAGGGTTTTGCATATGTGCATTGTAAAAGTCAGTTAATGGTAATTAAGACCCAAAATTTTCCAAGTTGGTGTTTTTGTTAAATCAAACCAACATAAACTGTTTATATAAAGCGATGTGATGCATAATGTGAAGCCTGATTTTGATCCTGTATGATATACATAATGTACAATGATAGGTCACATATCTCTCAATGGTGACCTTCTGGCCCCCTGTGACCTTGAAAATAAGTCAAGGTCATTTATATGAGGAAACTTTATACCACTCTGCCCTAGGTACCTGCTGGCAAAATATCAACTCTCTAGTCTTTCTGTAACTAGAGAAGAACATTTTAACATATTAGACCCCTGTGACCTGGAAAATAGGTAAACGTAATTCATAAGAGGAAACTTTAATGTACTCTTACAAGGACCTCCTGGCCAAATATCAGTTCTCAGTTACTTATAGTTTTCTAGAAGAAGTTGACGGATGGACAGACGACGGATGCCGACTCATGCACAATACCATAAATTCACTGGCATTTCATGCCAGTTGAGCTTAAAGTTAACTTGGCTGAGATAACTCATACACACGACTGATTTCTTACATTATCATTTGGCTGGTAGAGGATGGTTACAAACTAACAAAACATTTATTATCTGTGTAATGATACACGAGATACATGATAACTTACTGTAGTGTTCAGACGGACACCATGGCCACCGTTTTATTATCTGTGTAACGATACACGAGAGACATGATAACTTACTGTAGTGTTCAGACGGACACCTTGGCCACACATTTCCTCCCCAAAGTCACTAAGCTACAACAAATTCAATGGAACAAGGGATTAAAGGTTTATACATGTACTAATTTTGTTACCAATCTTGTTTAGCTGTGTTGATTACATCTGGTAATACAGTAATCACCATTTAAAAGTCCTCTTATCTTTTAGCTTTTGATCACTATATGTTAATTACACTGAACAATTAAAAAGGATCCCTGCATATATATTGCCCTGACATCGTCAGTCTATTTTTTCCAACTGCACAAAGAACTTACATCAGGCTTATCACCTACATTTTTTAACAAATTAAAACACAATAACAATACTTTACATTATATTTGTCTATATTTCTTACCAACTGTTGTTACTAAGGAGAAGATTTAGATTGGCAATGCCTGATGTCTATCCTATTGACTTTCTTTCTGTGTCAATAAAAATTTGTTGAAATTGAAATTGACCAATACTCACCCCTTGTGGCGTACAACAGGAGGAGGGTACACCACAGGCTTCTGGGACTGAACTTCCCGCTGTACACGCAAAATTAGGGTTCGTCTCATAATCTTGGAAGGATGTGATACCACAACAGCCAAACTAGTGAAAAATAAGCCACCTGAATTTCAGATACAGGAAAATTTCGGCAGAAAAATGAAAGTCATGTGACAGCTGTTGAAAAAGCTAGATCATTTATTTTGTGTATTGAACAGAAATGAAAAATACATAAATAATAGAAATTTGAATTCTTTTCCAAGATAATATTTTTGCAAAATAAATTGAAAACTTATCAATTTATTTATGAACTTATACAAAATGGAACAATATCATGTTCATAATTCAAGCTATATATGTCTGCTTATTTTCTGACAAAACAAATTCCTTTTTCATCAGTGTGACTTACTGTTGACTGTAAAGTGTCCATGGCAGCAGTAATCTCTGTACTGTCTGAGTATGCCTCTACTCCAAACATCAGGTCGGGCCTCACCATACTCACCACCTAAACATGGCCATCACATATTAATTTAAATAAATTGTTATTGTCCAATTACAATATAACCCTATAATTATTTTTGTTAACTTCCTTTTTTCCTAATTGCCCCTGATCAGTCAGCTATCAAATACCATAATGGATTGGTCACTTACAAAGTTCACTCAAGAAAACCTTTTCTTTATACAGACTTTGACAAGTCCCATTCCTTATGCCACAAGTTGTTGCCCTAGGTGTGACCCCATTCCTAATGGCCCTAGGTGTGACCCCATTCCTAATGGCCCTAGGTGTGACCCCATTCCTAATGGCCCTAGGTGTGCCCCCATTCCTAATGGCCCTAGGTGTGACCCCATTCCTAATGGCCCTAGGTGTGCCCCCATTCCTAATGGCCCTAGGTGTGCCCCCATTCCTAATGGCCCTAGGTGTGCCCCCATTCCTAATGGCCCTCGGTGTGCCCCCATTCCTAATCGCCCTAGGTGTGCCCCCATTCCTAATCGCCCTAGGTGTGACCCCATTCCTAATCGCCCTAGGTGTGCCCCCATTCCTAATCGCCCTAGGTGTGCCCCCATTCCTAATCGCCCTAGGTGTGCCCCCATTCCTAATCGCCCTAGGTGTGCCCCCATTCCTAATGGCCCTAGGTATTACCCCATTCCTAATGGCCCTAGGTGTGACCCCATTCCTAATGGCCCTAGGTGTGACCCCATTCCTAATGGCCCTAGGTGTGCCCCATTCCTAATGGCCCTAGGTGTGCCCCCATTCCTAATGGCCCTAGGTGTGACCCCATTCCTAATGGCCCTAGGTGTGCCCCCATTCCTAATGGCCTTAGGTGTGCCCCCATTCCTAATGGCCCTAGGTGTGCCCCCATTCCTAATGGCCCTAGGTGTGCCCCCATTCCTAATGGCCCTAGGTATTACCCCATTCCTAATGGCCCTAGGTGTGCCCCCATTCCTAATGGCCCTAGGTGTGACCCCATTCCTAATGGCCCTAGGTGTGCCCCCATTCCTAATGGCCCTAGGCGTGCCTCCATTCCTAATGGCCCTAGGTGTGACCCCATTCCTAATGGCCCTAGGTGTGCCCCCATTCCTAATGGCCCTAGGTGTGACCCCATTCCTAATGGCCCTAGGTGTGACCCCATTCCTAATGGCCCTAGGTGTGCCTCCATTCCTAATGGCCCTAGGTGTGACCCCATTCCTAATGGCCCTAGGTGTGACCCCATTCCTAATGGCCCTAGGTGTGACCCCATTCCTAATGGCCCTAGGTGTGACCCCATTCCTAATGGCCCTAGGTGTGCCTCCATTCCTAATGGCCCTAGGTGTGACCCCATTCCTAATGGCCCTAGGTGTGCCTCCATTCCTAATGGCCCTAGGTGTGCCCCCATTCCTAATGGCCCTAGGTGTGCCCCCATTCCCAATTGCCTAAGTCAGGTAGGACCTCATTCCCAATTGCCCTAAGTGGGGCCCAATTCCAAAAGGCCCTAGATAGGTGGGACTCCACTCCTAAAGGCCTAGATAGGTGGGACCCCATTCAAAAAGGCCTAGATAGGTGGGACCCAATTCCAAAAGGCCCTAGATAGGTGGGACTCCACTCCTAAAGGCCTAGATAGGTGGGACCCCATTCAAAAAGGCCCTAGATAGGTGGGACCCCATTCAAAAAGGCCTAGATAGGTGGGACCCCATTCAAAAAGGCCTTAGGTGGGACCCTATTCTAAGCACCATATGTCAGAGGAATCATTCAAGTCATAAAACTTGTTCACCATTGACAACTAGATCTTCTATTGATGAATAATTGGCAATGGTGTTGAAAGATGATCTGAGACAATATCATAGTAACTGAGAGAGGCAGCATGTAAATCAATCGGGTGTGCAGCATTAATCACATTAACCTATTAGACAACATCTGTATTATAAATTAGACTACAGTCTCCCTCTACCCTAGTCTCCCTCTACAAACAGGTCCCAAAGTGTCTAAGTAGGAAGTCAACCCACACCTTAATTAGTAGACATGTATACCCAGTATATTCAGTGAGCTCTGTAAGTTATTTACCCTTCGTTTATAGATGTAGGCCAGAACTCCGATGGCTACCTGTACAACAAATGCGATCACGGTGAAGGACAAGAACTGGAAACAAAATAAAAAGCTCATATAAAACTCAAAACCAATTCTACATCTATTTATATTTAATGGATGATAAAAGCTCAACTTTTTAGGTAAAATTGAAACAAGATATATAATTGTAGTTTAAGTATTTTTATTTGCTTATTTGATAATTTTTCCACCTAATTTCATATTCTCAAACAAATACATATTTATAGTTAAGTTGAAGTGATCCCCTAATATACTCACAAGTTTGAGGAGTAGAGAATTCTCCTTCAGTGTGCCGTATATGCCACCAAATGCGTTGATGGCCACGAAAAGTCCCACAAACATGACAAGGGCAACAGGCAAGGAGAGAGAATTGTTGAGGTGTCGGTGGTTCTGTCTCTCCAACTCCGTGAATACTCCGAGGATAAACAGCCCCAACCCAACAAACTGTAACACAACACAATAATATGACAGGTGTTTGCTGGCAAACGTGAGACCCCAGGGTCATGAAATTCACACTTTTGGTAAAGCACCTTAAGACCCTTCCATCTATGAAGACTAAGAGTGTTTGATTCCTCCATATCTGAGAGTAAAGAAGACTTTTGAAGTTTTAGTCAATTTGACTCTTTTTGGTCCCGCCCCTCAGGCCCCCGAGGGTTGGGGACCATATAATTCCCACTTGTAGTTCACCTTTAGCCATAGAAGCTTCCTGCCAAATTTCATTGAATTTGGTTAAGCGGTTTTGGAAAAGAAGTCGAAAATGTAAATTGTTTACAGACGGACGACTACGGACCAAATGGGATTAGAATAGGTCACTTGAGCAAAGCTCCGGTGACCTAGAAATCTGAAAAATAACCAAATATTACTACTTAAGCCTTATAATTTTCTGTGTCTTTCCACACAAACAAACATGGAAATGGTGTCAAAACAAAATTTTATCACGAGAATAAATATTGCACTATAGATCTATGCTAAAATCATGCACATATCTGCAACAGCTACATTTAAGTCAGGAAAAATATTTAGTAAAAGTCCTTAAATTTCCATATGTACTATATTCGTGTACAACAACCCGGAAGTATATTTGTGGTCTGAGGCCATATACAGTACATTAGCACTGCTGCCTTCTTGGGAAATCCATGGATTCATTAATTACAGACCCTAATTATATAGAACCCATGAACAGGATAATATAATTCTGTGATCCTTCCTTGTTAGACCAATCTACAGTTTCAGCTTGGGACGTTTGCTCTTGAAATATTGATATCCTTAACTGGGTAGAGTAGAAACAATGGCAGGTTATCTCACATGCTAGGTCCACACTACTAGGATATATATTGGTGTACTTTCCAAATTACAGTCTCCAATTATAAGCTATTTTGTCCATATATGGTGCTGTGTGATAGAATATTCATGTGAAACCCCTATATATCACCAAGCTGATATACAGGAAACATAGGGGCTGTGGCTGGCTATCTAGATGTTATACCATAGCATTAGGGGTCTAGATGGCTACAATACTAATGGTAGCTATAGGGGGCCTGTACTGGCTCTATGATTAGTGGTAGGGGCCTGACTGGCTATAGGATTAGTGGTAGGGGCCTGACTGGCTCTAGGATTAGTGGTAGGGGCCTGACTGGCTCTATGATTAGTGGTAGGGGCCTGACTGGCTCTAGGATTAGTGGTAGGGGTCTGACTGGCTCTAGGATTAGTGGTAGGGGCCTGACTGGCTCTATGATTAGTGGTAGGGGCCTGACTGGCTATAGGATTAGTGGTAGGGGCCTGACTGGCTCTAGGATTAGTGGTAGGGGCCTGACTGGCTCTAGGATTAGTGGTAGGGGTCTGACTGGCTCTAGGATTAGTGGTAGGGGCCTGACTGGCTCTAGGATTAGTGGTAGGGGCCTGACTGGCTCTATGATTAGTGGTAGGGGCCTGACTGACTCTATGATTAGTGGTAGGGGCCTGACTGACTCTATGATTAGTGGTAGGGGCCTGACTAACTCTATAATTAGTGGTAGGGGCCTGACTGGCCCTATGGTTAGTGTTAGGGGCCTGACTGGCTCTAGGATTAGTGGTAGGGACCTGACTGGCTCTAGGATTAGTGGTAGGGGCCTGACTGGCTCTATGATTAGTGTTAGGGGCCTGACTGGCTCTAGGATTAGTGGTAGGGGCCTGACTGGCTCTATGATTAGTGGTAGGGGTCTGACTGGCTCTATGATTAGTGGTAGGGGCCTGACTAAGCCCTATGATTAGTGGTAGGGGCCTGACTGACCCTATGATTAGTGATAGGGGCCTGACTGACCCTATGATTAGTGGTAGGGGCCTGACTGACTCTATGATTAGTGGTAGGGGCCTGACTGGCTCTAGGATTAGTGGTAGGGGCCTGACTGGCTCTAGGATTAGTGGTAGGGGCCTGTAACTGTCTCTATGATTAGTGGTAGGGGCCTGACTGGCCCTATGATTAGTGGTAGGGGCCTGACTGACTATGATTAGTGGTAGGGGCCTGACTGGCCCTATGATTAGTGGTAGGGGCCTGACTGACTATGATTAGTGGTAGGGGCCTGACTGGCCCTATGATTAGTGGTAGGGGCCTGACTGACTATGATTAGTGGTAGGGGCCTGACTAGCTCTATGATTAGTGGTAGGGGCCTGACTGGCCCTATGATTAGTGTTAGGGGCCTGACTGGCCCTATGATTAGTGTTAGGGGCCTGACTGGCTCTATGATTAGTGGTAGGGGCCTGACTGGCTCTATGATTAGTGGTAGGGGCCTGACTGGCTCTATGATTAGTGGTAGGGGCCTGACTGGCTCTAGGATTAGTGGTAGGGGCCTGACTGGCCCTATGATTAGTGGTAGGGGTCTGACTGACTATGATTAGTGGTAGGGGTCTGACTGACTATGATTAGTGGTAGGGGTCTGACTGACTCTTTGATTAGTGTTAGGGGCCTGACTGGCCCTATGATTAGTGTTAGGGGCCTGACTGGCTCTATGATTAGTGGTAGGGGCCTGACTGGCTCTATGATTAGTGGTAGGGGCCTGACTGGCTCTATGATTAGTGGTAGGGGCCTAACTGACTCTATGATTGGTGGTAGGGGCCTAACTGACTCTATGATTAGTGGTAGGGGCCTAACTGACTCTATGATTGGTGGTAGGGGTCTGACTGACTATGATTTGTGGTAGGGGCCTGACTGGCTCTATGACAAGTTTGTTGAAGCACAATGATGACAATTGACATTTGTATCATAAATTGCCATGTTAGTTATTGACACACTGTTAATCCATCTCACCTGAATATGTAGCAGAATGTCTCTTTAGTTTACAAGATATATAGTATCATTATATGATTTACAACAAACATGGTCATGGCTTTCAGGTTTTGTGAATATGCATGTGTTTGTCAAATTTATCGTAAAATGTGTTATTAAATTTCTCAAATATCACCTCTGTGCATCTAGAAATACCAAAAGACCACTTCTTGGTGTTCTTGATATTGATATTTACAATTCAAACTTAACACAAACTATTATCAAAGTATTTCATATGATTACGACATTGGGAGTGTTATGAAGGGCTTGTCAGGACCTATATGTATCTACCACCAGACTGCACTGCCATCTACAGGACAGATAACAAACATACAAAGTATCACTGGGTGAACTGACATCACTGATTACATATGATAACGGTGGTGAACCTTGATACATTCATCCTTATTATAGGATGTGTGCTGCCTTGGACCCGAGTCATACAATGATAACGATATCTAATAGTCACATCATAACCTACATGTCAGTATATTGCCAGGCCCGAAATTTTAAGTTTGTAAGATTTTTGGGGTGATTTCATTCATTAAATATATCTAATTAATAAAATATATCTAATTAATAAACTATATCTAATTAATGAAATATATATTACAATACATCATTCAAAAAATAATACAGATATTTCACAAAATGTATATTTTTACTTTGATCACTTTATAACCCTCTAGTAATTAATATAAGTGTAGTTCACAACAGAAAATATTTTGGTAGAACAGCCAACAAAACTGTAAAGCTGATGATAAATAGGATCCAGAGGCCTGGTATACACCCGTAAACATCTGCTGTGAGGAATCCTACATTATGCATGTGAGGAAAACATATGTATGCACATCACAAAACCTTTACATAACTTATAACAGCTTTAAAGCTTCTTATATCTACCAGCTGCTTCAGATTACCTTAAGGTATGGCTCTAGTCAAATGATCATATAATTGTACAAATATAGCAGAAGAGACATTGTCCCTGTCTACAGAAAACACTGGGGACATTGTCCCTGTCTATAGAAAACACTGGGGACATTGTCCCTGTCTACAGAAAACACTGGGGACATTGTCCCTGTCTATAGAATACACTGGGGACATTGTCCCTGTCTACAGAAAACACTGGGGACATTGTCCCTGTCTATAGAATACACTGGGGACATTGTCCCTGTCTATAGAAAACACCTGGGAGACTGATCCTGTCTATAGAAAACACTGGGGACATTGTCCCTGTCTATAGAAAACACTGGGGACATTGTCCCTGTCTACAGAAAACACTGGGGACATTGTCCCTGTCTATAGAATACACTGGGGACATTGTCCCTGTCTATAGAATACACTGGGGACATTGTCCCTGTCTACAGAAAACACTGGGGACATTGTCCCTGTCTACAGAAAACACTGGGGACATTGTCCCTGTCTACAGAAAACACTGGGGACATTGTCCCTGTCTATAGAAAACACCTGGGGACATTGTCCCTGTCTATAGAAAACACCTGGGGACATTGTCCCTGTCTATAGAAAACACCTGGGAGACTGATCCTGTCTATTGAAACACTGGGGACACTGACCCTGTCTACAGAAAACACTGGGGACATTGTCCCTGTCTATAGAAACACTGGGGACATTGTCCCTGTCTACAGAAAACACTGGGGACACTGGCCATGTCTACAGAAAACACTGGGGACACTGGCCCTGCTTATAGAAAACAGTGAGGACACTGGCCCTGTCAACATAAATCACTGGGGACACTATAATACTAGCCCTGTCTACAGAGAACACTTGGGACATTCTCCCTGTCTACATGGAACACTGTTGGGACATTCTCCCTGTCTATATGGAACACTGTTGGGACATTCTCCCTGTCTACAGAGAACACTGTTAGGCCATTCTCCCTGTCTACAGAGAACACTTAGGACATTCTCCCTGTCTACAGAGAACACTTGGGACATTCTCCCTGTCTACATGGAACATTGTTGGGACATTCTCCCTGTCTACAGAGAACACTTGGGACATTCTCCCTGTCTACAGAGAACACTTGGGACATTCTCCCTGTCTACAGAGAACACTTGGGACATTCTCCCTGTCTACAGAGAACATTTGGGACATTCTCCCTGTCTACAGAGAACACTGTTGGGACATTCTCCCTGTCTACAGAGAACATTTGGGACATTCTCCCTGTCTACATGGAACATTGTTGGGACATTCTCTCTGTCTACAGAGAACACTTGGGACATTCTCCCTGTCTACAGAGAACACTTGGGACATTCTCCCTGTCTACAGAGAACACTTGGGACATTCTCCCTGTCTACATGGAACATTGTTGGGACATTCTCCCTGTCTACAGAGAACACTTGGGACATTCTCCCTGTCTACAGAGAACACTGTTGGGACATTCTCCCTGTCTACAGAGAACACTTGGGACATTCTCCCTGTCTACATGGAACATTGTTGGGACATTCTCCCTGTCTACAGAGAACATTTGGGACATTCTCCCTGTCTACAGAGAACACTGTTGGGCCATTCTCCCTGTCTACAGAGAACATTTGGGACATTCTCCCTGTCTACATGGAACATTGTTGGGACATTCTCTCTGTCTACAGAGAACACTTGGGACATTCTCCCTGTCTACAGAGAACACTGTTGGGACATTCTCCCTGTCTACAGAGAACACTTGGGACATTCTCCCTGTCTACAGAGAACACTTGGGACATTCTCCCTGTCTACATGGAACATTGTTGGGACATTCTCCCTGTCTACATGGAACATTGTTGGGACATTCTCCCTGTCTACAGAGAACACTTGGGACATTCTCCCTGTCTACAGAGAACACTGTTGGGACATTCTCCCTGTCTACAGAGAACACTGTTGGGACATTCTCCCTGTCTACAGAGAACACTTGGGACATTCTCCCTGTCTACAGAGAACACTTGGGACATTCTCTCTGTCTACAGAGAACACTTGGGACATTCTCCCTGTCTACAGAGAACACTGTTTGGACATTCTTCCTGTCTACATAGAACACTTGGGACATTCTCCCTGTCTACAGAGAACATTGTTGGACCATTCTCCCTGTCTACAGAGAACATTGTTGGGACATTCTCCCTGTCTACAGAGAACATTGTTGGGACATTCTCCCTGTCTACAGAGAACATTGTTGGGACATTCTCCCTGTCTACAGAGAACATTGTTGGGACATTCTCCCTGTCTACAGAGAACATTGTTGGGACATTCTCCCTGTTTACATGGAACATTGTTGGGACATTCTCCCTGTCTACAGAGAACACAGTTGGGACATTCTCCCTGTCTACAGAGAACACAGTTGGGACATTCTCCCTGTCTACAGAGAACATTGTTGGGACATTCTCCCTGTCTACAGAGAACATTGTTGGGACATTCTCCCTGTTTACATGGAACATTGTTGGGACATTCTCCCTGTCTACAGAGAACACTTGGGACATTCTCCCTGTCTACAGAGAACACTTGGGACATTCTCCCTGTCTACAGAGAACATTGTTGGGACATTCTCCCTGTCTACAGAGAACATTGTTGGGACATTCTCCCTGTCTACAGAGAACACTGTTGGGACATTCTCCCTGTCTACAGAGAACATTGTTGGGACATTCTCCCTGTTTACATGGAACATTGTTGGGACATTCTCCCTGTCTACAGAGAACATTGTTGGAACATTCTCCCTGTCTACAGAGAACACTGTTGGGACATTCTCCCTGTCTACAGAGAACACTTGGGACATTCTCCCTGTCTACAGAGAACACTTGGGACATTCTCCCTGTCTACATGGAACATTGTTGGGACATTCTCCCTGTCTACAGAGAACACTTGGGACATTCTCCCTGTCTACAGAGAACACTGTTGGGACATTCTCCCTGTCTACAGAGAACACTTGGGCCATTCTCCCTGTCTACAGAGAACACTTGGGACATTCTCCCTGTCTACATGGAACATTGTTGGGACATTCTCCCTGTCTACAGAGAACATTTGGGACATTCTCCCTGTCTACAGAGAACACTGTTGGGCCATTCTCCCTGTCTACAGAGAACATTTGGGACATTCTCCCTGTCTACATGGAACATTGTTGGGACATTCTCTCTGTCTACAGAGAACACTTGGGACATTCTCCCTGTCTACAGAGAACACTGTTGGGACATTCTCCCTGTCTACAGAGAACACTTGGGACATTCTCCCTGTCTACAGAGAACACTTGGGACATTCTCCCTGTCTACATGGAACATTGTTGGGACATTCTCCCTGTCTACATGGAACATTGTTGGGACATTCTCCCTGTCTACAGAGAACACTTGGGACATTCTCCCTGTCTACAGAGAACACTGTTGGGACATTCTCCCTGTCTACAGAGAACACTGTTGGGACATTCTCCCTGTCTACAGAGAACACTTGGGACATTCTCCCTGTCTACAGAGAACACTTGGGACATTCTCTCTGTCTACAGAGAACACTTGGGACATTCTCCCTGTCTACAGAGAACACTGTTTGGACATTCTTCCTGTCTACATAGAACACTTGGGACATTCTCCCTGTCTACAGAGAACATTGTTGGAACATTCTCCCTGTCTACAGAGAACATTGTTGGGACATTCTCCCTGTCTACAGAGAACATTGTTGGGACATTCTCCCTGTTTACATGGAACATTGTTGGGACATTCTCCCTGTCTACAGAGAACATTGTTGGGACATTCTCCCTGTTTACATGGAACATTGTTGGGACATTCTCCCTGTCTACAGAGAACACAGTTGGGACATTCTCCCTGTCTACAGAGAACACAGTTGGGACATTCTCCCTGTCTACAGAGAACATTGTTGGGACATTCTCCCTGTCTACAGAGAACATTGTTGGGACATTCTCCCTGTTTACATGGAACATTGTTGGGACATTCTCCCTGTCTACAGAGAACACTTGGGACATTCTCCCTGTCTACAGAGAACACTTGGGACATTCTCCCTGTCTACAGAGAACATTGTTGGGACATTCTCCCTGTCTACAGAGAACATTGTTGGGACATTCTCCCTGTCTACAGAGAACATTGTTGGGACATTCTCCCTGTCTACAGAGAACACTGTTGGGACATTCTCCCTGTCTACAGAGAACATTGTTGGGACATTCTCCCTGTTTACATGGAACATTGTTGGGACATTCTCCCTGTCTACAGAGAACATTGTTGGAACATTCTCCCTGTCTACAGAGAACACTGTTGGGACATTCTCCCTGTCTACAGAGAACACTTGGGACATTCTCCCTGTCTACAGAGAACACTTGGGACATTCTCCCTGTCTACATGGAACATTGTTGGGACATTCTCCCTGTCTACAGAGAACACTGTTGGGACATTCTCCCTGTCTACAGAGAACACTGTTGGGACATTCTCCCTGTCTACAGAGAAGACTGTTTGGACATTCTTCCTGTCTACATGGAACATTGTTTGGACACACGGAAATTAACACTTCACTTCCATATCTTACCATCCTGTGAATAAATCTACATGCAATAGAAATGCAAGAGGCCCAAGGGCCTTAATGGTCATCTGACACTAAATTAAATACCCTTATACTATTGTAGTATGCATTCTCTGTAGCTATCTCAGGATCATTTCTGATAAGTTGGAGCTGAATCACACTGATGGAATTTGAGAAGAATTTGGAAATAGGTGTTGTTTCGGAAAACCATGATGGCACAATCATGTTACAAAATGGCTGCCATGTCAAAGTTTTTACGAGGCCGAAAAATAACAACACTTTGTTGACTCCCCTTCCTTAACATCCTCACCAATTTCCAGCTCAATGGCACCAGTAGAACTGGAGAAGAAGTTTAAAATGTGTTTTTCAAGATGACTCTTTGGGTCAGATGACCTAATAAAACTGAAGTTTCACATTAGATAGGACACATGTTAAAACAAATCTGTATATACCTACATGTAAATTAAAGGGATTTCCACCAATGTAGAAAATTAACATGTTCCCAAAATAGCAAAGAATTGACAATCAATCAATTGATGATTCACTTTGTTAAATTACATCCGGACTGGCTACAGATCTAGAGTCTTTACATCCGGACTGGCTACAGATCTAGAGTCTTTACATCCCGACTGGCTACAGATCTAGAGTCTTTACATCCGGACTGGCTACAGATCTAGAGTCTTTACATCCCGACTGGCTACAGATCTAGGGTCTTTACATCCCGACTGGCTACAGATCTAGAGTCTTTACATCCGGACTGGCTACAGATCTAGAGTCTTTACATCCGGACTGGCTACAGATCTAGAGTCTTTACATCCCGACTGGCTACAGATCTAGAGTCTTTACATCCGGACTGGCTACAGATCTAGGGTCTTTACATCCCGACTGGCTACAGATCTAGAGTCTTTACATCCGGACTGGCTACAGATCTAGAGTCTTTACATCCGGACTGGCTACAGATCTAGAGTCTTTACATCCCGCCTGGCTACAGATCTAGAGTCTTTACACATAATTTCTCTGACCAAATTATTAGAATAAAATCTATCATAAACCATAAAGAATTGTAAGTTTAACTATTTAATCTGGACATGATTACAAACTGTCCTAGCTATACAGCTCCCTACGGTTTACTTCGTTTTTCATTGATTTATATACCACTTATGTAGTAGTGATGGTGTTTATGGAATCAAAGAGTACAGGGCAGTACAAATCTCTAGTGACAGCTAGTATTCCTTCTATAGGACAGGACTGACTTTGTTAGCTTCCTGAACAATGACATATCACAACGATGTACCACAATGGGGGGGGGGGGGGTCAATCATGTCAATCATGAGTCAGGTCCTTTGATCCACAAATCCCAAACACTCTTCCATACCATGTTGCAAGCCATTGCAAGCCGGTGCTTCAACTGAGATACAACCGTCTTAGCGATTGGAATAGACCTCACCACTGTGGCGGTGATTGGGGACCATACCACCCGACATGTACTGTATCATAACAACATATCACATGTATTACAGCGATTTCAGAAATTTTAACATTCATTAACATCATCTAATATCAGTGATGGTTTGATTCACTTTTTAACCTCTATATTGTTTATTTTCCCTATTTAGTCATTTTTATCCTAAATCCAAATTTGCACAGGTAACAAACACAGATTCTGGCAACTAAAGGAAATTTAGAAAGTTTTACTTTTAGTGTTATTGGCTTTGTTAGTGATGACTTACAGCCAAGAGTAATGACAGAATAAGTGCCAGGGGTATAGCATGGTATGCATGCCCCTGACCCCCACACTGCCACCATAACATACATGGGCATAAAACAATTACATCAGAAATTACCTTTGAAGACCAAACAACTAACAAGGTTACTTGCACCCTAATATATGATATATTTGATTTGACAGTATAGATCTAAGCTAACCAGGCTTGGACTCGTTGGGGCCATCTGCCCAGCTAGCTATATCAATGCTGATCGTGTGGTGGCTTGTCTGGGGTATTATATCTCACAGATAGCTTTCTGCAGTCAGGATGTCCATTTTCATACACTGATGATTCTATAATTATGCACATAAAGAGGAAATCACTTCCTGCTGCAACAGTTCTGTTGTTTTGTAACTGTGATTTGCATGTCAGAGAGGATCATTTTCACTGACAGGGTGACGAACATGAACTTTTAAGCTTGAAAATTACATCACCTAACCTTAGTTCCATTAAGTATATCTCCCATTACTACCGAGGTAAACGAGGGAGTTAAACCACTTTTAACTATGAAAATCAATATCGTTGCACTGGATACTACAGCGTATTGTCAGTCTCAAATCTCCTGTGGCTCAACCACTGCCTGACCGAATCACATAAAACATTTTGTTTGATGTCAGTCATATGAAAGATTTCCATCCCTAGGACACAAGAGAAATTGTATGCAGACAATTAACTAAAAATTAGTCTGTTTTGGCAATAGAAAATATCTGATTGTTTTCGTTCGAAGTTCTCTTGTTAAAAGAAAACCAGTTTACAAATTGAGGCCAAATGAAGTGAGGCAGAAAATTCAATATAAACGTGAATAAGGACATGTTTGTTATCAGCAGGCTGGGTCAGACATCTTTTTTTAAGAGCAAGTCTGCTATATAACATGCTGCATCAGAGCTTATAACTATATCATAGTATTGTACATTGGAGATCGAGACATGTGCTTTTTAAAGATTTTTTTTCCCTTTTTAACTCAGGTTATTGTAGCCTTGTATAATGAGTGTTTGATACATTATTTAAACATGTAGCTAGAGCAATTATTCTGTATGTATCGCAGCAATTGATTAAATGTCCTAATTACAAATCTTACATAATACGCCATTCTACCTGTTTCATATTCAGCCTTGTATTTCTTTTATCATCTCGCTGCTGGTGTGTACGACTTAATTGTGTCAACCATTAATTAAAACAAGCATACATTGTTTAACTTGTTACCACATATTTTTAACATTTTATTGATAATATGCATATCAATGAAATATATATAAATGTAATCTCAAAGTATATGGCACCACAGGTTTTCTGACCATGCAAAGCTTACTTGTATACACACATTTCTCTTGTGTCTTGCATGCATTGGTCTTGTTAGAATAGTGAGTCAGACATTTAACATTGGCTGATGACCTGACATGACCTTGACCTGACCTTGATTGTCCAGTCCTGATCATAAATATACAGCTATCAAACCACTGGCAAATGTACCAAACCTTCATCAATTCCAATCATGCTTAATCCCCAAGTCTTAGTAATGAACTGCCAAGCAGTTTGACAATCCAGAATCGGATATATTTAAAGAGAATAAAATCCTAAAGCTAAATTTTCTTTTTGTGATATGGATTGCCACTTTTTACACCAACAATGATCAAGTCAGCAGGCCTCGGGTCTGTTTAGTGTTTCTTGGTTTAGAATAAGGTTTGTCCTTGGTAATTACATTAGTGTCCAATTTTATAGTATTAGTTCTAATAATATACTCTACTGCTGTCTATTATGCAAGCTCGAACTCTTGTGTATTAGGGGTATGTACTGTTATTTAGAATAAAGTCATACATTGTGCTAATGAGACAATCTCTTGTGTATTAGGGGGTATGTCATGTTATCTAAAATAAAGTCATAAATTGTGCTAATGAGACAATCTCTTGTGCATAAGGGTATGTTGTGTTATTTAGAATAGTCAATGATACATTGAGACAATATCTTGTGTATTAGGAGTATGTCATGTTATTTAGAATAAAGTCATACATTGTGCTAATGAGTATTAGGAGTATATATTTGTCATGTTATTTTGAATAAAGTCATACATTGTAGTATATTGAGACAATATCTTGTGTATTAGGAGTATGTCATGTTATCTAAAATAAAGTCATAAATTGTGCTAATGAGTCGATCAGTAGTCTGGAGTAAGGAGTTGGAAGACGACAGTTAAGAGGAGGTCTGGGGGTTAGATTTTTAGAGTAGAGAATAGAAGTGAGCAGGAAATCTGACGGTAGAGGAGATATTCAAGAGATTGGATACATATAGTAGTTTGTGCCTTTGTGGTAGAAAGTGTGAATAGTTTGTAGATTTAGTAGTTAGAGTGAACAACTGAGTAGATGTACAGGTAGTAACAGAGAAAGATTAGAGACTGCAGTGGAGTGCTTGGATATTACTTGATGAATTCACATGAGTTATGATATTGTAAATAAAGTGTAAATATAATCTTATGTAACTTGTTGTTCAATTAATTTTGAACTGTTGGCAGCGGTGAAATACAACAGTGAGATATAGATGTAGCAGAACTGGACCGGGTCGATCATCGGCGACCAGGTAGCGCAAGCGGTAGGTGGTGAAATTGTTAGATATACAAAACCGTGACACTGGTGATCAGAGGTTGGATTAAGATTTTACAAAACTTGTAATACTGATAATATTTTTAAAGATTAAGTTATGACATAATGTACCATTAATGGAAATTTTGACTGAAATGAATTTTAAAGATGACAAACTTCATAATGTATACATTGTTTTTACAAATAACCTATACAAGAAAAATGTCTGAATAACTGAAAATTGCAGAAAATACTCAAAACTCATCATTTAAAATTCATTTATGCTGTACTTTTCCCGTAGAATGAGATATCTTTAAAACTGAAGCAAATAAGTCAAACCAAGATGAACCCCCAGGAGATCTGTCATCTTACACTTAGTAACGTTAAACGATGAGGTGGACAAATATCAACATAAATCATAAGCAGATCTGCCATTCACTTTCACTTTTGTGAAGAATTTTCGGTAACTGCGCATTACGACTACTGGTAGTTTAGGACCGGTAGGGTACGAGAAGATCTAACATCAGTTACCGCAGCACTCCATATAACCTGTGACAGCCGTGTTCAACTTTCACTCGTAATACGGAATAAACACTAGGTACTCACCAAGTAGAGCAACTGATACAAGAAGAGTAGTAATTTGTTACAACTAAATGTTGTTTGTTCACACAGTGGTCGTGGGACATACTGTCGGTGACCATAATCATCATCCACTAGCTTGTTCTTGTTTTTGTCGTCCGCCATCGCGCTCGAGCCGTATTTTGTACACTGTCACGTGATTACTACAAAGTTCACATAGGGTCACAAAACCACATGACTTACATGTGATCTATCGTTCAAAGTGTGCTCGTTTTCTTGTAGTGATGGTCCTTTTATTGTGAACTTTTCTGCTTGGATGTGATTTATGGACTAATAATTCAAAATGATTCGGAATTTAAGTTTTATTGTGATTTTAGTGATTGGTTTTGTACACAGTAAGTATCTTTTTATGATTTACACGTGAAAATGTGAAAATGTGTATCTGAGGAATAAGATATAGGCAGATAGGTGTGTGATATCAATGACCATGTTCATATCTTACTTGGAAATCGTCTACTTGAACATAAAATAGAAATACTCAACGTGATATTTCTTTAATTAAATATGATATCTTTCAAACGTCGTGGATTATTTATTAGACTTGAACTCTTATAAACAGATATATCACAAGAACTACATGTATGACCAAATCAGGAGCCGAAACATTTTTTATAATAATTTCACGAACTAAGATAATAACTTATAGAACCATCTAAATTATGTGCGAACGAATAACCATTTTTGTACTATAACCAGTAGCATTAATATGGTGTTTAAAGTTCGACACAGATAGTATTAAAAGGACTGTCGAACGTTTTGTACATATTTTACCCGTGACAGGTGCTCCGTCGCTGCTGCCAGTGAGTGAAGTTGAGGGAGATGACTTATTGTGTAACATTTGTCATTTAATGGTGGGAGATCTGAAATCTCTAATAGGAGAGAATGCAACAGAGGTGAGTACTCGCAAATCGTATAAAGCAGCGTTATTTTTATAGATTTTAATTTTTGGTCGTTATTATGCCTGATGCATTTCGTAATAATTCTTGAAGTATGAAACACACATGTATAACTAATTAAGTGCCCGTACGCGTACTAATCTAACTAAGTGTGAGTTTGTTCAGATCATTTAGAATATCTTTCTCATTTGCGGTTATTTGTTCTGCAGCTTACAAATACCTACCTTTATCTGGATCCCGAACTCCGAGCCCTTTAAACCTGATAATAGGTCAAATATCACTGCCCTGGACCATTTATGTGGATCCCGAACTCTGTGCCCCTTTAAACTTTGTAACAGGTCAAAGGTACAGATTTTCAGAAATGTTACCACATTTCCTGACTTTGAACTTGGATATGTTAATAAAGTAATGTATTCAAATACCATTTGTTACTTTATGGCATTGGCTAAATATCAGTACTATGGGAATCTTAGTAATTCAGAAGAAGTCTAAGATATCAGATTTTAACGTATGTGACCTCCTGATCTCAAAAGAGATAGTCATAATCATGTCACTTAAGTCATTCATAAATATACATCAAACTCAACCATATGGATTTGACTTGTATGATAGTCTCGCTATTTGACCTGTATGATTGTCTCACTATTTGACCCGTATGATAGTCTCACTATTTGACCTGTATGATTGTCTCACTATTTGACCTGTATGATTGTCTCACTATTTGACCTGTATAATTGTCTCACTATTTGACCTGTATGGTTGTCTCACTATTTGACCTGTATGATAGTCTCACTATTTGACCTGTATGGTTGTCTCACTATTTGACCTGTATGATAGTCTCGCTATTTGACCTGTATGATTGTCTCACTATTTGACCTGTATGATTGTCTCACTATTTGACCTGTATGATTGTCTCACTATTTGACCTGTATGATTGTCTCACTATTTGACCTGTATGATTGTCTCACTATTTGACCTGTATGATTGTCTCACTATTTGACATATATTTCGACAACAGACCGAGAATGTTGTTACGTATAGTTGACTATATAGTGAATGACTACCACTCCCTATCTGTGTCTCAAACTACAACTGATAGGTATAACATTTAACCTTTACGATCCGTAGATACTAACATCAATTTTATCTCTCCTTTTTAACTGTTTGACGGGGATAAACAACGTCCTGCTTCAGTATGATCAATATATTTTTTTCATGTAATGTAGTCTTTTATGCTCCCACACCCCTCACCGAAAGGTTATATCATTTGTTATATAAACTATACCCCACACCCCTACCCCTCACCGACTTGTTATATTTTTTGTGATATAACCCGTACTCTGTTTTATAACAACAACCCCCACCCCACCCCCACCCCTACCCCTCACCGGCTGGTTATATCATTTGTTATATAAACTATATCCCCACACCCCTACCCCTAACTATACCCCCACACCCCTACCCCTCACCGACTGGTTATATAATTTGTTATATAAACTGTACACTGTGTTATACCCCCACACCCCTACCCCTCACCGACTGGTTATATAATTTGTTATATAAACTGTACACTGTGTTATACCCCCACACCCCTACCCCTCACCGACTGGTTATATAATTTGTTATATAAACTGTACACTGTGTTATACCCCCACACCCCTACCCCTCACCGACTGGTTATATAATTTGTTATATAAACTGTACACTGTGTTATACCCCCACATCCCTACCCCTCACCGACTGGTTATATAATTTGTTATATAAACTGTACACTGTGTTATACCCCCACACCCCTACCCCTCACCGACTGGTTATATAATTTGTTATATAAACTGTACACTGTGTTATACCCCACCCCTCATGGGCTATTGATATTTCAGGTATATTTATCTATTGGTCATGGACCTTCCTTACAGCTGAAATAAAACTGTCCATCTTTAAGTTAGGCTAAATCTAGTAAGCCATCCACAGGTTAGTGTACGTGTAAGATTCGGCAATGTTAGATACGATATAGTTGATACAGTAATATTGAACTTACAGTACAGACTATAAATAAATATTTTCATTGTTTTAGTCACAAGTTGAAGATAAATTGGATGATATCTGTAACCGGCTCGCAGCAGACAGGGAGACATGTGTGTCTATGGTTCACCAGTACCTCCCCCCACTGTTCGCCAAAATCTCTGGAGGGATTGTAAGTATACACTGTTAACAGTGTGGGCAGATTTAGTAAACATAAAATTAAAATAAGCTATAGACATGAAATGCCTATATTTAAACTGATTAAAAATGCGATGTTTGGTCCACAAAATGACTCCCAACTATTTACAATATTTACAGATATTGACATCATTTGATGGATGTGTAAAGGAATTCTAGATAGGAAATTGATTGCAATTTGAAGGCGATATCGGTATTTCAGCAAAGCTGATCTGATATATGATTTCCAGGATCCAGAGTCTGCGTGTGTGGAGCTGAAGGTGTGCTCCACGTCGGACACCAGTAATGGCACTCCAGTAATGTTGGACATTAACCACGTGATCAGTAACGATATCCCATTGGAGCCCGAGACAGAATCCTTGACAGAGAATGAAGTAGATAACGTCATCCCACAGTATCCTCACCCGTACAGTGGCCGGAAGGGAAAGCCTGTGAATATCAAACAGAAGGTACATACTTTATCACACAACGCTAACCTGGACTCGGTGTTGACCAAAACCTGTCAATGTACAACGGCATTTTAGACACTTCATAATCATATTGATCACGCTCAAAATAAATGTGTTTTTTTTTGTTTGTTTTTTTTGTAATTGTGTTTAATTTGTTTTTGTTTTTTTTGTTTTTTTTGTAATTGTGTTTAATTTGTTTGAACAGCTCGACAGCAATGAAACATGCCAGATATGTGAATTCCTTATCCAAGTCTTGGACGCTTCCATAGCAACCAACCAAACCGAGGCTGCCATCAATAAGACCATCCTACAAATCTGTGCGGCTCTTCCTGCTGAGCTGTCTTCTTTTGTAAGTCATAAAAAATTAGTGGGATGTCAACCGCAAGTATTCTTCCTTGACACTGGTTCAAAGAAGCTATATACCGGGACTTCCGTGGTACCGATACACAGAAGTTATATACCGGGACTTCCGTGGTACCGGTACACAGAAGTTATATACCGGGACTTCCGTGATACCGGTACACAGAAGTTATATAGCGGGACTTCCGTGGTACCGGTACACAGAAGTTATATACCGGGACTTCCGTGGTACCGGTACACTGGAGTTATATACCGGGACTTCCGTGATACCGGTACACAGAAGTTATATACCGGGACTTCCGTGATACCGGTACACAGAAGTTATATACCGGGACTTCCGTGGCACCGGTACACAGGAGTTATATACCGGGACTTCCGTGGTACCGGTACACAGAAGTTATATACCGGGACTTCCGTGATACCGGTACACAGAAGTTATATACCGGGACTTCCGTGGTACCGGTACACAGACGTTATATAGCGGGACTTCCGTGGTACCGGTACACAGGAGTTATATCGCGGGACTTCCGTGGTACCGGTACACAGAAGTTATATACCGGGACTTCCGTGGTACCGGTACTCTCCACAACAATGTAAATCCATGTAGTAATGTAATGATGTATGTATCCACAACAGTGTAAATCCATGTATTAATGTAATGATGTATGTATCCACAACAGTGTAAATCCATGTAGTAATGTAATGATGTATGTCTCCACAACAATGTAAATCCATGTAGTAATGTAATGATGTATGTATCCACAACAATGTAAATCCATGTAGTAATGTAATGATGTATGTATCCACAACAGTGTAAGTCCATTACTCCTGCCTTGATCAACATTTTGGACAAAGGTATCGATCCCGAGAAGGGTTGCGTCACTCTAAGACTCTGCCAATCAAGTAAGGAATTTCTCTACAACACGAGCTAAACAGACAATAAGATAAACTGTCGAAATTGTATTGTAAAGGGCGAAAGTTTCTACTATTAATTGGTTTGGCAATTTTATGTATGATTTATGAATGATTTTTTATAATTTTTAGATGTTTAGAGACAATCTTTTGACAGAATAACTTCTTTTTATGAACCATTGTTACGACTTCACTAACCAATGTCTCCCACTTTCAGCTGTCGGAATAGTTAATATGAAAAGCATGACCTGTGACATGTGCCGGTCTTCCATGAAGGAGGCGTTTGGAAAGGTGGGTACAGTGTGCATTCCATGTCCTGATTATAACTTACCTTGTGGATATTAATTATGCTGACGCTTTTCTGGCTCCTAAGCAATAGTTCCTACTGTGTTGACGCTTCCCATAAATGGATACCTACTGTGTTATTACTACCTACCATCCCGTCAACACCACCTACCATCCCGTCAACACTACCTACCATCCCATCAACACTACCTACCGTCCCATCAACACTACCTACCGTCCCGTCAACACTACCTACCGTCCCGTCAACACTACCTACCATCCCGTCAACACTACCTACCGTCCCATCAACACTACCTACCGTCCCATCAATACTACCTACCGTCCCATCAACACTATCTACCATCCCGTCAACACTATCTACCGTCCCGTCAACACTACCTACCGTCCCATCAACACTACCTACCGTCCCATCAACACTACCTACCATCCCGTCAACACTACCTACCGTCCCATCAACACTACCTACCGTCTCATCAACACTATCTACCATCTCGCCAACACTACCTACCGTCCCATCAACACTATCTACTATCCCGTCAACACTACCTACCATCCCATCAACACTACCTACCATCCCATCAACACTACCTACCGTCCCATCAACACTACCTACCGTCCCATCAACACTACCTACCAACCCGTCAACACTACCTACCGTCCCATCAACACTACCTACCATCCCATCAACACTACCTACCGTCCCTTCAACACTACCTACCGTCCCATCAACACTACCTACCATCCCATCAACACTACCTACCGTCCCATCAACACTACCTACCGTCCCGTCAACACTACCTACCGTCCAATCAACACTACCTACCATCCCGTCAACACTACCTACCGTCCCATCAACACTACCTACCGTCCCATCAACACTACCTACCGTCCCGTCAATACTACCTACCGTCCCATCAACACTACCTACCGTCCCATCAACACTACCTACCGTCCCGTCAACACTATCTACTATCCCATCAACACTACCTACCGTCCCATCAACACTATCTACCATCCCGCCAACACTACCTACTATCCCGTCAACACTACCTACCGTCCCATCAACACTACATACCGTCCCGTCAACACTATCTACTATCCCGTCAACACTACCTACCGTCCCATCAACACTATCTACCATCCCGCCAACACTACCTACCGTCCCATCAACACTACCTACCGTCCCATCAACACTACCTACCGTCCCGTCAACACTATCTACTATCCCGTCAACACTATCTACCGTCCCATCAACACTATCTACCGTCCCATCAACACTATCTACCGTCCCGTCAATACTACCTACCGTCCCATCAACACTACCTACCGTCCGATCAACACTATCTACCGTCCCATCAACACTACCTACCGTCCCATCAACACTATCTACCACCCCATCAACACTACCTACCGTCCCATCAACACTATCTACCGTCCCATCAACACTACCTACCACCCCGCCAACACTACCTACCATCCCGTCAACACTATCTACCACCCCGCCATCACTATCTACCATCCCGTCAACACTACCTACCGTCCCATCAACACTACCTACCGTCCCATCAACACTACCTACCGTCCCGTCAACACTATCTACCATCCCGTCAACACTACCTACCACCCCGCCATCACTATCTACCATCCCGTCAACACTATCTACCTACCATCAACACTACCTACCGTCCCATCAACACTACCTACCGTCCCATCAACACTATCTAACGTCCCGTCAATACTACCTACCACCCCGCCAACACTACCTACCATCCCGTCAACACTATCTACCACCCCGCCATCACTATCTACCATCCCGTCAACACTACCTACCGTCCCATCAACACTACCTACCGTCCCATCAACACTACCTACCGTCCCATCAACACTACCTTCCATCCCGTCAACACTACCTACCGTCCCATCAACACTACCTACCGTCCCATCAACACTATCTACCGTCCCATCAACACTACCTACCGTCCCACCAACACTACCTACCACCCCGTCAACACTACCTACCGTCCCATCAACACTATCTACCGTCCCATCAACACTACCTACCGTCCCATCAACACTACCTACCGTCCCATCAACACTACCTACCAACCCGTCAACACTACCTACCGTCCCATCAACACTACCTACCATCCCATCAACACTACCTACCGTCCCTTCAACACTACCTACCGTCCCATCAACACTACCTACCGTCCCATCAACACTACCTACCGTCCCGCCAACACTACCTACCGTCCCATCAACACTACCTACCATCCCGTCAACACTACCTACCGTCCCATCAACACTACCTACCGTCCCATCAACACTACCTACCGTCCCGTCAACACTACCTACCGTCCCATCAACACTACCTACCATCCCGCCAACACTACCTACCGTCCCATCAACACTACCTACCGTCCCATCAACACTACCTACCGTCCCATCAACACTACCTACCGTCCCGTCAACACTATCTACTATCCCATCAACACTACCTACCGTCCCATCAACACTATCTACCATCCCGCCAACACTACCTACCATCCCGTCAACACTACCTACCGTCCCATCAACACTACCTACCGTCCCGTCAACACTATCTACTATCCCGTCAACACTACCTACCGTCCCATCAACACTATCTACCATCCCGCCAACACTACCTACCGTCCCATCAACACTACCTACCGTCCCATCAACACTACCTACCGTCCCGTCAACACTATCTACTATCCCGTCAACACTATCTACCGTCCCATCAACACTATCTACCGTCCCGTCAATACTACCTACCGTCCCATCAACACTATCTACCGTCCCATCAACACTACCTACCGTCCCATCAACACTATCTACCACCCCATCAACACTACCTACCGTCCCATCAACACTATCTACCGTCCCATCAACACTACCTACCACCCCGCCAACACTACCTACCATCCCGTCAACACTACCTACCACCCCGCCATCACTATCTACCATCCCGTCAACACTATCTACCATCCCATCAACACTACCTACCGTCCCATCAACACTACCTACCGTCCCGTCAACACTACCTACCGTCCCATCAACACTACCTACCATCCCGCCAACACTACCTACCGTCCCATCAACACTACCTACCGTCCCATCAACACTACCTACCGTCCCATCAACACTACCTACCGTCCCGTCAACACTATCTACTATCCCATCAACACTACCTACCGTCCCATCAACACTATCTACCATCCCGCCAACACTACCTACTATCCCGTCAACACTACCTACCGTCCCATCAACACTATCTACCGTCCCATCAACACTATCTACCGTCCCGTCAATACTACCTACCGTCCCATCAACACTATCTACCGTCCCATCAACACTACCTACCGTCCCATCAACACTATCTACCACCCCATCAACACTACCTACCGTCCCATCAACACTATCTACCGTCCCATCAACACTACCTACCACCCCGCCAACACTACCTACCATCCCGTCAACACTATCTACCACCCCGCCATCACTATCTACCATCCCGTCAACACTACCTACCGTCCCATCAACACTACCTACCGTCCCATCAACACTACCTACCGTCCCGTCAACACTATCTACCATCCCGTCAACACTACCTACCACCCCGCCATCACTATCTACCATCCCGTCAACACTATCTACCATCCCATCAACACTACCTACCGTCCCATCAACACTACCTACCGTCCCATCAACACTATCTACCGTCCCGTCAATACTACCTACCACCCCGCCAACACTACCTACCATCCCGTCAACACTATCTACCACCCCGCCATCACTATCTACCATCCCGTCAACACTACCTACCGTCCCATCAACACTACCTACCGTCCCATCAACACTACCTACCGTCCCATCAACACTACCTACCGTCCCATCAACACTACCTACCATCCCGTCAACACTACCTACCGTCCCATCAACACTACCTACCGTCCCATCAACACTATCTACCGTCCCATCAACACTACCTACCGTCCCACCAACACTACCTACCACCCCGTCAACACTACCTACCGTCCCATCAACACTATCTACCGTCCCATCAACACTACCTACCGTCCCACCAACACTATCTACCATCCCATCAACACTACCTACCGTCCCGTCAACACTACCTACCACCCCATCAACACTATCTACTATCCCATCAACACTACCTACCATCCCATCAACACTACCTACTATCCCGCCAACACTACCTACCGTCCCATCAACACTATCTACCATCCCACCAACACTACATTTCATTCATTCATATCTTTATTTCCTCCATAAATGAAGAGTTACATGAACAAATAAGAATACAAACAATAATAGGTGCAAAGTAATGACAGAAAAGGTGGGAGGACATATTTTAAAGGCAAGGGAGAAAACAAGATAAATAAATAAATAATAAATAAATAAATTGATAAACAAAAATGTTCCAGAGATACTACCATTAGTCAAATTATAAACACATGTTAATTTACAGGGAAGCGTAAGCTTATCTGTTGGCTACCAACAATTATATTTCATTATATCTATTGTATAAGTACTAGGTTAGTAGACAATTACAAATACAGGTATAAATACAGATATCAATTTGCACCAATACAGGAAATGTTACAGAGTATATAAAAATTTGATTACTGAAAGGTCAGGGCAGATACTTTATCTGCGAAATAAAGAAAATCTTGAACGAAAGAATATACGACGTCATCCTCACCAAGAGCAAGAACAATGTTATCATTTGGACGGCCAAGAATAATATTGATTTGTTCTTCCCTGTCCGCTTGGTCTAACAGAACATATACACGGACGGGATAAATATTCACAACTTTTGTAAAAAAAAATGCATCTCTAATGTGACTATATCTATATTTCTACAATCTGAAATACAATAGGGCAACAGCATCTGGGACAGATAAATTGCATTTAGCACAGTGCAGCTCACAGTCAGGGGGAGTAATCCATAATTTGGAAACGCGTTTACAAATACCAGATAAAAATGGAGAGATTTTGGAAATGTACCACAAAAATCGACGGAGAAAATTCCATGTGAATATTCCTAAACCTGCGCAGCTCACAATTTAAAGACAAACGCTGTTTCCATTGATTACTTTCCTCAAGAAGTAAAACATTTTTAACAGTATGTTTCCATGTGTATTTGCTTGGTATGCATGTTGACTCTAAGTAATCGTACACAAATGACTGCAAATCGTATTTATGAAAAATCTTCCACACGTCGAAAAGAAAACCTGTTTTCGCCTTATATATACCTAGATACACAATGGTATAAACGTAACAAAAACAACTGCTTCGTAGTACATACAGACTTAACATTACATATAGCAGCAAAAAATCTGAACTTACATTGTTCAATATATACAGAGAGAGATACTAATCCTAACATTCCCAATGCAATATCTGACCTAGTACGTATCGGGAAATTCTGTAAAAGTTTTGCGCATAGATGGTGTGTAGTCTCTAGTCGCCGCAAATCAGTTAAAGAAAGCGCGAACCAAAGCTCACAACCAAACAAAGCTCTAGAAATAACAATAGATTTGTAAAGTTTCAAATTTGTAAGAGGATTAATTCCTGTGCCAAGTAAGTTGCACTGCATAAGCGCAAAGGTTTGTCCACGCAGCTTATGTACAATTTCGTCTATTTTAGGACGACCAGGCCGAAACTTGTCCACGTGAATACCAACATGTGTAGTATAAGAGGACTCTAGTACCTCTTTTGATCCCAAGGAATCACTTGCGTTTCGTACTTACAAAAGCATTTCTTTTTTCATTAAAAACAATAACAACAGATTTCGAAGCGTTGTATTCAAATCTCCAATAACAGCTACATAATGTATATATATGGCAAGTAAGCATTAAGTTGTCAAGATCACGTTAGGATAGTGAGAGAAGAACAATACCATCTGGTTGAGTAGGACAAGTGACGTTAACGTCTTGAATGGAACATTTAACAGATCATTAAGATACACATAATAAAGCCAAGGAGAGAGAATACTCCCTTGCCGGGTTCCCTGACACATGGGAAACCATTTTAAAATAAAACCTTGATAAAGAACTGCACTGATGCATGATTCCATATCGATGTACCATTGGTTGATATTAATGATTCCATGTCGATATACCATTGGTTGATATTAATGATTCCATATCGATGTACCATTGGTTGATATTAATGATTCCATGTCGACGTACCGGTGGTTGATATTAATGATTCCATGTCGATGTACCGGTGGTTGATATTAATGATTCCATGTCGATGTACCATTGGTTGATTTTAATGATTCCATGTCGATGTACCATTGGTTGATATTAATGATTCCATGTCGATGTACCGGTGGTTGATATTAATGATTCCATGTCGATTTACCATTGGTTGATTTGAATGATTCCATGTCGATGTACCGTTGGTTGATATTAATGATTCCATGTCGATGTACCGGTGGTTGATTTTAATGATTCCATGTCGATGTACCATTGGTTGATATTAATGATTCCATGTCGATGTACCATTGGTTGATATTAATGATTCCATGTCGATGTACGTTGGTTGATATTAATGATTCCATGTCGATGTACCATTGGTTGATATTAATGATTCCATGTCGATGTACGTTGGTTGATATTAATGATTCCATGTCGATTTACCATTGGTTGATATTAATGATTCCATGTCGATTTACCATTGGTTGATATTAATGATTCCATGTCGATTTACCATTGGTTGATATTAATGATTCCATGTCGATTTACCATTGGTTGATATTAATGATTCCATGTCGATGTACCATTGGTTGATTTTAATGATTCCATGTCGATTTACCATTGGTTGATATTAATGATTCCATGTCGATGTACCGTTGGTTGATATTAATGATTCCATGTCGATGTACCGTTGGTTGATATTAATAATTCCATGTCGATGTACCGGTGGTTGATTTTAATGATTCCATTTCGATTTACCGTTGGTTGATATTAATGATTCCATGTCGATGTACCATTGGTTGATTTTAATGATTCCATGTCGATTTACCATTGGTTGATATTAATGATTCCATGTCGACGTACCATTGGTTGATAGTAAAGATTCCATGTCGATGTACTGTTGGTTGATTTTAATAATCTCTGTTTTCGTTGATGGATCCGATCTGTACTGGTAGTTATTTAATGTTTTCAATGACGACAGTTGGCATACCAGATTCTGATTGGTTTTAATATTATCTTTCCTTTTATGATATTAAAACAGAATTATGTTGATTATTTGTAATTAGGTACGACATAATATCCTATCCTTTATTACCAATATCTCACTTGACCTTTTTGTTAGGCTGGTGAGAAGGCATGTTTTGAGATCCGAGGTATGTGTAAGTCTAAGAAAGCTGGATCTAATGCGCACAGAGTACCTGTGATCTATGAAGGAATGGAGGAGGTTTCGGAAGGAAAGATGGCCACCATTCCTAACGAGGAAGACGAGCATGTTGAGGTATATCTAACAATTGTACATGTTTTGAAAAAAAATTCTTTGCTTCTTCGTGAGGAAAATACTATATTGTAAATAAACAATCTAATAGATTGATTGATTGATAGAAATTGTCAGGAATTTATGAGATGGATGCACGACATGCGTTTTGTTTTATAAATCAGGCCAATCCGCTGGAATGTGAGCTGTGTAAAGTACTCGTGTATGAACTGAACAAGGTTCTTATAACCAACCAGACGGATGAAGACATCAATGCCACAGTGTATAAGATATGTGATGAGGCACCAGACGCCCTGCACGGCATCGTAAGTGCGAGGTTTTATCATCCTGATTTATTAATCTTATTGAACTATTGACCTCTCGTAGACCTTTGTGTACTTCTAAATACATTTACATTCTTAGGTAATTCCTGAACTCTTTTAGGACTATTTCAAATTGAATTAAACGATGACTGGTGGAAGTGCCAGCACTAAAGCTGTTATATTTGATCGTCCTGAGTTGTGTCTACCATTGTCATGTTTATAGTGAAGTGTATCTACCATTGTCATGTTTATAGTGAAGTGTATCTACCATTGTATTGTTTATAGTGAAGAGTATCTAACATTGTCTTGTTTATAGTGAAGTGTGTCTACCATTGTCTTGTTTATAGTGAAGTGTATCTACCATTGTATTGTTTATAGTGAAGAGTATCTAACATTGTCTTGTTTATAGAGAAGTGGATCTACCATTGTCTTGTTTATGGTGAAGTGTATGTATCATTGTCTTGTTTATAGTGAAGTGTATCTACCATTGTCATGTTTATAGTGAAGTGTGTCTACCATTGTATTGTTTATAGTGAAGTGTGTCTACCATTGTCATGTTTATAGTGAAGTGTATCTACCATTGTCATGTTTATAGTGAAGTGTGTCTACCATTGTCATGTTTATAGTGAAGTGTATCTACCATTGTCATGTTTATAGTGAAGTGTATCTACCATTGTCTTGTTTATAGTGAAGTGTGTCTACCATTGTCTTGTTTATAGTGAAGTGTGTCTACCATTGTCTTGTTTATAGTGAAGTGTGTCTACCATTGTCTTGTTTATAGTGAAGTGTGTCTACCATTGTCATGTTTATGGTGAAGTGTGTCTACCATTGTCATGTTGATAGTGAAGTGTATCTACCATTGTCATGTTGATAGTGAAGTGTGTCTACCATTGTCTTGTTTATAGTGAAGTGTGTCTACCATTGTCTTGTTTATAGTGAAGTGTATCTACCATTGTCATGTTTATGGTGAAGTGTGTCTACCATTGTCATGTTTATGGTGAAGTGTATCTACCATTGTCTTGTTTATAGTGAAGTGTATCTACCATTGTCATGTTTATGGTGAAGTGTGTCTTCCATTGTCATGTTTATAGTGAAGTGTATCTACCATTGTTATGTTTATGGTGAAGTGTGTCTACCATTGTCATGTTTATAGTGAAGTGTATCTACCATTGTCATGTTTATAGTGGAGTGTGTCTACCATTGTCATGTTTATAGTGAAGTGTATCTACCTTTGTCATGTTTATGATAAAGTGTATCTACCATTGTCTTGTTTATAGTGAAGTGTATCTACCATTGTCATGTTTATGGTGAAGTGTGTCTTCCATTGTCATGTTTATAGTGAAGTGTATCTACCATTGTCATGTTTATAGTGAAGTGTGTCTACCATTGTCTTGTTTATAGTGAAGTGTATCTACCATTGTCATGTTTATAGTGAAGTGTGTCTACCATTGTCATGTTTATAGTGAAGTGTATCTACCATTGTCATGTTTATAGTGAAGTGTATCTACCATTGTCATGTTTATGGTGAAGTGTGTCTTCCATTGTCATGTTTATAGTGAAGTGTGTCTACCATTGTCTTGTCTATAGTGAAGTGTATCTACCATTGTCATGTTTATAGTGAAGTGTGTCTACCATTGTCATGTTTATAGTGAAGTGTATCTACCATTGTCATGTTTATGGTGAAGTGTGTCTACCATTGTCATGTTTATAGTGAAGTGTATCTACCATTGTCATGTTTATAGTGAAGTGTATCTACCATTGTCATGTTTATAGTGAAGTGTATCTACCATTGTCATGTTTATAGAGAAGTGGATCTACCATTGTCTTGTTTATGGTGAAGTGTATGTATCATTGTCTTGTTTATAGTGAAGTGTATCTACCATTGTCATGTTTATAGTGAAGTGTATCTACCATTGTCATGTTTATAGTGAAGTGTATCTACCATTGTATTGTTTATAGTGAAGAGTATCTAACATTGTCTTGTTTATAGTGAAGTGTATCTACCATTGTCATGTTTATAGTGAAGTGTGTCTACCATTGTATTGTTTATAGTGAAGTGTGTCTACCATTGTCATGTTTATAGTGAAGTGTATCTACCATTGTCATGTTTATAGTGAAGTGTGTCTACCATTGTCATGTTTATAGTGAAGTGTATCTACCATTGTCATGTTTATAGTGAAGTGTATCTACCATTGTCTTGTTTATAGTGAAGTGTGTCTACCATTGTCTTGTTTATAGTGAAGTGTGTCTACCATTGTCTTGTTTATAGTGAAGTGTGTCTACCATTGTCTTGTTTATAGTGAAGTGTGTCTACCATTGTCATGTTTATGGTGAAGTGTGTCTACCATTGTCATGTTGATAGTGAAGTGTATCTACCATTGTCATGTTGATAGTGAAGTGTGTCTACCATTGTCTTGTTTATAGTGAAGTGTGTCTACCATTGTCTTGTTTATAGTGAAGTGTATCTACCATTGTCATGTTTATGGTGAAGTGTGTCTACCATTGTCATGTTTATGGTGAAGTGTATCTACCATTGTCTTGTTTATAGTGAAGTGTATCTACCATTGTCATGTTTATGGTGAAGTGTGTCTTCCATTGTCATGTTTATAGTGAAGTGTATCTACCATTGTTATGTTTATGGTGAAGTGTGTCTACCATTGTCATGTTTATAGTGAAGTGTATCTACCATTGTCATGTTTATAGTGGAGTGTGTCTACCATTGTCATGTTTATAGTGAAGTGTATCTACCTTTGTCATGTTTATGATAAAGTGTATCTACCATTGTCTTGTTTATAGTGAAGTGTATCTACCATTGTCATGTTTATGGTGAAGTGTGTCTACCATTGTCATGTTTATAGTGAAGTGTATCTACCATTGTCATGTTTATAGTGAAGTGTGTCTACCATTGTCTTGTTTATAGTGAAGTGTATCTACCATTGTCATGTTTATAGTGAAGTGTGTCTACCATTGTCATGTTTATAGTGAAGTGTATCTACCATTGTCATGTTTATAGTGAAGTGTATCTACCATTGTCATGTTTATGGTGAAGTGTGTCTTCCATTGTCATGTTTATAGTGAAGTGTGTCTACCATTGTCTTGTCTATAGTGAAGTGTATCTACCATTGTCATGTTTATAGTGAAGTGTGTCTACCATTGTCATGTTTATAGTGAAGTGTATCTACCATTGTCATGTTTATGGTGAAGTGTGTCTACCATTGTCATGTTTATAGTGAAGTGTATCTACCATTGTCATGTTTATAGTGAAGTGTATCTACCATTGTCATGTTTATAGTGAAGTGTATCTACCATTGTCATGTTTATAGAGAAGTGGATCTACCATTGTCTTGTTTATGGTGAAGTGTATGTATCATTGTCTTGTTTATAGTGAAGTGTATCTACCATTGTCTTGTTTATAGTGAAGTGTATCTACCATTGTCATGTTTATAGAGAAGTGTGTCTACCATTGTCTTGTTTATGGTGAAGTGTGTCTACCATTGTCATGTTTAAGGTGAAGTGTATCTACCATTGTCTTGTTTATAGTGAAGTGTATGTACCATTGTCATGTTTATAGTGAAGTGTGTCTACCATTGTCATGTTTATAGTGAAGTGTATCTACCATTGTCATGTTTATAGTGAAGTGTGTCTACCATTGTCATGTTTATAGTGAAGTATATCTACCATTGTCTTGTTTATAGTGAAGTGTATCTACCATTGTCATGTTTATAGTGATGTGTATCTACCATTGTCATGTTTATAGTGAAGTGTGTCTACAATTCTATTGTTTATAGTGGAGTGTATCTACCATTGTCGTGTTTATGGTGAAGTGTATCTACCATTGTCTTGTTTATGGAGAAGTGTGTCTACCATTGTCATGTTTATAGTGAAGTGTGTCTACCATTGTCATGTTTATGGAGAAGTGTGTCTACCATTGTCATGTTTATAGTGAAGTGTGTCTACCATTGTCATGTTTATGGTGAAGTGTGTCTACCATTGTCTTGTTTATAGTGAAGTGTGTCTACCATTGTCATGTTTATGGAGAAGTGTGTCTACCATTGTCATGTTTATAGTGAAGTGTGTCTACCATTGTCATGTTTATAGTGAAGTGTATCTACCATTGTCATGTTTATGGTGAAGTGTGTCTACCATTGTCTTGTTTATAGTGAAGTGTGTCTACCATTGTCATGTTTATAGTGAAGTGTGTCTACCATTGTCATGTTTATGGTGAAGTGTGTCTACCATTGTCTTGTTTATAGTGAAGTGTGTCTACCATTGTCATGTTTATGGAGAAGTGTGTCTACCATTGTCATGTTTATAGTGAAGTGTGTCTACCATTGTCATGTTTATAGTGAAGTGTATCTACCATTGTCATGTTTATGGTGAAGTGTGTCTACCATTGTCTTGTTTATAGTGAAGTGTATCTACCATTGTCATGTTTAAGGTGAAGTGTATCTACCATTGTCTTGTTTATAGTGAAGTGTATCTACCATTGTCATGTTTATAGTGAAGTGTGTGTACCATTGTCTTGTTTATAGTGAAGTGTATCTACCATTGTCATGTTTATAGTGAAGTGTATCTACCATTGTTATGTTTATGGTGAAGTGTGTCTACCATTGTCATGTTTATAGTGAAGTGTATCTACCATTGTCATGTTTATGGTGAAGTGTGTCTACCATTGTCATGTTTATGGTGAAGTGTATCTACCATTGTCATGTTTATAGTGAAGTGTATCTACCATTGTCATGTTTATAGTGAAGTGTATCTACCATTGTCATGTTTATAGAGAAGTGTGTCTACCATTGTCATGTTTATGGTGAAGTGTGTCTACCATTGTCATGTTTATAGTGAAGTGTGTCTACCATTGTCATGTTTATGGTGAAGTGTATCTACCATTGTCATGTTTATGGTGAAGTGTGTCTACCATTGTCATGTTTATAGTGAAGTGTATCTACAATTGTCATGTTTATGGTGAAGTGTGTCTACCATTGTCATGTTTATAGTGAAGTGTGTCTACCATTGTCATGTTTATAGTGAAGTGTGTCTACCATTGTCATGTTTATGGTGAAGTGTATCTACCATTGTCATGTTTATAGTGAAGTGTGTCTACCATTGTCATGTTTATGGTGAAGTGTGTCTACCATTGTCATGTTTATAGAGAAGTGTGTCTACCATTGTCATGTTTATAGTGAAGTGTGTCTACCATTGTCATGTTTATGGTGAAGTGTATCTACCATTGTCATGTTTATGGTGAAGTGTGTCTACCATTGTCATGTTTATAGAGAAGTGTGTCTACCATTGTCATGTTTATGGTGAAGTGTGTCTACCATTGTCATGTTTATAGTGAAGTGTGTCTACCATTGTCATGTTTATGGTGAAGTGTATCTACCATTGTCATGTTTATGGTGAAGTGTGTCTACCATTGTCATGTTTATAGTGAAGTGTATCTACAATTATCATGTTTATAGTGAAGTGTGTCTACCATTGTCTTGTTTATAATGAAGTGTATCTACCATTGTCTTGTTTATATTGAAGTGTGTCTACCATTGTCATGTTTATAGTGAAGTGTGTCTACCATTGTCATGTTTATGGTGAAGTGTGTCTACCATTGTCATGTTTATAGTGAAGTGTATCTACCATTGTCATGTTTATGGTGAAGTGTGTCTACCATTGTCTTGTTTATAGTGAAGTGTATCTACCATTGTCATGTTTATGGTGAAGTGTGTCTTCCATTGTCATGTTTATAGTGAAGTGTATCTACCATTGTCATGTTTATGGTGAAGTGTGTCTTCCATTGTCATGTTTATAGTGAAGTGTATCTACCATTGTCATGTTTATAGTGAAGTGTGTCTACCATTGTCTTGTCTATAGTGAAGTGTATCTACCATTGTCATGTTTATAGTGAAGTGTGTCTACCATTGTCATGTTTATAGTGAAGTGTATCTACCATTGTCATGTTTATGGTGAAGTGTGTCTACCATTGTCATGTTTATAGTGAAGTGTATCTACCATTGTCATGTTTATGGTGAAGTGTGTCTACCATTGTCTTGTTTATAGTGAAGTGTATCTACCATTGTCTTGTTTATAGTGAAGTGTGTCTACCATTGTCATGTTTATAGTGAAGTGTATCTACCATTGTCATGTTTATAGTGAAGTGTGTCTACCATTGTCTTGTCTATAGTGAAGTGTATCTACCATTGTCATGTTTATGGTGAAGTGTGTCTACCATTGTCTTGTTTATAGTGAAGTGTGTCTACCATTGTCATGTTTATGGTGAAGTGTGTCTACCATTGTCATGTTTATAGTGAAGTGTATCTACCATTGTCATGTTTATGGTGAAGTGTGTCTACCATTGTCTTGTTTATAGTGAAGTGTATCTACCATTGTCATGTTTATGGTGAAGTGTGTCTTCCATTGTCATGTTTATAGTGAAGTGTAGCTACCATTGTCATGTTTATAGTGAAGTGTGTCTACCATTGTCATGTTGATAGTGAAGTGTGTCTACCATTGTATTGTTTATAGTGAAGTGTATCTACCATTGTCATGTTTATAGTGAAGTATATCTACCATTTTCATGTTTATAGAGAAGTGTGTCTACCATTGTCATGTTTATAGTGAAGTGTGTCTACCATTGTCTTGTTTATAGTGAAGTGTATCTACCATTGTCTTGTTTATGGTGAAGTGTGTCTACCATTGTCTTGTTTATGGTGAAGTGTATCTACCATTGTCATGTTTATGGTGAAGTGTGTCTACCATTGTCATGTTTATGGTGAAGTGTGTCTTCCATTGTCATGTTTATGGTGAAGTGTATCTACCATTGTCATGTTTATAGTGAAGTATATCTACCATTTTCATGTTTATAGAGAAGTGTGTCTACCATTGTCATGTTTATAGAGAAGTGTGTCTACCATTGTCATGTTTATAGAGAAGTGTGTCTACCATTGTCATGTTTATAGTGAAGTGTGTCTACCATTGTCATGTTTATGGTGAAGTGTGTCTACCATTGTCATGTTTATAGTGAAGTGTATCTACCATTGTCATGTTTATGGTGAAGTGTGTCTACCATTGTCATGTTTATAGTGAAGTGTATCTACCATTGTCATGTTTATGGTGAAGTGTGTCTACCATTGTCTTGTTTATAGTGAAGTGTATCTACCATTGTCTTGTTTATAGTGAAGTGTGTCTACCATTGTCATGTTTATAGTGAAGTGTGTCTACCATTGTCATGTTTATGGTGAAGTGTGTCTACCATTGTCATGTTTATAGTGAAGTGTATCTACCATTGTCATGTTTATGGTGAAGTGTGTCTACCATTGTCTTGTTTATAGTGAAGTGTATCTACCATTGTCATGTTTATGGTGAAGTGTGTCTTCCATTGTCATGTTTATAGTGAAGTGTATCTACCATTGTCATGTTTATGGTGAAGTGTGTCTTCCATTGTCATGTTTATAGTGAAGTGTATCTACCATTGTCATGTTTATAGTGAAGTGTGTCTACCATTGTCTTGTCTATAGTGAAGTGTATCTACCATTGTCATGTTTATAGTGAAGTGTGTCTACCATTGTCATGTTTATAGTGAAGTGTATCTACCATTGTCATGTTTATGGTGAAGTGTGTCTACCATTGTCATGTTTATAGTGAAGTGTATCTACCATTGTCATGTTTATGGTGAAGTGTGTCTACCATTGTCTTGTTTATAGTGAAGTGTATCTACCATTATCTTGTTTATAGTAAAGTGTGTCTACCATTGTCATGTTTATAGTGAAGTGTGTCTACCATTGTCATGTTTATGGTGAAGTGTGTCTACCATTGTCATGTTTATAGTGAAGTGTATCTACCATTGTCATGTTTATGGTGAAGTGTGTCTACCATTGTCTTGTTTATAGTGAAGTGTATCTACCATTGTCATGTTTATGGTGAAGTGTGTCTTCCATTGTCATGTTTATAGTGAAGTGTATCTACCATTGTCATGTTTATGGTGAAGTGTGTCTTCCATTGTCATGTTTATAGTGAAGTGTATCTACAATTGCGTTGTTTGTAGTGTTTTACCTACGCTCCACAAATTGTCAACTTACTGGAGAATGGTTTTGATAGCGCGATCATCTGCAAATTAGTCCGAGCTTGTAGTGGTATGTATCGTATCCTCCATTCTTGTTCAGCTGACTTGCATTGTAATCCTTTTACTGTTAAAGCTATTTTCATTGATACTTTTCTGCGCAATTTTGTACGTATATTGTATATAGTGTACATTTAATTGAAAGTTACAAAATGAAATCACATATAAAATAGTATTCCCTGCTTTTGTGTCAACCGTATAATATGATCCACTGTTAGCGGTGTAAACCATGTATAATATGATCCACTGTTCGTGGTGTAAACCATGTATAATATGATCCACTGTTCGTGGTGTAAACCATGCATAATATGATCCACTGTTAGTGGTGTAAACCATGTATAATATGATCCACTGTTCGTGGTGTAAACCATGTAAATATGATCCACTGTTAGGTATTTAAACCATGTATAATATGATCCACTGTTAGTGGTGTAAACCAAGTATAATATGATCCACTGTTCGTGGTGTAAACCATGTATAATATGGTCCACTGTTAGTGGTGTAAACCATGTATAATATGACCCACTGTTAGGTATGTAAACCATGTATAATATGATCCACTGTTAGTGGTGTAAACCATGTAAATATGATCCACTGTTCGTGGTGTAAACCATGAAAATATGATCCACTGTTAGGTATTTAAACCATGTATAATATGATCCACTGTTAGTGGTGTAAACCATGTATAATATAATCCATTGTTAGTGGTGTAAACCATATATAATATGATCCACTGTTAGTGGTGTAAACCATGTATAATATGATCCACTGTTAGTGGTGTAAACCATGTATAATATGATCCACTGTTAGTGGTGTAAACCATGTATAATATGATCTAGTGTTAGGTATGTAAACCATGTATAGTATGATCCACTGTTAGTGGTGTAAACCATGTATAATATGATTCACTGTTCGTAGTGTAAACCATGTATAATATGATCCAGTGTTAGTGGTGAAAATAATGTATACTATTGCCCTTTGCCTGCAAGTTGTATAAATCATTTGTAAACCCTTCCCCTCCCTGCTAGTGTCATATCGGATGGAAATAAACCAGTAATGTTTATGTATGTACCTATGTCGTATTTAAGTAAATGGCATATTTGAATGATCATCTGCGATATTTTTTTTTCTAGCCGCAGTTTCAGTCCAGGAGGAAGAGGAACCTGAACAAATTGAGGTTGGCACATTTTCGTAGTAAAACCATTATCGTCACCATTGCACTAGCGCAGTCGCTAACATTTTGTATGTGTATTTGTGTGTCTGTATGTGTTTCAATTATCAAGGTTCTCTCACTAATTCGATCTGGGTTGCAAAGCTTTATAATTATGTACAAAATAATATGAAATAATCTTATGAAGATTTCGACAACATAATAACTTAGTTACGTGTCAAAACCTCTACAAATCCTCGTTTCCCTAGGCCAATCCACTGGAGTGTGAACTGTGTAAGATGTTGGTAGATGAACTAGACCAGGTCCTCGCCAACAATAGGTCCGAAGCGGTCATCAACAGCACCATCTACCAGCTGTGTGGGGAGGTACCAGGGGCCATGAAAAACTACGTAAGCATCTTACTTATCACCTGATATTATTAATGATTAACGAATGACACATATTTACATCCTTTGATCATAAAAGTTGGTAATCACGAACGTCTCAGGTCATGACCTTGACATGGCTATGTAAACAAAATGGCAGTTTAGGATAGCTGACGTATACGTCTTACTCGTGAAATGTGCTTTACACACTAGGGAAGGTCAAATACATGTAGACTAACAAATTCTCAAGTCTTTGTGGTTAAGGTGTACCGACACTTGATCACTAGCCCTTTACCCCCGTGGTGGCCGAGTGGTTAAGGTGTACCAACACTTTATCACTAGCCCTTTACCCCTGGGTCGCGACTTCAAAACCACACGCAGGGCAGTTGCCTTGTTGCTGGCCGTAGGCGAATGAGTTTATCTCCGGGTACTCCGGCTTTCGTCCACCTCCAAAACCATGCTTGTCCTTAAAAGACCCCGGCGGTTTATAAACCAAACCCTCTCCTGAATACACTTTTTTTGGCCTCAAATTGACCTTTTTTTAGGCATACACACTCCCACTTTTGACTTCGTGACCTTAGCATTGTTTAAGATGTTCACACCCCCACTCCCAATCATTTGACCTTGTGACCTTACACTCTTTTAGATATAAAATGTGTAATATTAAAGTAGAAATCAATAGGCAACATGTTAGCCTTGCATCATGACTGTTTTTTGATATCTTATACTATAGGATTTACCAAAAACTCTTTTTTTTGTAACAGTGTATGACATATGCTCCAAGGATCGTTCAGCTACTGGAGACTGGCTTTGACCCCTCAGCTGTCTGCACGCAACTGCGAGCTTGTAGTGGTTTGTACTGTTAGTGGTGTAAACTATGTATAATATGATCCACTGTTCGTGGTGGAAACCATATATAATATGATCCACTGTTTGTGGTGTAAACCATGTATAATATGATCCACTGTTAGTGGTGTAAACCATATATAATATGATCCACTGTTCGTGGTGTAAACCATATATAATATGATCCACTGTTAGTGGTGTAAACCATGTATAATATGATCCACTGTTAGTGGTGTAAACCATGTATAGTATGATCCACTGTTAGTGGTGTAAACCATGTATAATATGATCCACTGTTAGTGGTGTAAACCATGTATAGTATGATCCACTGTTCGTGGTGTAAACCATGTAAATATGATCCACTGTTAGTGGTGTATACCATGTATAATATGATCCACTGTTAGTGGTGTAAACTATGTATAATATGAGCCACTGTTAGGGGTGTAAACCATATATAATATGATCCACTGTTAGTGGTGTAAACCATGTATAGTATGATCCACTGTTAGTGGTGTAAACTATGTATAATATGAGCCACTGTTAGGTATGTAAACCATGTATAATATGATCCACTATTATTGATGTAAACCATGTATAATATGATCCAATGTTAGTGGTGTAAACCATGTATAATATGATCCACTGTTAGTGGTGTAAACCATGTATACTATGATCCACTGTTCGTGGTGTAAACCATGTATAGTATGATCCACTGTTAGTGGTGTAAACTATGTATAATATGATCCACTGTTAGTGGTGTAAACCATGTATAGTATGATCCAATGTTAGTGGTGTAAACCATGTATAATATGATCCACTGTTCGTGGTGTAAACCATGTATAATATGATCCACTGTTTGTGGTGTAAACCATGTATAATATGATCCACTGTTAGTGGTGTAAACCATGTATAATATGATCCACTGTTAGTGGTGTAAACCATGTATAATATGATCCACTGTTCGTGGTGTAAACCATGTATAATATGATCCACTGTTAGTGGTGTAAACCATGTATAATATGATCCACTGTTAGGTATGTAAACCATGTATAGTATGATCCACTGTTAGTGGTGTAAACCATGTATAATATGATCCACTGTTAGTGGTGTAAACCATGTATAATATGATCCACTGTTAGTGGTGTAAACCATGTATAATATGATCCACTGTTAGTGGTGTAAACCATGTATAATATGATCCACTGTTCGTGGTGTAAACCATATATAATATGATCCACTGTTAGTGGTGTAAACCATGTATAATATGATCCACTGTTAGTGGTGTAAACCATGTATAATATGATCCACTGTTAGTGGTGTAAACCATGTATAATATGATCCACTGTTAGTGGTGTAAACCATGTATAATATGATCCACTGTTAGTGGTGTAAACCATGTATAATATGATCCACTGTTGGGTATGTAAACCATGTATAATATGATCCACTGTTCGTGGTATAAACCATGTATACTATGATCCACTGTTCGTGGTGTAAACCATGTATAATATGATCCACTGTTCGTGGTGTAAACCATGTATAATATGATCCACTGTTTGTGGTGTAAACCATGTATAATATGATCCACTGTTAGTGGTGTAAACCATGTATAATATGATCCACTGTTCGTGGTGTAAACCATGTATAATATGATCCACTGTTCGTGGTGTAAACCATGTATAATATGATCCACTGTTTGTGGTGTAAACCATGTATAATATGATCCACTGTTCGTGGTGTAAACCATGTATAATATGATCCACTGTTCGTGGTGTAAACCATGTATAATATGATCCACTGTTCGTGGTGTAAACCATGTATAATATGATCCACTGTTCGTGGTGTAAACCATGTATATTATGATCCACTGTTCGTGGTGTAAACCATGTACAATATGATCTACTGTTCGTGGTGTAAACCAGGTATAATATGATCCACTGTTAGTGGTGTAAACCATGTATAATATGATCCACTGTTAGTGGTGTAAACCATGTATAATATGATCCACTGTTAGTGGTGTAAACCATGTATAATATGATCCACTGTTCGTGGTGTAAACCATATATAATATGATCCACTGTTAGTGGTGTAAACCATGTATAATATGATCCACTGTTAGTGGTGTAAACCATGTATAATATGATCCACTGTTAGTGGTGTAAACCATGTATAATATGATCCACTGTTAGTGGTGTAAACCATGTATAATATGATCCACTGTTGGGTATGTAAACCATGTATAATATGATCCACTGTTCGTGGTGTAAACCATGTATACTATGATCCACTGTTCGTGGTGTAAACCATGTATAATATGATCCACTGTTCGTGGTGTAAACCAGGTATAATATGATCCACTGTTAGTGGTGTAAACCATGTATAATATGATCCACTGTTAGTGGTGTAAACCATGTATAATATGATCCACTGTTAGTGGTGTAAACCATGTATAATATGATCCACTGTTCGTGGTGTAAACTATATATAATATGATCCACTGTTAGGTATGTAAACCATGTATAATATGATCCACTGTTCGTGGTGTAAACCATGTATACTATGATCCACTGTTCGTGGTGTAAACCATGTATAATATGATCCACTGTTAGTGGTGTAAACCATGTATACTATGATCCACTGTTAGTGGTGTAAACCATGTATAATATGATCCACTGTTAGTGGTGTAAACCATGTATAATATGGTCCACTGTTTGTGGTATAAACCATGTATAATATGATCCACTGTTCGTGGTGTAAACCATGTATAATATGATCCACTGTTCGTGGTGTAAACCATGTATAATATGATCCACTGTTAGTAGTGTAAACCATGTATAATATGATCCACTGTTAGGTATTTAAACCATGTATACTATGATCCACTGTTAGTGGTGTAAACCATGTATACTATGATCCACTGTTAGTGGTGTAAACCATGTATAATATGATCCACTGTTCGTGGTGTAAACCATGTATAATATGATCCACTGTTAGGTATGTAAACCATGTATAATATGATCCACTGTTAGTGGTGTAAACCATGTATAATATGATCTACTGTTAGGTATGTAAACCATGTATAAAATGATCCACTGTTAGGTATGTAAACCATGTATAATATGATCTACTGTTAGTAGTGTAAACCATGTATAATATGATCCACTGTTAGTGGTGTAAACCATGTATAATATGATCCACTGTTCGTGGTGTAAACCATGTATAATATGATCCACTGTTAGTGGTGTAAACCATGTATAATATGATCCACTGTTAGTAGTGTAAACCATGTACAATGTGATCCACTGTTCGTGGTGTAAACTATATATAATATGATCCACTGTTCGTGGTGTAAACCATGTATAATATGATCCAGTGTTAGGTATGTAAACCATGTATAATATGATCCACTGTTCGTGGTGTAAACCATGTATAATATGATCCACTGTTCGTGGTGTAAACCATGTATAATATGATCCACTCTTAGTGGTGAAATAATGTCTACTATTGCCCTTTGCCTGCAAGTTGTTTAAATCATTTGTAAACCCTTCCCCTCCCTGCTAGTGTGATATCGAATGGAAATAAACCAGTAATGTTTATGTATGTACCTATGTCGTATTTAAGTAAATGGCATATTTGAATGAACATCTGCGATATTTTTTTTTCTAGCCGCAGTTTCAGTCCAGGAGGAAGAGGAACCTGAACAAATTGAGGTTGGCACATTGTCGTAGTAAAACCATTATCGTCACCATTGCACTAGGGCAATCGCTAACATTTTGTATGTGTATTTGTGTGTCTGTATGTGTTTCAATTATCAAGGTTCTCTCACTAATTCGATCTGGGTTGCAAAGCTTTATAATTATTTACAAAATAATATGAAATAATCTTATGAAGATTTCGACAACATAATAACTTAGTTACGTGTCAAAACCTCTACAAATCCTCGTTTTCCTAGGCCAATCCACTGGAGTGTGAACTGTGTAAGATGTTGGTAGATGAACTAGACCAGGTCCTCGCCAACAATAGGTCCGAAGCGGTTATCAACAGCACCATCTACCAGCTGTGTGGGGAGGTACCAGGGGCCATGAAAAACTACGTAAGCATCTTACTTATCACCTGATATTATTAATGATTAACGAATGACACATATTTACATCCTTTAATCATAAAGGTTGGTAATCACGAACGTCTCAGGTCATGACCTTGACATGGCTATGTAAACAAAATGGCAGTTTAGGATAGCTGACGTATACGTCTTACTCGTGAAATGTGCTTTACACACTAGGGAAGGTCAAATACATGTAGACTAACAAATTCTCAAGTCTTTGTGGTTAAGGTGTACCAGCACTTTATCACTAGCCCTTTACCCCCGTGGTGGCCGAGTGGTTAAGGTGTACCGACACTTTATCACTAGCCCTCTACCCCCGTGGTTGCCGAGTGGTTAAGGTGTACCAACACTTTATCACTAGCCCTTTACCCCTGGGTCGCGACTTCAAATCCACACGCAGGGCAGTTGCCTTGTTGCTGGCCGTAGGCGAATGAGTTTATCTCCGGGTACTCCGGCTTTCCTCCACCTCCAAAACCATGCTTGTCCTTAAAAGACCCCGGCGGTTTATAAACCAAACCCTCTCCTGAATATACCTTTTTTTGGCCTCAAATTGACCTTTTTTAGGCATACACACTCCCACTTTTGACTTCGTGACCTTAGCATTGTTTAAGATGTTCACACCCCCACTCCCAATTATTTGACCTTGTGACCTTACACTCTTTTAGATATAAAATGTGTAATATTAAAGAAGAAATCAATAGGCAACATGTTAGCCTTGCATCATGACTGTTTTTTGATGTCTTATACTATAGGATTTACCAAAAACTCTTTTTTTTTGTAACAGTGTATGACATATGCTCCAAGGATCGTTCAGCTACTGGAGACTGGCTTTGACCCCTCAGCTGTCTGCACGCAACTGCGAGCTTGTAGTGGTTTGTACTGTTAGTGGTGTAAACCATGTATAATATGATCCACTGTTAGAGGTGTAAACCATATATAATATGATCCACTGTTAGTGGTGTAAACCATGTATAATATGATCCACTGTTCGTGGTGTAAACCATGTATAATATGATCCACTGTTCGTGGTGTAAACCATGTACAATATGATCCACTGTTAGTGGTGTAAACCATGTATAATATGATCCACTGTTCGTGGTGTAAACCATGTATAATATGACCCACTGTTCGTGGTGTAAACCATGTATAATATGATCCACTGTTAGTGGTGTAAACCATGTATAATATGATCCACTGTTAGTGGTGTAAACCATGTATAATATGATCCACTGTTAGTGGTGTAAACCATGTATAATATGATCCACTGTTAGTTATGTAAACCATGTATAATATGATCCACTGTTCGTGGTGTAAACCATGTATAATATGATCCACTGTTCGTGGTGTAAACCATGTATAATATGATCCACTGTTCGTGGTGTAAACCATGTATAATATGATCCACTGTTAGTGGTGTAAACCATGTATAATATGATCCACTGTTCGTGGTGTAAACCATGTATAATATGATCCACTGTTAGTGGTGTAAACCATGTATAATAGGATCCACTGTTCATGGTGTAAACCATGTATACTATGATCCACTGTTAGTGGTGTAAACCATGTATAATATGATCCAGTGTTAGTGGTGTAAACCATGTATAATATGATCCACTGTTAGTGGTGTAAACCATGTATAATATGATCCACTGTTAGTGGTGTAAACCATGTATAATATGATCTACTGTTAGGTATGTAAACCATGTATAATATGATCTACTGTTAGGTATGTAAACCATGTATAATATGATCCACTGTTCGTGGTGTAAACCATATATAATATGATCCACTGTTCGTGGTGTAAACCATGTATAATATGATCCACTGTTAGTGGTGTAAACCATGTATAATATGATCCACTGTTAGCGGTGTAAACCATGTATAATATGATCCACTGTTCGTGGTGTAAACCATGTATAATATGATCCACTGTTCATGGTGTAAACCATGTATAATATGATCCACTGTTCGTGGTGTAAACCATGTATACTATGATTCACTGTTCATGGTGTAAACCATGTATAATATGATCCACTGTTAGTGGTGTAAACCATGTATAATATGATTCACTGTTAGTGGTGTAAACCATGTATAATATGATCCACTGTTCGTGGTTTAAACCATGTATAATATGATCCACTGTTAGTGGTGTAAACCATGTATAATATGATCCACTGTTGGGTATGTAAACCATGTATAATATGATCCACTGTTCGTAGTGTAAACCATGTATACTATGATCCACTGTTAGTGGTGTAAACCATGTATAATATGATCCACTGTTAGTGGTGTAAACCATGTATAATATGATCCACTGTTGGGTATGTAAACCATGTATAATATGATCCACTGTTAGGTATTTAAACCATGTATAGTATGATCCACTGTTAGTGGTGTAAACCATGTATACTATGATCCACTGTTAGGTATTTAAACCATGTATAGTATGATCCACTGTTAGTGGTGTAAACCATGTATAATATGATTCACTGTTCGTAGTGTAAACCATGTATAATATGATCCAGTGGTAGTGGTGAAAATAATTTATACTATTGCCCTTTGCCTGCAAGTTGTATAAATCATTTGTAAACCCTTCCCCTCCCTGCTAGTGTCATATCGAATGACAATAAACCAGTAATGTTTATGTATGTACCTATGTCGTATTTAAGTAAATGGCATATTTGAATGAACATCTGCGATAATTTTTTTTCTAGCCGCAGTTTCAGTCCAGGGGGAAGAGGAACCTGAACAAATTGAGGTTGGCACATTGTCGTAGTAAAACCATTATCGTCACCATTGCACTAGCGCAATCGCTAGCATTTTGTATGTGTATTTGTGTGTCTGTATGTGTTTCAATTATCAAGGTTCTCTCACTAATTCGATCTGGGTTGCAAAGCTTTATAATGATGTACAAAATAATATGAAATAATCTTATGAAGATTTCGACAACATAATAACTTAGTTACGTGTCAAAACCTCTACAAATCCTCGTTTTCCTAGGCCAATCCACTGGAGTGTGAACTGTGTAAGATGTTGGTAGATGAACTAGACCAGGTCCTCGCCAACAATAGGTCCGAAGCGGTCATCAACAGCACCATCTACCAGCTGTGTGGGGAGGTACCAGGGGCCATGAAAAACTACGTAAGCATCTTACTTATCACCTGATATTATTAATGATTAACGAATGACACATATTTACATCCTTTGATCATAAAAGTTCGTAATCACGAACGTCTCAGGTCATGACCTTGACATGGCTATGTAAACAAAATGGCAGTTTAGGATAGCTGACGTCTTACTCGTGAAATGTGCTTTACACACTAGGGAAGGTCAAATACATGTAGACTAACAAATTCTCAAGTCTTTGTGGTTAAGGTGTACCGACACTTTATCACTAGCCCTTTAGCCCTGGGTCGCGACTTCAAAACCACACGCAGGGCAGTTGCCTTGTTGGTGGCCGTAGGCGAATGAGTTTATCTCCGGGTACTCCGGCTTTCGTCCACCTCCAAAACCATGCTTGTCCTTAAAAGACCCCGGCGGTTTATAAACCAAACCCTCTCCTGAATACACTTTTTTTGGCCTCAAATTGACCTTTTTTAGGCATACACACTCCCACTTTTGACTTCGTGACCTTAGCATTGTTTAAGATGTTCACACCCCCCACTCCCAATTATTTGACCTTGTGACCTTACACTCTTTTAGATATAAAATGTGTAATATTAAAGAAGAAATCAATAGGCAACATGTTAGCCTTGCATCATGACTGTTGTTTGATATCTTATACTATAGGATTTACCAAAAACTCTTTTTTTTGTAACAGTGTATGACATATGCTCCACGGATCGTTCAGCTACTGGAGACTGGCTTTGACCCCTCAGCTGTCTGCACGCAGCTGCGAGCTTGCAGTGGTTTGTACTGTTTAGTACTATAATGTTAGGGTATGAGTTACCGTGATTGTAAATATAACTTTAAGGTATCATCATGTAAGTTATGAAGATTTTGTTATTTTGGATCGATACTTAGATACTCATAAAATCGTTCTCATCGTATCTTAACTTCACTACAGATGCTTAAAATCCAACCCTTTTCCCCTAGATTAAATACCACGGGTTTTAGCAAGGCTACTGTTACCATCTTGTTCAAGCCCATTTTAGGCGACAATGGCCCACGATTTAATCACCTGTGGAATTAATTTGTGATAGAGCTTCAGACTTCATGGGTTACTTTATGTACAGGAGCAGTCAATGCCCCTGTTGAGGAAGAGGGTGTGGAACCTGCTGTAACCAACGAGAAGGAGGAGAAAGAAGGTTTGGAGGACATTATAAAGGATCTACTTCCAAATGAAGTCACTAATCTAGAGGTAATTTATAAATGATGTAACGAGTTCGGTTATAAGGACGCGGCACATAGTATAAATGACGTGGGGAGTTATCTACCAATTACGTGGCACAAGATATAATTGACGTGCGGAGTTCAGCAACTAAGGACGCCATCACATGGTATAAATAACGTAGGGACGTCAGTTACTAAAGACGCAAGCACATTCCACAAAATTCAGTTAGTTAGTCGCCGGCTTATGATAGAAATGACGTAGTGTGCTCACTTACTTAGGACGCCGGAACATGGTATAAATAACGTAGGGAAGCCAGTCTCTAAGGACGCCGGCTCGTGGTATAATGACGTAGGGAGGCCAGTCTCTAAGGCCGCCGGCACATAGTATAAATAACGTAGGGAAGCCAGTCTCTAAGGACGCCGGCTCGTGGTATAATAACGTAGGGAGGCCAGTCTCTAAGGACGCCGGCTCGTGGTATAATGACGTGGGGAGGCCAGTCTCTAAGGACGCCGGCTCGTGGTATAATGACGTAGGGTGGCCAGTCTCTAAGGACGCCGGCACATAGTATAAATAACGTAGGGAAGCCAGTCTCTAAGGACGCCGGCTCGTGGTATAATGACGTAGGGAGGCCAGTCTCTAAGGCCGCCGGCACATGGTATAAATAACGTAGGGAGGCCAGTCTCTATGGCCGCCGGCACATGGTATAAATGACGTTGGGAGGCCAGTCTCTAAGGACGCCGGCACATGGTATAATGACGTAGGGAGGCCAGTCTCTAAGGACGCCGGCTCGTGGTATAATGACGTAGGGTGGCCAGTCTCTAAGGACGCCGGCTCGTGGTATAATGACGTGGGGAGGCCAGTCTCTAAGGACGCCGGCACATAGTATAAATAACGTAGGGAGGCCAGTCTCTAAGGACGCCGGCTCGTGGTATAATAACGTAGGGTGGCCAGTCTCTAAGGACGCCGGCTCGTGGTATAATAACGTAGGGTGGCCAGTCTCTAAGGACGCCGGCACATGGTATAAATAACGTAGGGAGGCCAGTCTCTAAGGACGCCGGCACATGGTATAAATGCCGTAGGGAGGCCAGTCTCTAAGGACGCCGGCACATAGTATAAATGCCGTAGGGAAGCCAGTCTCTAAGGACGCCGGCTCGTGGTATAATGACGTAGGGAGGCCAGTCTCTAAGGCCGCCGGCACATAGTATAAATAACGTAAGGAAGCCAGTCTCTAAGGACGCCGGCTCGTGGTATAATGACGTAGGGAGGCCAGTCTCTAAGGACGCCGGCTCGTGGTATAATGACGTGGGGAGGCCAGTCTCTAAGGACGCCGGCTCGTGGTATAATGACGTAGGGAGGCCAGTCTCTAAGGACGCCGGCACATAGTATAAATAACGTAGGGAAGCCAGTCTCTAAGGACGCCGGCACATGGTATAATGACGTAGGGAGGCCAGTCTCTATGGCCGCCGGCTTGTGGTATAATGACGTAGGGAGGCCAGTCTCTAAGGACGCCGGCACATGGTATAAATGCCGTAGGGAGGCCAGTCTCTAAGGACGCCGGCACATAGTATAAATGCCGTAGGGAAGCCAGTCTCTAAGGACGCCGGCTCGTGGTATAATGACGTAGGGAGGCCAGTCTCTAAGGCCGCCGGCACATAGTATAAATAACGTAGGGAAGCCAGTCTCTAAGGACGCCGGCTCGTGGTATAATGACGTAGGGAGGCCAGTCTCTAAGGACGCCGGCTCGTGGTATAATGACGTGGGGAGGCCAGTCTCTAAGGACGCCGGCACATAGTATAAATAACGTAGGGAAGCCAGTCTCTAAGGACGCCGGCTCGTGGTATAATGACGTAGGGAGGCCAGTCTCTAAGGCCGCCGGCACATAGTATAAATAACGTAGGGAAGCCAGTCTCTAAGGACGCCGGCTCGTGGTATAATGACGTAGGGAGGCCAGTCTCTAAGGACGCCGGCTCGTGGTATAATGACGTGGGGAGGCCAGTCTCTAAGGACGCCGGCTCGTGGTATAATGACGTAGGGAAGCCAGTCTCTAAGGACGCCGGCACATGGTATAAATAACGTAGGGAGGCCAGTCTCTAAGGACGCCGGCACATGGTATAAATGCCGTAGGGAGGCCAGTCTCTAAGGACGCCGGCACATAGTATAAATAACGTAGGGAAGCCAGTCTCTAAGGACGCCGGCTCGTGGTATAATGACGTAGGGAGGCCAGTCTCTAAGGCCGCCGGCACATAGTATAAATAACGTAGGGAGGCCAGTCTCTAAGGACGCCGGCACATGGTATAAATGCCGTAGGGAGGCCAGTCTCTAAGGACGCCGGCACATAGTATAATGACGTAGGGAGGCCAGTCTCTAAGGACGCCGGCTCGTGGTATAATGACGTAGGGTGGCCAGTCTCTAAGGACGCCGGCTCGTGGTATAATGACGTGGGGAGGCCAGTCTCTAAGGACGCCGGCACATAGTATAAATAACGTAGGGAGGCCAGTCTCTAAGGACGCCGGCTCGTGGTATAATAACGTAGGGTGGCCAGTCTCTAAGGACGCCGGCTCGTGGTATAATAACGTAGGGTGGCCAGTCTCTAAGGACGCCGGCACATGGTATAAATAACGTAGGGAGGCCAGTCTCTAAGGACGCCGGCACATGGTATAAATGCCGTAGGGAGGCCAGTCTCTAAGGACGCCGGCACATAGTATAAATGCCGTAGGGAAGCCAGTCTCTAAGGACGCCGGCTCGTGGTATAATGACGTAGGGAGGCCAGTCTCTAAGGCCGCCGGCACATAGTATAAATAACGTAGGGAAGCCAGTCTCTAAGGACGCCGGCTCGTGGTATAATGACGTAGGGAGGCCAGTCTCTAAGGACGCCGGCTCGTGGTATAATGACGTGGGGAGGCCAGTCTCTAAGGACGCCGGCTCGTGGTATAATGACGTAGGGAGGCCAGTCTCTAAGGACGCCGGCACATAGTATAAATAACGTAGGGAAGCCAGTCTCTAAGGACGCCGGCACATGGTATAATGACGTAGGGAGGCCAGTCTCTATGGCCGCCGGCTCGTGGTATAATGACGTAGGGAGGCCAGTCTCTAAGGACGCCGGCACATGGTATAAATGCCGTAGGGAGGCCAGTCTCTAAGGACGCCGGCACATAGTATAAATGCCGTAGGGAAGCCAGTCTCTAAGGACGCCGGCTCGTGGTATAATGACGTAGGGAGGCCAGTCTCTAAGGCCGCCGGCACATAGTATAAATAACGTAGGGAAGCCAGTCTCTAAGGACGCCGGCTCGTGGTATAATGACGTAGGGAGGCCAGTCTCTAAGGACGCCGGCTCGTGGTATAATGACGTGGGGAGGCCAGTCTCTAAGGACGCCGGCACATAGTATAAATAACGTAGGGAAGCCAGTCTCTAAGGACGCCGGCTCGTGGTATAATGACGTAGGGAGGCCAGTCTCTAAGGCCGCCGGCACATAGTATAAATAACGTAGGGAAGCCAGTCTCTAAGGACGCCGGCTCGTGGTATAATGACGTAGGGAGGCCAGTCTCTAAGGACGCCGGCTCGTGGTATAATGACGTGGGGAGGCCAGTCTCTAAGGACGCCGGCTCGTGGTATAATGACGTAGGGAAGCCAGTCTCTAAGGACGCCGGCACATGGTATAAATAACGTAGGGAGGCCAGTCTCTAAGGACGCCGGCACATGGTATAAATGCCGTAGGGAGGCCAGTCTCTAAGGACGCCGGCACATAGTATAAATGCCGTAGGGAAGCCAGTCTCTAAGGACGCCGGCTCGTGGTATAATGACGTAGGGAGGCCAGTCTCTAAGGCCGCCGGCACATAGTATAAATAACGTAGGGAAGCCAGTCTCTAAGGACGCCGGCTCGTGGTATAATGACGTAGGGAGGCCAGTCTCTAAGGCCGCCGGCACATAGTATAAATAACGTAGGGAAGCCAGTCTCTAAGGACGCCGGCTCGTGGTATAATGACGTAGGGAGGCCAGTCTCTAAGGCCGCCGGCACATAGTATAAATAACGTAGGGAAGCCAGTCTCTAAGGACGCCGGCTCGTGGTATAATGACGTGGGGAGGCCAGTCTCTAAGGACGCCGGCTCGTGGTATAATGACGTAGGGTGGCCAGTCTCTAAGGACGCCGGCACATAGTATAAATAACGTAGGGAAGCCAGTCTCTAAGGACGCCGGCTCGTGGTATAATGACGTAGGGAGGCCAGTCTCTAAGGCCGCCGGCACATAGTATAAATAACGTAGGGAGGCCAGTCTCTAAGGACGCCGGCACATGGTATAAATGCCGTAGGGAGGCCAGTCTCTAAGGACGCCGGCACATAGTATAATGACGTAGGGAGGCCAGTCTCTAAGGACGCCGGCTCGTGGTATAATGACGTAGGGTGGCCAGTCTCTAAGGACGCCGGCTCGTGGTATAATGACGTGGGGAGGCCAGTCTCTAAGGACGCCGGCACATAGTATAAATAACGTAGGGAGGCCAGTCTCTAAGGACGCCGGCTCGTGGTATAATAACGTAGGGTGGCCAGTCTCTAAGGACGCCGGCTCGTGGTATAATAACGTAGGGTGGCCAGTCTCTAAGGACGCCGGCACATGGTATAAATAACGTAGGGAGGCCAGTCTCTAAGGACGCCGGCACATGGTATAAATGCCGTAGGGAGGCCAGTCTCTAAGGACGCCGGCACATAGTATAAATGCCGTAGGGAAGCCAGTCTCTAAGGACGCCGGCTCGTGGTATAATGACGTAGGGAGGCCAGTCTCTAAGGCCGCCGGCACATAGTATAAATAACGTAGGGAAGCCAGTCTCTAAGGACGCCGGCTCGTGGTATAATGACGTAGGGAGGCCAGTCTCTAAGGCCGCCGGCACATAGTATAAATAACGTAGGGAAGCCAGTCTCTAAGGACGCCGGCACATGGTATAATGACGTAGGGAGGCCAGTCTCTAAGGCCGCCGGCACATAGTATAAATAACGTAGGGAAGCCAGTCTCTAAGGACGCCGGCTCGTGGTATAATAACGTAGGGAGGCCAGTCTCTAAGGCCGCCGGCACATAGTATAAATAACGTAGGGAAGCCAGTCTCTAAGGACGCCGGCACGTGGTATAATGACGTAGGGAGGCCAGTCTCTAAGGCCGCCGGCACATAGTATAAATAACGTAGGGAAGCCAGTCTCTAAGGACGCCGGCACGTGGTATAATGACGTAGGGAGGCCAGTCTCTAAGGACGCCGGCTCGTGGTATAATGACGTATAAATGAATCATGTACAATACGTTTAGTAATTGTTGACATAAAGTGGTCTTACAGAGGTTTTTTTGACATACGACTACAAACAATATTCGTTAGCCGTATGTTGTATATTGCAGGATGCCAAGTGTGACATCTGTAAGGCTATCATCGCGATTATAGACAGATATTTGGATAGTAACCAGACCAAGGATGCCATCAACGACACAGTGTACGGATTGTGTTCAAATCTGCCCGGAGATTTCCAACAATTGGTAAGTTCTTATGATAACTATGTCCAGACTATCACACTTTAATCGTGTATTTATAGAGCTAGATGTATCATTAGTAAAACACAGGATAAACAGCTGGAGAGTGTTCAGGTTCCATTGTCAGTCATATCAACTCTAAAATGTGCTATTATGAACACTGTGTTAGGAAACACGATATCTGTCACATCCACCATTTGTGGATGGAATCTCTACAGCAAATTGGTGTAGAAGAAGTGTGTTATTTATTAGGACACTAGAAGGTTTATGACTTATATCAATTTTGACTCTTGTTTCAAATGGTAGTGGTATTTTCTGGAGAGTACTGAATGTACTATCATCGCTGCTTTGTATTTCTGTGCTTTGTTTTCTTACTCTGTCTCCTTGACACCCGTTACCATATGACTCTGACTGTTGGTGTCTCCTTGACACCCGTCACCATATGACTCTGACTGTTGGTGTCTCCTTGACACCCGTCACCACATGACTGACTATTGGTGTTTCCTTGACACCTGTCCTCATGTGACCCTGGCTGTTGCAAAGATGTTAACAACATCAAAACAAACCAAAAGGTCATATATACCTGGTATTTTTGTTCGAATTGTACATGTTTTGATACTTGGGTTACAATAGAATGTGATGGGATCAATTGACAGGGTTTATATTACTAGGGTTACAATAGAATGTGATGAGATCATCTGACAGGGTTATATTACTAGGGTTACCATGGAATGTGATGGGATCGTCTGACAGGGTTATATTACTAGGGTTACCGTGGAATGTGATGGGATCATCTGACAGGGTTATATTACTAGGGTTACCATGGAATGTGATGGGATCGTCTGACAGGGTTATATTACTAGGGTTACGATGGAATGTGATGGGATCATCTGACAGGGTTATATTACTAGGGTAACGATGGAATGTGATGGGATCTTCTGACAGGGTTATGTTACTAGGGTTACGATGGAATGTGATGGGATTATCTGACAGGGTTATATTACTAGGGTTACCATGGAATGTGATGGGATCATCTGACAGGGTTATATTACTAGGGTTACCATGGAATGTGATGAGATCATCTGACAGGGTTATATTACTAGGGTTACCGTGGAATGTGATGGGATCATCTGACAGGGTTATATTACTAGGGTTACCATGGAATGTGATGGGATCGTCTGACAGGGTTATATTACTAGGGTTACAATAGAATGTGATGGGATCATCTGACAGGGTTATATTACTAGGGTTACCGTGGAATGTGATAGGATCATCTGACAGGGTTATATTACTAGGGTTACCATGGAATGTGATGGGATCGTCTGACAGGGTTATATTACTAGGGTTACAATAGAATGTGATGGGATCGTCTGACAGGGTTATATTACTAGGGTAACGATGGAATGTGATGGGATCGTCTGACAGGGTTATATTACTAGGGTTACCGTGGAATGTGATGGGATTATCTGACAGGGTTATATTACTAGGGTTACCATGGAATGTGATGAGATCATCTGACAGGGTTATATTACTAGGGTTACCGTGGAATGTGATGGGATTATCTGACAGCGTTATATTACTAGGGTTACCATGGAATGTGATGGGATCATCTGACAGGGTTATATTACTAGGGTAACGATGGAATGTGATGGGATTATCTGACAGGGTTATATTACTAGGGTTACCATGGAATGTGATGGGATCGTCTGACAGGGTTATATTACTAGGGTAACGATGGAATGTGATGGGATTATCTGACAGGGTTATATTACTAGGGTTACCATGGAATGTGATGGGATTATCTGACAGGGTTATATTACTAGGGTTACCATGGAAAGTGATGGGATCATCTGACAGGGTTATATTACTAGGGTTACCGTGGAATGTGATGGGATCGTCTGACAGGGTTATATTACTAGGGTTACCATGGAATGTGATGGGATCGTCTGACAGGGTAATATTACTAGGGTTACCATGGAATGTGATGGGATTATCTGACAGGGTTATATTACTAGGGTTACCATGGAATGTGATGGGATCATCTGACAGGGTTATATTACTAGGGTTACCGTGGAATGTGATGGGATCGTCTGACAGGGTTATATTACTAGGGTTACCGTGGAATGTGATGGGATTATCTGACAGGGTTATATTACTAGGGTTACCATGGAATGTGATGAGATCATCTGACAGGGTTATATTACTAGGGTTACCGTGGAATGTGATGGGATTATCTGACAGGGTTATATTACTAGGGTTACCATGGAATGTGATGGGATCATCTGACAGGGTTATATTACTAGGGTTACGATGGAATGTGATGGGATCATCTGACAGGGTTATATTACTAGGGTTACCATGGAATGTGATATGATTATCTGACAGGGTTATATTACTAGGGTTACCATGGAATGTGATATGATTATCTGACAGGGTTATATTACTAGGGTTACCATGGAATGTGATATGATTATCTGACAGGGTTATATTACTAGGGTTACCATGGAATGTGATGGGTTCGTCTGACAGGGTTATATTACTAGGGTTACCATGGAATGTGATGGGATCATCTGACAGGGTTATATTACTAGGGTTACGATGGAATGTGATGGGATCGTCTGACAGGGTTATATTACTAGGGTTACCGTGGAATGTGATGGGATTATCTGACAGGGTTATATTACTAGGGTTACCGTGGAATGTGATGGGATTATCTGACAGGGTTATATTACTAGGGTTACCATGGAATGTGATATGATTATCTGACAGGGTTATATTACTAGGGTTACCATGGAATGTGATATGATTATCTGACAGGGTTATATTACTAGGGTTACCATGGAATGTGATGGGATTATCTGACAGGGTTATATTACTAGGGTTACCGTGGAATGTGATGGGATTATCTGACAGGGTTATATTACTAGGGTTACCGTGGAATGTGATGGGATTATCTGACAGGGTTATATTACTAGGGTTACCGTGGAATGTGATGGGATCATCTGACAGGGTTATATTACTAGGGTTATCATGGAATGCGATGGGATCATCTGACAGGGTTATATTACTAGGGTTACCGTGGAAGGTGATGGGATCATCTGACAGAGTTATATTACTAGGGTTACCATGGAATGTGATATGATTATCTGACAGGGTTATATTACTAGGGTTACCATGGAATGTGATGGGATTATCTGACAGGGTTATTAGGTCATCTGACCCAAAGGGTCAGGATGACCTATAGTCATCGTGCTTCGTCCGTCGTCGTCCGCCGTCCGCCGTGCGCCGTGCGCCGTCCGTAAACTTTTTCTTTCAAAACGCTACTCCTCCTTAACGCTTGGGTGGATTACTTCCAAATTTGGTTTGAAGCATCATTGGGGGAGGGCAATCATATTTTATATAAATTAGGCTGGTCTGACCACTGGGGCCAGAAGGGCGGGGCCCCAAAAAGGGAACTTAGGTGAATATTGCTATAAAATCCTACTCCTCCTTTACCCTTGGGTGGATTACAACTAAATTTGGTGTGAAACATCATTGGGGGAGGGCGGTCATATTTTATATAAATGAAGTTGGTGTGACCCCTGGGGCCTGAGGGGCGGGGCCCCAAAAGGGGAACTTTGATGAAATTTTGCTATAAAATCCTACTCCTCCTTAACCCTTTAGTGGATTTCAACCAGATATGTTGTGAAACATCATTTGGGGAGGGCGGTCATATTTTATATAAATGAGGCTGGTGTGACCACTAGGGCCTGAGGGGCGGGGCCCCAAATGGGAAACTTTGATGAAATTTTGCTATAAAATCCTACTCCTCCTTAACCCTTTAGTGGATTTCAACCAGATATGTTGTGAAACATCATTTGGGGAGGGCGGTCATATTTTATATAAATGAGGCTAGTGTGACCCCTGGGGCCTGAGGGGTGGGGCCCCAAATGAGGAACTTTGATGAAATTTTGCTATAAAATCCTACTCCTCCTTAACCCTTTAGTAGATTTCAACCAGATATGTTGTGAAACATCATTGGGGGAGGGTGGTCATATTTTATATAAATGAGGCTGGTGTGAGCCCTGGGGCCAGAGTGACGGGCCCAAAAAAGGGAACTTTGATGAAATTTTGCTATAAAATCCTACTCGTCCTTAACCCTTTGGTGGATTTCAACCAGATATTGTGTGAAACATCATTGGTGGAGGGTGGTCATATTTTATATAAATGAGGCTGGTGTGGCCCCAGGGGCCAGAGGGGCGGGGCCCCAAAATGGGAACTTTGATGAAATTTTGCTATAAAATCCTACTCCTCCTAACACCCATAGTGAATTATTACCAAATTTGGTGTGAAACATCATTGGAGGAGGGTGGTCATATTTTATATAAATGAGGCTGGTTTGACCCCTAGGGCCAGAGGGGCGGGGCCCCAAAAGGGGAACTTTGGTGAATTTTTGCTATAAATCCTACTTCTCTCTAACCCTTCGGTGGATTAATACGAAATATGGTGTGAAACATCCTTTGGGAAGGGTGGTCATATTTTATATAAACGAGGCTAGTGTGACCCCTGGGGCCTGAGGGGCAGGGCCCCAAAAGGGGAACTTTGGTGAATATTTGCTGTTAAATCCTAATCCTCCCTAACCTTTTGGTGGATTACAACCAAATTTGATGTGAAACATAAGGTGACGGCAATCATATTTTTTAATGAGACAGGTTTGACCCCAGGGGAAAAAAGATGGGGCAAAAGGAGCGCTTAGGTTAAACATTTCTTAAAAATGCAATTCCTCCTTAATGCCTGAATTGATTACAACCATATTTAGTATGAAACATCATTGGGGAAAGGCAATCCTAATTGATATAAATGAGTCTTGTCTGACCCATTGGGACAGAGGGGCATGCCCCAAAAATGGGAACTTGGCTAAAATTTTGCTTTATGATGCTGCTCTTCCTGGACAAGCTAAATGGATAAAAACCAAATTTGATCTAAAGCATAACTGGCTGCGATAAATAATTTATGGTAATAATGCTGGATTGGGGTGTGTGTCCCTGCTGTAAGTGTAAGTGTTTGTCAGATGACCGTTAAGGCCCATGGGCCTCTTGTATTACTAGGGTAACCATGGAATGTGATGGGATTATCTGACAGGGTTATATTACTAGGGTTACCATGGAATGTGATATGATTATCTGACAGGGTTATATTACTAGGGTTACCATGGAATGTGATGGGATCATCTGACAGGGTTATATTACTAGGTTACGATGAAATGTGATGGGATCGGGTGGCAGAGTTATTTTATTGAGTTACGACGGATGTATAGCTAATAGGTTACTTTTTATATTAAACTCATAATAATTTCATGTACATTTATATCTGAACAAAGTTTTCAAAACCTGAAGATACTATTTTGTTTTATTCCAGTGTGACAATGTTGCACCCCAAGTGGTATTAGCAGTTGAATCAGGGCTTGATCCTTCTAGTGCATGTACCTTCGTCAAACTCTGTACTGGAGGTAATTATCAGCTTTAACTTAAATGATTTTCCACGGTTATGTAACCGATTATAACAATTCAATTAATCTGAAGATCTAAAATTGAGTTTGTACAAAAAAATACTAGCATACAACAACAAACATGTTGATGTAATTATTTCAGACAGCTTTGAAGTTTTGAGTGAAGAAATTGAAGACAAGGTCAAAGATGTGTCAGAGGATCTAGAAGACGGGGTAAGAATTCAGCAACGAGATCAGAATATATAACACGAAAAACATAACATATTATAACATTGTAGGAATGTCCTATACCTGTAATACTGGTATTGTTTATTTCTGTAATTATTTCTATAACACTTGTATTGGCTATATATATAATACCTGTATTGACTATATATATAATACCTGTAATGACTATATATATAATACCTGTATTGACTATATCTGTAATACCTGTATTGACTATATCTGTAATACCTGTATTGGCTATATCTATAATACCTGTATTGACTATATCTATAATACCTGTATTGACTATATCTATAACACTTGTATTGACTATATCTATAATACCTGTATTGACTATATCTGTAATACCTGTATTGACTATATATATAATACCTGTATTGACTATATCTGTAATACCTGTATTGACTATATATATAATACCTGTAATGACTATATATATAATACCTGTATTGACTATATCTATAATACCTGTATTGACTATATCTGTAATACCTGTATTGACTATATATATAATACCTGTATTGACTATATATATAATACCTGTATTGACTATATCTATAATACCTGTATTGACTATATCTATAATACCTGTATTGACTATATCTGTAATACCTGTATTGACTATATCTATAATACCTGTATTGACTATATCTATAATACCTGTATTGAATATATCTATAATACCTGTATTGACTATATCTATAATACCTGTATTGACTATATATATAATACCTGTATTGACTATATATATAATACCTGTATTGACTATATATATAATCCTGTATTGACTAATCTATATAACTTAATGATATATCTGTAATACTGTATTGCTATATCTATAATACCTGTATTGACTATATCTAGAATACCTGTATTGAATATATCTGTATAACCTGTATTGGACTATATCTTATACCTGTATTGACTATATGATAATACCTTGTATTGACTATATCTATAATACCGTTATTGACTATATCTATAATACCTGTATTGACTATATCTATAATACCTGTATTGAATATATCTGTAATACCTGTATTGACTATATCTATAATACCTGTATGACTATATCTATAATACCTGTATTGACTAATATATAATACCTGTATGCGACATATCTAGTAATACCTGTATTGACTATATCTATAATACCTGTATTGACTATATATTATACTACTGTATTGACTATATCTATAATACCTGTATTGACTATATCTATAATACCTGTATTGACTATATATATAATACCTGTATTGACTATATCTATAATACCTGTATTGACTTTATCTATAATACCTGTATTGACTATATCTATAATACCTGTATTGACTATATCTATAATACTTGTATTTAATATTGTTGTGATATTATACAATTTATTATTTGATACTGCTATAACACTTGTATTGATTATTGCTATATTGTATAAGATGTTTCTTTATTACTTGTGTTGAATATTTCTATATTGTATTGAATATTGCTATATTGTATTGGATATTTCTATATCACTTGTATTGAATATTTCTATATTACTTTGTTAGTGTTTTTATTATACGTGCATTGAATATTTCTTTAATACTTATATTTACTAGTTCTGTAATACTTTGACAGTATTTACTATTTCTATAATTCTTGAAATGACTATTTCTATAATCCAGAGTATTTTGTCTACATTCCAGGATACTAAATGTGAGCTGTGTAAGTTGGTAATTAACCTGGTGGATCAGTATATCGGCCGTAACACCTCTGAGGAGGGACTCAACGATACCGTGTATAAATTGTGTGGGCTGCTTCCAGGGGACGTCAAGTCAACAGTGAGTCACCGTCTCGTAAATGTCGAGGATGGGAACCCCCATCGGACCATTGTTCCTTCTATGTTAAACACATTAAATCTACTGTTTTCTTTTCGATGATAAAAAAAACTCACTTTCTTGTCGAAGTCTGTTTGTGTCTCCACTGAAATAACAATTTATGAATGAAGCCGTAAGATTGCAAAGAATGTTTATGTGCAGGTTTTATAAGACTGAAACTCAAAGAATCAACTATATATTAGATGTAAATGTCAGTGTTTCATTTTACTTAGTTTGAAAATACGAACATCTAAATTATTTAACATCTGAAGAATAAACTTGTTTCAAATTTGGATTCAGTAATGAATTCTTATGAAATCAGTGTGTATGTTTTACCTGTTATACCCGGCAGTGTGACTTCCTCGCACCTGACCTCGTAAAGGCAATGGACAGCGGATTCGATCCAACAAGGGCGTGCAGTGTCATCAATTTCTGTGCTAATGGTGAGAACACACAGTCAAAAGATTGATGAAAACACGATCTAAAATATGACTAATGACAGACTGTAGGTGGTAAAACTGAATTGAAGAAAACACGACCTAGTATATAATAATTGACAGATTGTAGGCAGTTAAACTGAATTGATGAAAACACGACTCGATATATTACTATTGACAGACTGTAGGTAGTTAAACTGAATTGATGTTTTTTACGTAGTGACCATGGTAGAAATGTATGACGAGGAAACAGAACAAGAAGAACCGGAAGAAGAAATGCCACAACAGAGAATGCCACCGCTGACGGGCTACGAGGGAATCAGGGCGGAGATAGAAAAAACTATCATGAAGAATGTCGAAGGTTTTGGGGTAAACGGAATATATTTCTGTTCCTATTTATTGTCCTTAGTAGCAGTTGAATTATACAGGGCCATGGTAACGTTAAAATGGGCCACAAACAATATAATTTTGCTGGTGAATGCCAAGGTAATGTCTAAATGTTGCTTTGGTAATATAATTTTGTTGGTTTAGGCCGTGGTGAAGTTTAAATGGTCCCCTTGGAATATTATTTTGTCTGCCAGGGTCATGGTGACGTTTAAATGGTTCCCTCGGAATATAATTTCGCTGGTCAATGACAGGATGTTTAAATGGTCCCCTGGGGATATCATTTTGTCTATCGGGGGCCATGGTAACGTTTAAATAGTCCCCCTGGAATATCAATTTGTTTGTCGAGGTCATTGTGACGTTCAAATGGCCCCTTTGGAATATCATTTTGTTTGTCGAGGTAATGGTGACTTTTAAATAGTCCCCTTTGAATATTATTTTGTTTGTGAAGGCCATACTGACGTTTAGATGGTCCCTTTGGAATATTATATTTTATAGATGAATTAAAAAGTAAAGTACCTCTCTCTTGTTCAGGATGACAAGTGTGATATTTGTCAGTTCGTTATCACACTCTTCGACAAGTACATGGAAAAAAACACGTCCCAAGTCGCTATCAACAATACTGTATATGAACTTTGTGGATTCCTACCAGGAGATATTAAAACTACGGTAAGTGTCAGTGTTAACACTGTTGTCAATGTCAAAAGTACGTGGCACATGGTATTACAACTGTCAAATTATATACTTACGACTATGTCACAATAAGCCGGGACACTTGTGATTATCAACTTATACATAAAATAATGTATACTTACATCAAATTACTGATACATGTCTTTGCTTGTTTATCCCTAAAAATGCTTATTTTTGATGGCTGGTGCAGGATGAATTGAATGCATGGCGAGTGTCTTTAAATATAAGCTGTGTTTTGGCGAGTGTAAAGAAATATAAAAGCTGCTCGTCAACGTTTGCCTCTTTTGTCTTTCTTTGTGTTTCGCCAAAATAGAGCTTATATCTCAGTGTACCAGTCACTGTCGTCAATAGTTTTTTTTTTTTTAGTACATACTTATACCAAGGACATAGATGACATTGTTGTCTATGTAGTACCTGGTAACACGCTGTCAGTTTGATACCAGTGTGATATAAACTGAGAGTCACATTAAATACTGTATACATGCAGATACCATTGGGCGATTTATTTTCGCGATGTCAGCGTGTGTGGACTATCGTGAATATCAGTCAGTATAAAGAAGTTATCAGGTCAACTTCCGGTGAGGTTATTTTGATGTGAAGACGTTACTAGTGACAACCTGACGTCAGATACACTGATATGATGGTAACGATATGTACTGACATAACACTATGTACATTATGCTTTGTTTATTTCTACCTGACAGTGTAACCTTTTCGCGCCACAGCTGGTAAAGGCAATGGACAGTGGGTTTGATCCTGAGAGAGGATGCGAGGCTGTCAGGCTATGTACAAATGGTATGGACTGTTTTATCTATACAACGGAATCTTTAATTATAACGATACATTTAAACATGGCTATGGCTCCTTGCATATGTTCTTTAGGTTGGTAAGTATGAGTGAGAATACACATCGGTATATCACAACCAGTGTGTATGACGTGTCGGTGATTACTTGGTCACCTTCCTCAGTTAGATGACCAGTACATCAGAGATGAGAGATGCACTGGGTCTGCCATCCCCGTGTACAAAGATCACATTGTAGACGAAAAAGATATGTTTACTTGTTGACAACTCTGAACACCTCGGTATTAAGAAAACACCGTTTGAATTTTAAAATCAATGTTCTAAACTTATTTATGAAAGTCTGACGTTAAGAATTAATTACTGTTTTGAATCAGTGAAAAATAATGAAGACGTGATTTAAAATATTACGAAATGAGTTTATTAAATAATAATTATGTCCATGTTAACAGGTACAAGTTTAGTCATAATGGAACCTGGACTGGCAATCGTGGATCCAATTGTTGAGCCCGTAATTCAGGAGGAAGAGCCAATGGAAGACGTAGAAGCAATTATTGAAGAGGCTGAGCCAAGAAGTGAAGAAGCTGAGCCAATTGAGGATATAGAGGAGGAACCAGAAGTAGAAGAAGAAGAACCAAGAGGTGAAGAGGTAGATGAGGAGCCGAGAAGTGAGGAGGTAGAGGAGGAGCCAAGAAGTGAGGAGATAGAGGAGGAGCAAAGAGTTGAAGAAGAAGAGCCGAGAGGTGAGGAGACAGAGCAAAGATATGAGGAGGTAGAGCCGAGAGGTGAGGAGACAGAGCAAAGATATGAGGAGGTAGAGCCGAGAGGTGAGGAGACAGAGCTAAGATATGAGGAGGTAGAGCCGAGAGGTGAGGAGGTGGAAGCGATAGGCGAGGACGTTGAACCAATTGTTGGGGAGGAGACCAGAGAGACAGGAATACTTCCCGAGGAGGAGCAAACCCTTCAGCTGGAGGAAGAGAGAAGACCTGTAGAGTTTAAGGAAAATTACAATATCGAGGAACCAGAAAATGTGAATGTATGTTATATCTCAATATTATCATACAAACGGCCTTGAAATTTAATATGTTAACCAAGTAAAATATTATTTTGTTGCTAATATAATGTATGACTGGCAGGCTATTTATATTCATTCTGATGTAATAGCAGAGTTGCATACTGAAGGGAATCCAGTATATTTTGATCAAATCTTCTGAGGCTCTACATTTGCTTGATTCGTATAAACCAGGCACTTTTGATATATTGGCTTGTCTGCTTATAAATTGTTGGAATTTTAATAAATCCAAATATTTATTGAAACATTATACTGTACATATATAGGCAATGCAAATAATCTTCAGTTGTTTCACAGTAACTTCATCTATATTTGGTGCATATGCATGCGACGTCATACGGTAGAGCGATCTTTAGAATATTGTGGCATTATAATATCAGCCTAATTCACTTCGGTTTAAAAGTTATTATCAAGTGCGTTTCATTAAAGTATTGTTGTCTCTATCAATATATATGGACTGTTTTGTTACACTGACGTAAATGTTAATGATATTTCATTTCATCCCGCTACACCAATGTCAGGTTATATTCCATGTTGCTAATTATCAGTCGCTAGTATTGGTGACGTCATAACGAGTAAATGTGGGTAATGTACGCCACACTAGTATATAGAATTGTAGCTTCATTGAATTAGATATAGTCCGTTTATTGCTTAGAGATCCAGATTTAAACTCTGGTTAATTTTGATTGTTGAACCTGTAAAACCGTTTTATTGTTACTCATCTGCATATTTCCATTTTATTGATGTTGCAGGCTGATGCTCGCTGTGAACTTTGTGAACTGATGATCGGTATACTGGACCGTTATATAAATATGAACTCCACACATGAGAAACTTAACCAAACAGTGTTTAGCCTCTGTACTGTCCTGCCGGCACAACTGAAGAGCACTGTGAGTTGAACACTCATTGGTTCTGACCCTTGAAGAATCGGGGATATTTCTAAGGGGAAACAAATTACGCCCCCATAAAGGGTCAGGTGGATTTTTCCAATATTGTCTGCCTGAGAGACACTAGAAAGTCAGGAGGGTATCCAATATTGTCTGCCTGTGAGACACTACGAAGTCAGGTGGATTTATACAATATTGTCACCGTGTGAGTCACTATAAAGTCAGGTGGATTTATACAATATTGTCCGCGTGTGAGAGAGACTAGAAAGTCAGGTGGATTTATACAATATTGTCACTGTGTGAGTCACTACAAAGTCAGGGGGTTTATCCAATATTGTCCGCGTGTGAGAGACTAGAAAGTCAGGTGGATTTATACAATATTGTCTCCGTGTGATACACTACAAAGTCAGGTGAATTTATGCAATATTGTCTCCGTGTAAGACACTACAAAGTCAGGGGATTTATTCAATATTGTCCACGTGTGAGAGGCAAGAAAGTCAGGGGGATTTATACAATATTGTCTCGGTGTGAGAGACTACAAAGTCCAATAATAAGGCATATTGTTTCACACTGCGTGTTGATATTAGGAGGCGACTAAAGGTGATGACTCTCAAGAATGAGTGAATATCTGCATTTTTGATTAAGATGATATTTAAAATATCCAATTAATTTGCTGTCTCGATTGCAACAATTGGAATCTTTATCCAATCCTCTCTGTTGTCGTTTCCTTTCTCTCTGTTCCTCATACTCCTCTCTTTATGTCCGTATTGATAGTTTGTGATTATGTGGTCTCGCATTCTGTTACATGGTATACATAACATGTCTCTCATAGTATATATGAAAATGGTATGTCATTTCAAAATGCTAGTTAGTGTTAAAGCAATATATTTTTCGACAGTTTAAAAAAAAAATGCAAAGTCTACATTTGTGTTTGCATTTTCATTTTCAGTGTCTTTTAATCGCGCCCAAACTCACTAACACAATAGAAGCAGGATTAGATCCAGAAACAACATGTACAGTAGCCAACTTCTGTGTGAATGGTAAGACCAAATGTGTAAGATAACATAGAACATAGGTTTCTTAGTTGAAACAGGTTGTGAAGGATAAAATGCCTTATGATGTTGACACATGCAATTTCTCAGATAAAGCAGATAAATTATCAAGGAGTTTGTTTTACATTTTTATGCTGCATGCGTGTATGTTCTTAGGCATTCCCTGGTATCAATTTAGAAATAGGTTTTCTATCAAAACATCAAACAGTTATGATACAAGAAAGTTAATGTCTTAGTTGTAAATCCATAACATCTGTATATCTAGGCACTGAGATCGAGTTCCCAGTCCATGTACCGGGCCTAACTTGTGAAGCCTGTCACAGTATTGTAGAACTAGTCAACACTGAAAGATATGATTTGGAGGTAAGTTTCCCATGTACGCTAATAATCCGTATTCTGTATAATCAATGGTTAACATATAAGTTTGTGTAAGGTTATGAAAGTTAACATACGTCCTGTTGTGTTTGTGTAAGGTTATCAAAGTTAACATACGTCCTGTTGTGTTTGTGTAAGGTTATCAAAGGTTAACATACGTCCTGTTGTGTTTGTGTAAGGTTATCAAAGGTTAACATCCTGTTGTGTTTGTGTAAGGTTATCAAAGTTAACATACGTCCTGTTGTGTTTGTGTAAGGTTATCAAAGTTAACATACGTCCTGTTGTGTTTGTGTAAGGTTATCAAAGTTAACATACGTCCTGTTGTGTTTGTGTAAGGTTATCAAAGGTTAACATACGTCCTGTTGTGTTTGTGTAAGGTTATCAAAGGTTAACATCCTGTTGTGTTTGTGTAAGGTTATCAAAGTTAACATACGTCCTGTTGTGTTTGTGTAAGGTTATCAAAGTTAACATACGTCCTGTTGTGTTTGTGTAAGGTTATCAAAGTTAACATACGTCCTGTTGTGTTTGTGTAAGGTTATCAAAGGTTAACATACGTCCTGTTGTGTTTGTGTAAGGTTATCAAAGGTTAACATCCTGTTGTGTTTGTGTAAGGTTATCAAAGTTAACATACGTCCTGTTGTGTTTGTGTAAGGTTATCAAAGGTTAACATCCTGTTGTGTTTGTGTAAGGTTATCAAAGTTAACATACGTCCTGTTGTGTTTGTGTAAGGTTACCAAAGTTAACATACGTCCTGTTGTGTTTGTGTAAGGTTATCAAAGGTTAACATACGTCCTGTTGTGTTTGTGTAAGGTTATCAAAGGTTAACATCCTGTTGTGTTTGTGTAAGGTTATCAAAGTTAACATACGTCCTGTTGTGTTTGTGTAAGGTTACCAAAGTTAACATCCTGTTGTGTTTGTGTAAGGTTATCAAAGTTAACATCCTGTTGTGTTTGTGTAAGGTTATCAAAGTTAACATCCTGTTGTGGTTGTGTAAGGTTATCAAAGTTAACATACGTCCTGTTGTGTTTGTGTAAGGTTATCAAAGTTAACTTCCTGTTGTGTTTGTGTAAGGTTATCAAAGTTAACATACGTCCTGTTGTGTTTGTGTAAGGTTATCAAAGTTAACATCCTGTTGTGTTTGTGTAAGGTTATCAAAGTTAACACACGTCCTATTGTGTTTGTGTAAGGTTATCAAAGTTAACATACGTCCTGTTGTGTTTGTGTAAGGTTATCAAAGTTAACTTCCTGTTGTGTTTGTGTAAGGTTATCAAAGTTAACATACGTCCTGTTGTGTTTGTGTAAGGTTATCAAAGTTAACATCCTGTTGTGTTTGTGTAAGGTTATCAAAGTTAACTTCCTGTTGTGTTTGTGTAAGGTTATCAAAGTTAACATACGTCATGTTGTGTTTATGTAAGGTTATCAAAGTTAACATACGTCCTGTTGTTTTTGTGTAAGGTTATCAAAGTTAACATACGTCCTGTTGTGTTTGTGTAAGGTTATCAAAGTTAACTTCCTGTTGTGTTTGTGTAAGGTTATCAAAGTTAACATACGTCCTGTTGTGTTTATGTAAGGTTATCAATGTTAACATACGTCCTGTTGTGTTTGTGTAAGGTTATTAAAGTTAACATACGTCCTGTTGTTTGTGTAAGGTTACCAAAGTTAACATACGTCCTGTTGTGTTTGTGTAAGGTTATCAAAGTTAACTTCCTGTTGTGTTTGTGTAAGGTTATCAAAGTTAACATACATCCTGTTGTGTTTGTGTAAGGTTATCAAAGTTAACATCCTGTTGTGTTTGTGTAAGGTTATCAAAGTTAACTTCCTGTTGTGTTTGTGTAAGGTTATCAAAGTTAACATACGTCCTGTTGTGTTTGTGTAAGGTTATCAAAGTTAACATACGTCCTGTTGTGTTTATGTAAGGTTATCAAAGTTAACATACGTCCTGTTGTGTTTGTGTAAGGTTACCAAAGTTAACATACGTCCTGTTGTGTTTGTGTAAGGTTATCAAAGTTAACTTCCTGTTGTGTTTGTGTAAGATTATCAAAGTTAACATACGTCCTGTTGTGTTTGTGTAAGGTTATCAAAGTTAACATACGTGCTGTTGTGTTTGTGTAAGGTTATCAAAGTTAACATACGTGCTGTTGTGTTTGTGTAAGGTTATCAAAGTTAACTTCCTGTTGTGTTTGTGTAAGGTTATCAAAGTTAACATACATCCTGTTGTGTTTGTGTAAGGTTATCAAAGTTAACATCCTGTTGTGTTTGTGTAAGGTTATCAAAGTTAACTTCCTGTTGTGTTTGTGTAAGGTTATCAAAGTTAACATACGTCCTGTTGTGTTTGTGTAAGGTTATCAAAGTTAACATACGTCCTGTTGTGTTTATGTAAGGTTATCAAAGTTAACATACGTCCTGTTGTGTTTGTGTAAGGTTACCAAAGTTAACATACGTCCTGTTGTGTTTGTGTAAGGTTATCAAAGTTAACTTCCTGTTGTGTTTGTGTAAGATTATCAAAGTTAACATACGTCCTGTTGTGTTTGTGTAAGGTTATCAAAGTTAACATACGTGCTGTTGTGTTTGTGTAAGGTTATCAAAGTTAACTTCCTGTTGTGTTTGTGTAAGGTTATCAAAGTTAACATACATCCTGTTGTGTTTGTGTAAGGTTATCAAAGCTAACATCCTGTTGTGTTTGTGTAAGGTTATCAAAGTTAACTTCCTGTTGTGTTTGTGTAAGGTTATCAAAGTTAACATACGTCCTGTTGTGTTTGTGTAAGGTTATCAAAGTTAACATACGTCCTGTTGTGTTTATGTAAGGTTATCAAAGTTAACATACGTCCTGTTGTGTTTGTGTAAGGTTACCAAAGTTAACATACGTCCTGTTGTGTTTGTGTAAGGTTATCAAAGTTAACTTCCTGTTGTGTTTGTGTAAGATTATCAAAGTTAACATACGTCCTGTTGTGTTTGTGTAAGGTTATCAAAGTTAACATACGTGCTGTTGTGTTTGTGTAAGGTTATCAAAGTTAACATACGTGCTGTTGTGTTTGTGTAAGGTTATCAAAGTTAACATACGTGCTGTTGTGTTTGTGTAAGGTTATCAAAGTTAACATACGTGCTGTTGTGTTTGTGTAAGGTTATCAAAGTTAACATACATCCTGTTGTGTTTGTGTAAGGTTATCAAAGTTAACATACGTCCTGTTGTGTTTGTGTAAGGTTATCAAAGTTAACATACGTCCTGTTGTTTGTGTAAGGTTATCAAAGTTAACATACGTCATGTTGTGTTTATGTAAGGTTATCAAAGTTAACATACGTCCTGTTGTGTTTGTGTAAGGTTATCAAAGTAAACATACGTCCTGTTGTGTTTGTGTAAGGTTATCAAAGTTAACATCCTGTTGTGTTTGTGTAAGGTTATCAAAGTTAACATACGTCCTGTTGTGTTTATGTAAGGTTATCAAAGTTAACATACGTCCTGTTGTGTTTATGTAAGGTTATCAAAGTTAACATACGTCCTGTTGTGTTTGTGTAAGGTTATCAAAGTTAACATCCTGTTGTGTTTGTGTAAGGTTATCAAAGTTAACTTCCTGTTGTGTTTGTGTAAGGTTATCAAAGTTAACATACGTCCTGTTGTGTTTGTGTAAGGTTATCAAAGTTAACATACGTCATGTTGTGTTTATGTAAGGTTATCAAAGTTAACATACGTCCTGTTGTTTTTGTGTAAGGTTATCAAAGTTAACATACGTCCTGTTGTGTTTGTGTAAGGTTATCAAAGTTAACTTCCTGTTGTGTTTGTGTAAGGTTATCAAAGTTAACATCCTGTTGTGTTTGTGTAAGGTTATCAAAGTTCACATACGTCCTGTTGTGTTTATGTAAGGTTACCAAAGTTAACATACGCCCTGTTGTGTTTGTGTAAGGTTATCACAGTGAACATACGTCCTGTTGTGTTTGTGTAAGGTTATCAAAGTTCACATACGTCCTGTTGTGTTTATGTAAGGTTACCAAAGTTAACATACGTCCTGTTGTGTTTGTGTAAGGTTATCAAAGTTCACATACGTCCTGTTGTGTTTATGTAAGGTTACCAAAGTTAACATACGTCCTGTTGTGTTTGTGTAAGGTTATCAAAGTTCACATACGTCCTGTTGTGCTTATGTAAGGTTACCAAAGTTAACATACGTCCTGTTGTGTTTGTGTAAGGTTATCAAAGTTAACATCCTGTTGTGTTTGTGTAAGGTTATCAAAGTTAACATACGTCCTGTTGTGTTTATGTAAGGTTATCAAAGTAAACATACGTCCTGTTGTGTTTGTGTAAGGTTATCAAAGTTAACTTCCTGTTGTGTTTGTGTTAGGTTATCAAAGTTAACTTCCTGTTGTGTTTATGTAAGGTTATCAAAGTTAACATACGTCCTGTTGTGTTTGTGTAAGGTTATCAAAGTTAACATACGTCCTGTTGTGTTTGTGTAAGGTTACCAAAGTTAACATACGTCCTGTTGTGTTTACATAAGGTCAAAGTTAACATACTTTGTTTTATTTATGTACAGAGTGCTGACATCATTTGTGCTTCGACGTGCTCTCGCAGACATCGACGATCAGTGTCCGAATCGTCATCCCCCTCCCGTGTACAGGAAAGGACCTCCGTTGTAAGGAAGGAGGTAGGTGATGTGCCTGTATCTGTCAATGGTGTCCATGTCTAAAAACATTGGTTTCTTAGTAGTAAATTCATCGCCAATTGTATTAAATGACTGTCAATCTACAGCACCAATGCCATTATATTGTAGGTGTTACGAGGAGACCCAGTATGGGCCTGTGATGTTTGTGAATTCATCGTAAAAGCAGTGAATGTGTATTTGACTGACAACAAGACGATGGAGGAGGTCACAGATCACCTGATGACTCTGTGTAGCTACTTTCCAGACCCTTACGCTCAAACGGTGATTATACAAATCAAAGCATCCGTTTCCAAGCAGTATGAAATTTCTTTTACTTTGTGATGTAGAGAGAAATCTCAAACCGAGAGTTTGCAGAAGGGTTCGTTTAGTAAAAAGCTTTAAAAACATGCCTCGTGGCTGAGATGTATTTCTCTTCACACTTTCCTACTTCGATGAGAAGTTTAAGAGATACATTAAAACCAACGCACGAGGGAAAATGATATTTGATGGCGATTTCTGAATAATAGCAGCGTGAGATTTCTGTACAGAACAGAGGATCTGAAAAAATCTTCAACCAAGTTATGTTGTAATGAGTGATATGCTTAACTTTGTTAATTACTCTTTGTTTATTTACCTACTATCAAGCACATAACACATCTTTTCATTCAGTGCAAGAATTCGGTAACCGTGGTCGTGGAGGAGTTTGACAGCGGCATCGATGTGACGGAATTGTGTAATATTGATAACGGAAACAAATGTGGAAAAGGTAGGTTAAATGTCATAGTCCGGGTCTGTTTTATCTCAGGACAGAAAACCTCACCAGGACAAATGTAGGTCTATTGTCATAGCGTAGGACAGAAAACCTCACCAGGAGAAATGTAGGTCTATTGTCATAGCGTAGGACAGAAAACCTCACCAGGAGAAATGTAGGTCTATTGTCATAGCGTAGGACAGAAAACCTCACCAGGAGAAATGTAGGTCTATTGTCATAGCGTGTGACAGAAAACATCACCAGAACAAATCAAATGTAGGTCTTTTGTCATAGCGTAGGACAGAAAACCTCACCAGGACAAATGTAGGTTTATTGTCATAGCGTAGGACAGAAAACCTCATTAGGACAAATGTAGGTATATTGTCATAGCATAGGACAGAAAACCTCATCAGGAGAAATGTAGGTCTATTGTCATAGCGTAGGACAGAAAACCTCATCAGGAGAAATGTAGGTCTATTGTCATAGCGTAGGACAGAAAACCTCATCAGGAGAAATGTAGGTCTATTGTCATAGCAAAGGACAGAAAACCTCACCAGGACAAATGTAGGCCTATTGTCATAGCATAGGGCAGAAAACCTCACCAGGACAAATGTAGGTCTTTTGTCATAGCGTAGGACCGAAAACCTAATCAGGACAAATGTAGGTCTATTGTCATAGCGTAGGACAGAAAACCTCATCAGGAGAAATGTAGGTTTATTGTCATAGCGTAGGACAGAAAACCTCATTAGGACAAATGTAGGTCTATTGTCATAGCGTAGGACATAAAAACCTCATTAGGACAAATGTAGGTCTATTGTCATAGCGTAGGACAGAAAACCTCACCAGGACAAATGTAGGTCTATTGTCATAGCGTAGGACTGAAAACCTCATCAGGAAAAATGTAGGTATATTGTCATAGCGTAGGACAGAAAACCTCACCAGGACAAATGTAGGTCTATTGTCATAGCATAGGACAGAAAACCTCATCAGGACAAATGTAGGTCTAGTGTCATAGCATAGGACAGAAAACCTCACCAGGACAAATGTAGGCCTATTGTCATAGTGTAAGACAGAAAACCTCATTAGGACAAATGTAGGTCTATTGTCATAGCGTAGGACAGAAAACCTCACCAGGACAAATGTAGGTCTTTTGTCATAGCATAGGACAGAAAACCTCACCAGGACAAATGTAGGCCTATTGTCATAGCATAGGGCAGAAAACCTCACCAGGACAAATGTAGGTCTTTTGTCATAGCGTAGGACCGAAAACCTAATCAGGACAAATGTAGGTCTATTGTCATAGCGTAGGACAGAAAACCTCACCAGGACAAATGTAGGTCTTTTGTCATAGCGTAGGACAGAAAACATCATCAGGACAAATGTAGGTCTATTGTCATAGCATAGGACAGAAAACCTCATCAGGAGAAATGTAGGTCTTTTGTCATAGCGTAGGACAGAAAACCTCACCAGGAAAAATGTAGGTATATTCTCATAGCGTAGGACAGAAAACCTCACCAGGACAAATGTAGGTCTATTGTCATAGCGTAGGACAGAAAACCTCATTAGGACAAATGTAGGTCTATTGTCATAACGTAGGATAGAAAACCTTACCAGGACAAATGTAGGTCTATTGTCATAGCATAGGACAGAAAACCTCATCAGGACAAATGTAGGTCTATTGTCATAACGTAGGACAGAAAACCGTACCAGGACAAATGTAGGTCTAGTGTCATAGCATAGGACAGAAACCTCACCAGGACAAATGTAGGTCTATTGTCATAGCGTAGGACAGAAAACCTCACCAGGACAAATATAGGTCTATTGTCATAGCGTAGGACAGAAAACCTCACCAGGACAAATGTAGGTCTTTTGTCATAGCGTAGGACAGAAAACATCATCAGGACAAATGTAGGTCTATTGTCATAGCATAGGACAGAAAACCTCATCAGGAGAAATGTAGGTCTTTTGTCATAGCGTAGGACAGAAAACCTCACCAGGAAAAATGTAGGTATATTCTCATAGCGTAGGACAGAAAACCTCACCAGGACAAATGTAGGTCTATTGTCATAGCGTAGGACAGAAAACCTCATTAGGACAAATGTAGGTCTATTGTCATAACGTAGGACAGAAAACCTTACCAGGACAAATGTAGGTCTATTGTCATAGCATAGGACAGAAAACCTCATCAGGACAAATGTAGGTCTATTGTCATAACGTAGGACAGAAAACCGTACCAGGACAAATGTAGGTCTAGTGTCATAGCATAGGACAGAAACCTCACCAGGACAAATGTAGGTCTATTGTCATAGCGTAGGACAGAAAACCTCACCAGGACAAATATAGGTCTTTTGTCATAGCGTAGGACAGAAAACCTTATCAGGACAAATGTAGGTCTATTGTCATAGCGTAGGACAGAAAACCTCATTAGGACAAATGTAGGTCTATTGTCATAGCGTAGGACAGAAAACCTCACCAGGACAAATGTAGGTCTATTGTCATAGCGTAGGACAGAAAACCTCATCAGGACAAATGTAGGTCTATTGTCATAGCGTAGGACAGAAAACCTCACCAGGACAAATGTAGGTCTATTGTCATAGCGTAGGACAGAAAACCTCACCAGGACAAATGTAGGTCTATTGTTATATTCCAGATCTACTGGAATATGTCAAGATGAACACGTCTTCGTGATTTTACAAAATATGAATATAAACGTATGGTCTCACAAATGACATGAAAACATGATACAAATTCAAGTTTTTATGGTAACATCTGCAACTCTTTGTTTTCCTAGCTTCCCAGGACATAGAGCTGTTATTTGATACTCTGGGTAAACCCGAGGATTGGGAGTGTAATATATGTAAGCACGCACTATCCACCATGAACGGACTGTTGGACCAAGATTATGTAAGTATCCATTCTTTAAAATCTTCTCCATCCGAAAAATATAGAATATCGTTATAACCTTTATTTTATTTTAACCTTTAACTTTAATTGACTATCATGGTTACAGCCTTTTCCAAACAATTATATTTATTTTACAGGAGCAAATCAAAATGTACATGGGCGGTGTCTGTGAGAGGCTGTCTGTTCCACACAACCAACAGGTAAGCTAAACCATGCCTGGAGGTCCCTATGGTAGCTGGAATCGAGATTGAATGTTGCTTTGGTCCATTCCATGGGTTGATGAATTGAGTTGCTCTTGAGACCTATTCAATGAACCACGGAGCAGTTCATGTTGAATTTGTCTCAAGAGCAACTCAATTCATCACCCCATGAAATCGACCAAAGCAACATTCAATTCCTGTATTTCAGATAACACGTATGTTTTCCTTATACATGGATGCATAAGTCTTATTCAAACAAAAATACGATTATGCAACACATTTACCGTAAAACAATATAAAAACTATCATGATTTAATTGAAATATTAATTTTGTCGTTGAATTTCAAGTTTATTATAAAAACGCCCTGTCAGCTGCGGTGAAGAATTATGACTAGCCTGCAGTGTTCTCCGGTTGTCTCCCGCTTCGATTCGAACTGCACAGCCATCTTTACGAAATATGTTACGGGGTTGGCTGTGACCTTGATACGAGCCGAATAGGAGGAGAAACTTCATCTATTTAATTATTGAACTTCATTGTTTATATTGATTAAAACGGAGGCGTTATTTCGACCGCCTGTCACACAGGGACTTGACATGCCTTCGGACGACTTACAGGATCGGGATAGAATCTGACCGTTAATGCCCAAGTAATGATTATGATTTTACTTTGATTGTAAATTGGCTTATTTTAAGCATTTTCAGCTAATTTTGAATACATTTGTATATGCAAATTAAGGTATTACTCTGGGATGGGATTAAAGGATTTGTACCCGTGCTTTTATTGAAATAACATTTATATCTTCAGAATCCACCCTATGTAAGGCCAAGGCCAACAATTACATAATTAGGCCAGAGATTTATATTGTAGTCTAGATATAAAATACTTAGCCGTAATAATCTGACATGTATGTTATTTCTGATTGATTCCTATTGAGATCCCCCTCACACATAGACCATACTGTTAGACCTACAGGATGATAGGACAGTAAAGCGGGCGGTCTGTGCACTATAATTTCTTCCTACACTTAGATTAAAGCCGCATACTCTTAACAAACCTAAAATTCTAGTTACACACATGTATTAATGACAATCCTAGATGCTCATTCTCGCCCTGACACTTGACCGGGGGAATCCTTGCGACAATAGTGTATCGAAATACCCCCCCCCCCCCCCCCGCATGTATTTTGATCACAAGATTTGTCACGGAGCCGAGAACGAGGCTACAAGATCGAGAACGTACACTGCTTACAAATCGAGTATGCGTGAACTTACCTAATAATGTTTTCATTAGAACATATTAGCAAAATATCCCTGTAATAACTGATCAATATAAACAAACATAAAACCCAATATACATATTTAACAACATACGCCCGCCGCAATATTTGACACTTGGAAGGTGGTAGTTTCACAGGTTGTAATGCTTTAAAATGAAGTATCATTGTTGGAAAGTTGGAAGGAGATATCGATACACATAATGGTGTGTAGTTGAAACCGAAGGGAAACTTTAAATGATGAGATGTTATATGTTGCAAATATGGGAAACCTTGGTTTAGACACAACAACACAACAAGAGGCCCATGGGCCTTAACGGTCACTTGAGATTTGAATATTTCAGTTAATTCAATTGACCCTTTTTGAACCCACCCATCAGCCCCTAGGGGTCAGTCAGGGCCAACAGGTATACCATTAAGCTGTCATCCAATGCTGATAATGTTAACAAAGTTAGAATGAATTCCGATAGAAATCACACAAATAATGGTCAAAAATGTGATTTCCCTATATAAACTATAGTAAAATCTACCCCCTCCCCAGGGGCAAACTTGTGACCCCAGGGTCATGAAGTTCATTAGATTAGTAAAGCACTATAAGACCCTTCCACCTATGGAGAGTATTTGATTCTGTCTTAATTGGGTCTTGAGAAGAAGATCTTTGAAATTTCAGTCTATTTGACCCTTTTTAGCCCCGCCCATCAGCCCCTGGGGGTCAGTCAGGGCCAACATGTGCATACCATCACACTGCCATCCAAAGCTGATAATGTTAACCAAATTAGAATGAATTCCAATAGAAATCCAACAAATAATAGTCAAAAATGAGATTTCCCTATATAAACTATAGTAAATTGTACCCCCTCCACAGGGGCAAATGTGAGACCCCAGGGTCATGAAATTCACAATTTTGGTAAAGCACCTTAAGACCCTTCAATCTATGAAGAGTATTTGATTCCATCATATCTGAGATTAGAGAAGAAGATTTTTGAAATTTCAGTAAATTTGACCCTTTTTAGCCCCGCCCATCAGCCCTAGGGGTCAGTCAGGGCCAACATGTGCATACCATCACACTGCCATCCAAAGCTGATAATGTTAACAAAATTAGAATGAATTCCAATAGAAATCCAACAAATAATAGTCAAAAATGTGATTTCCCTATATAAACTATAGTAAAGTTTACCCCCTCCCCAGGGGCAAGCCTGAGACCCCAAGGTCAGGAAATTCACAATTTTGGTAAAGCACATTAAGACCCTTCCATCTATGAAGAGTGTTTGATTCCATCATATCTGAGATTAGAGAAGAAGATTTTTGAAATTTCAGTCTATTTGACACTTTTTAGCCCCGCCACTCAGCCCCTGGGGGTCAGTCAGGGCCAACATGTGCATACCATCAAACTGCCATCCAAAGCTGATAATGTTAACCAAGTTAGAATGAATTCCAATAGAAATCCAACAAATTATAGTCAAAAATGTGATTTCCCTATATAAACTATAGTAAAGTTTACCCCCTCCCCAGGGGCAAACCCGAGACCCCTGGGTCATGAAATTCACAATTTTGGTAAAGCACCTTAAGACCCTTCCATCTATGAAGAGTGTTTGATTCCACTATATCTGAGAGTAGAGAAGAAGATTTTTTAAGTTTTAGTCAATTTGACCCTTTTTAGCCCCGCCCCTCAGGCCCCTTGGGGGTGGGGACCATATAATTCACAATTTTGGTTGACCTTTAGCCATAGAAGCTTCCTGCCAAATTTCATTGAATTTGGTTTAGGGGTTTTGGAGAAGAAGTCGAAAATGTAAATTGTTTACGGACGCACGACGCACGACGTACGACGCACGACGACGGACAAAAGGGGATTAGAATAGGTCACTTGAGACTTTGTCTCAGGTGACCTAAAAATTAGTTCACATGTTTATATACAGAATATACAAAGCATGGGTCGGGTAGTATTGAAGTTATGGTCCTGATAAGTAAAATCATCAAAGGACAATAACTCCGCTAAAAAGTGGGTAAGGGGCATAATTTTGGTATGTGACACTCCGGCTCATCTAGATGTATATTTGTGTTAAGTATGGAGAGCTCAACACCATATGTGCCCGAAGTAAAATCATCAAAGGGGAATAACTCCACAAATAAGGGGGTAAGGGGCATGCTTTTGGTATGCGACACTCCGGCTCGTCAAGATGTATATTTGTGTCAAGTATGGAGAGCCTGGGTCGGGTAGTATTGGAGTTATGGTCCGGACAAGTAAAATCATCAAAGGGGAATAACTCCGCAAATACGAGGTTAAGGAGCATGATTTTGGTATGCGACACTCCGGCTCATCAAGATGTATATTTGTGTCAAGTATGGAGAGCCTGGGTTGAGTAGTATTGGAGTTATGGTCCGGACAAGTAAAATCATCAAAGGGGAATAACTCCGCAAATACGAGGTTAAGGGGCATGGTTCTGGTATGCAACACTCCGGCTCATCAAGATGTATATTTGTGTCAAGTATGGAGAGCCTGGGTCGAGTAGTACTGGAGATATGGTCCGGACACCATATGTGCCCGAAGTAAAATCATCAAAGGGGAATAACTCCGCAAATACGAGGTTAAGGGGCATGATTTTGGTATGCGACACTCCGGCTCATCAAGATGTATATTTGTGTCAAGTATGGAGAGCCTGGGTTGAGTAGTATTGGAGTTATGGTCCGGACAAGTAAAATCATAAAAGTGGAATAACTCCGCAAATACGAGGTTAAGGAGCATGATTTTGGTATGCGACACTCCGGCTCATCATGATGTATATTTGTGTCAAGTTAGAGAGCCTGGGTCGAGTAGTACTGGAGATATGGTCCGGACACCATATGTGCCCGAAGTAAAATCATCAAAGGGAAATAACTCCGCAAATACGAGGTTAAGGGGCATGATTTTGGTATGCGACACTCCGACTTATCAATATGTATATTTATGTCAAGTATGGAGAGCCTGGGTCGAGTAGTACTGGAGTTATGGTTCGGACAAGTAAAATCATAAAAGGAGAATAACTCCACAAATACGGGTGTAAGGGGCATGATTTTGGTATGCGACATTCCGGCTCATCAAGATGTATATTTGTGTCAAGTATGGAGAGCCTGGGTCGAGTAGTACTGGAGATATGGTCCGGACACCATATGTTCTTTCATCGGGCGTATAAAAATATAGAAATATCAATACAACAAAACAGATAATAATCAGATCGGTGAAGTTGACAGTGTTCGTTGAAAATAGACGTCCGGAAAAATCGGAGTTCGAATCTATTTTTGTTCTTCTCTTGCTAGGCTAGCAAATCAATTCTTCTCCAACGGAACTCCTTGGGTTTTGCTGCTGGAACGATGAAAGCATGTGCCTGCAAAAACGCAGACAGATTATTGTTGTGTTATTGACCGATAACCCGCTGCATGGTGGGACTATTTTGCTCCTAGAAACTTGGTCCCTCGGACCCAGTTATTATTTTGGGATTTCCCCCCATTCTTTCATAAATATACATTCTCCTCCAGTTTTCGATTCGCAATAATATATTAAGTTTATAATTTGTAAATAGGTCAAAATGTAAACATTTATATATATGTTTTTGGAAGTATGTGGCTTTAATTAATGTTAATGTGGTAAAACTCATGGACAATGAAACAGACTAAATTTGGTAGTTTCATTGAGTCAAACTTGAGTAGAATGTGTATTAATTATCTCGTTCACTAAGCATATAATATCGCGATATCATGTATCCAGTTTTTCGTTGTAACTTCTCAATAATTCGTCGTCCTTAAGTTTCACTTCCTATGGGTCGAACGGTTTACCCTAAAACACCCAAAAACACCCAAAAACTACCCAAAAACACCCCAAAACTACCCCAAAACATCTTAAAACATCTCACATCGACACATTATATGAATAGTAATATTTCAATCGTTAATAAGGTAAATGAAAAAAAAATGTCTGGAAGATAAATGTGCGTGAATCGACAAACTACGCTAGGTAATTGTCTTGCCGGTTTTATTGTATGACTGTTTGTAAGAGTTATCTCCCTCGCCGTCAAAACCCTACTCGCCGATAAGTCAACAAAAGAAGGTATCAATAGCTGTATTTGATATGTTAACATATACATATCAATTTCTAATGATGTTTTCATATAATGTGTTGATGTTGTGAGATGTTTTAAGGTGTTTTTGGGTAGTTTTGGGGTAGTTTTTGGGTGTTTTTGGGTGTTTTTGGGTAAATCGTTCTGCCGCTTCCTATCACACGATTTCTCCACAAATCTCATATCTACCCCCAACTTGTAGTACTATCTCGGCTATTGTATTATCAGTACCATGTCTATATTCAGTACTATGTCTATATCCAGATGTATTTTCAATATCATATCTATACCCATACTATCTCGACTGTTGTATTTTCAGTGCCATGTATTCATCCAGATGCAAAGCGAGCAGGTGTTCAACAGGATCATTGAAAAACTTCTCAGTCCTACCCAGGTTTGTCAGCTGGCCGGAGTTTGCTCGGTTAAACCACAGATCCACCCTGGCATGTCTAAGACTAATCCCAACTCGACTACTCGCTAGATTTATCATCCAGAGTGTGCACCAACATCTTCTATATCACAAAAACATATCACAAGCTGAGACGCCATGTCGTGAAGGCCTCACAAACACAACAGGAATATCGAGAATTAGATAACTGATTGATAGATGATGAGGATAGCTGACAACAGGAATATCGAGAATTAGATAACTGGTTGATAGCTTATGAGAATATCTGACAACTATAGCTATAGATTTGATTCAAGACACAATTACATACATATTAATAAATGACTGTCATGAAATAATCATGTCACTTGTACTAATGCAAAGAACTTGACAACCGAAATCTAAATATTCTGACTCGCAGCACCTGTTCTGCCGAGTTCCTTACGTGAGGTGCCAATTATTTATCACCTCACTATTGATGTCTATTTACGAGTTATATAATGGATGATAAATAGTTGGCTGTATGATAACCTAGTATACCTATATTTGTACCAGTACTGATTTTTATATTTAAAACCGATTTTCAAAATCATAAATGTGATCTTTGTGTCAATTTCTTATGTTGTTAGCTTGATTATCAGTACATGTTTCGAATTACATTAAATATGAATTAGTTTCCTGTTAGTATATACCATTATAAACTTTAGTGTAAAAAGATACATGTCAGTACCTCAATAAGGACTGACAATTCAGTGCCAGTTATGAGATTTTGAAACAAACATATCGTTATACACTATCAATACATTTCAACATTCACAGTAACTTATGATTATTTTGTGATCATTCTGCAAAATTATGTTGTTTTTCCATTAAAAATGAATTCATAATGAATATGGTCTTTTAGTCGTTATTTGTAACTTAACGGTCACCTGAGATTTGAAATATTTCAGTTAATTTAATTTACCCTTTTTGGCCCCGCCCATCAGCCCTCAGGGGTCAGTCAGGGCCAACATATGCATATTATCAAACTTTCATCCCATGCTAAAAATGTTAACCAAGTTAGAATGAATTCCAATAGAAATCAAACAAATCAGTCAAAAATGTAATTTCCCTATATAAACTATAGTAAAATTTAACCCCTCCCCAGGGGCAAACTTATGACCCCCGGGTCATTAAATTAATAAATTTTAGTAGAGCACTTTAAGACCCTTCCAACTATGAAGAGTATTTGATTCTACCTTATTTCGGTCTTTAGAAAAAGATTTTTGAAATTTCAGCCAATTCGACCATTTTTAGCCCCGTCCATCAGCCCCTCCGGGTCAATCAGGGCCAACATGTGCATACCCTCAAACTGCCATCCCAAGCTGATAATGTTAACCAAATTAGAATGAATTCCAATAGAAATCAAACAAATTATAGTCAAAAATGTGATTTCCCTATATAAACTATAGTAAAGTTTACCCCTTCCCCAGGGGCAAACTTGAGACCCCGGGGTCAAGAAATTCACAATTTTAGTAAAGCATCTTAAGACCCTTCAAACTATAAAGAGTATTTGATTCCAACTTATTTCGGTCTTGAGAAGAAGATTTTTGAAATTTCAGTCAATTTGGCCCTTTTTAGCCCCGCCCATCAGCCCCTGGGGGTCAGTCAGGGCCAACATGTGCATGCCATCAAACTGTCATCCCATGCTGATAATGTTAACCAAATTAGAATGAATTCCAATAGAAATAAAACAAATAAAAGTCAAAAATGTGATTTCCCTATATAAACTATAGTAAAGTTTAACCCCTCCCCAGGGGCAAACTTATGACCCCCGGGTCATTAAATTAATAAATTTTAGTAGAGCACTTTAAGACCCTTCCAACTATGAAGAGTATTTGATTCTACCTTATTTCGGTCTTTAGAAAAAGATTTTTGAAATTTCAGCCAATTCCCCAGGGGCAAACGTGAGACCCATGGGTCATGAAATTTACAATTTTGGTAAAGCACCTTAAGACCCTTCCATCTATGAAGAGTGTTTGATTCCACCATATCTGAGAGTAGAGAAGAAGATTTTTGAAGTTTTAGTCAATTTGACCCTTTTTAGCCCCGCCCCTGAGGCCCCTGGGGGGTGGGGACCATATAATTTACAATTTTGGTTGACCTTTAGCCATAGAAGCTTCCTGCCAAATTTCATTGAATTTGGTTTAGGGGTTTTGGAGAAGTCGAAAATGTAAATTGTTTACGGACGCACGACGGACGACGGACGACGCACGACGACGGACAAAAGGGGATTAGAATAGGTCACTTGAGACTTTGTCTCAGGTGACCTAAAAATATAAGGTAGGCAGCATTAACATCAATGTTCGTTGCCCTGGAAACAAATGTTCCTAGAAACTAAGCCTGCCTTGATTGGTCCAAAAAGCATGCCTGCCCTGCTTGGTCCTTAATCAATGTTTCCCATCGGTTCTGGAAACAACAACTGCATTGATTGGCCCTGGACACCACGCCTCTATTAGTTCAGCAAACCACGCCTGCATTGACTAGTCCTCCAAACAACGCATGCATTAGTTTATTCTGGAAACCACGTCTGCAATGATTGTTCTGGAAACGACACCTCCATTGATTGGCCCTGGAAACTACGCCTCTATTAGTTCAGCAAACCATGCCTGCATTGATTGGTCCTCCAAACCATGCCTGCATTGATTGGTTCTCCAAACCATGCCTGCATTGATTGGTTCTCCAAACCATGCCTGCATTGATTAGTTCTCCAAACCATGCCTGCATTGATTAGTTCTCCAAACCATGCCTGCATTGATTAGTCCTCCAAACCATGCCTGCATTGATTAGTTCTCCAAACCATGCCTGCATTGATTAGTTCTCCAAACCATGCCTGCATTGATTGGTCCTCCAAACCATGCCTGCATTGATTGGTCCTCCAAACCATGCCTGCATTGATTGGTCCTCCAAACCATGCCTGCATTGATTGGTCCTCCAAACCATGCCTGCATTGATTGGTCCTCCAAACCATGCCTGCATTGATTAGTCCTCCAAACCATGCCTGCATTGATTGGTCCTCCAAACCATGCCTGCATTGATTGGTCCTCCAAACCATGCCTGCATTGATTAGTCCTCCAAACCATGCCTGCATTGATTGGTCCTCCAAACCATGCCTGCATTGATTGGTCTGTGACTCTATTAGTCCTTGAAACCGCCTTCATTGGTTGGTTCAGCAAACAATGCCTGCATTGAGGGTCATGGAAACCAAGCCTGCATTGATCGGTCATGGAAACCAAGCCTGCATTGGTTGGTTGTGGAAACCATGCCTGCATTGGTTGGTTGTGGAAACCAAGCCTGCATTGGTTGGTTGTGGAAACCATGCCTGCATTGATCTGTCATGGAAACCAAGCCTGCATTGGTTGGTTGTGGAAACCATGCCTGCATTGATCGGTCATGGAAACCACGCTTCCTTTGGTTCTGGAAAGTAAGTCTGCATTGATGATTTGGACCTGGAAACAACTGGATGATCAGGGTTATGAGTGCTTTGTACTGGACAATCAAGCCAATGGCATCGTGTAGAGGCGAGCATAGTTAAATTAAATCTGATACTGGATCCTGTACCAGGTGGCCAAAAATGGAGATGAGACCTTATACCCAAATAAAACAAGAGGCCCAGAGGGCCTGTATCGCTCACCTGGATTTCATGAGATATGAAACAAGAATGATTAAGTATATTTGTCACTGGTATTGCTATGTCAATATATCATAGGCATTTTATATTGGTACGTAAGGATTTGATGTCAAAAAATGCATTAATCCATGAAATAAAATTAACTTTTGGCACAACCCCATAGGGATGCTACCACACAAATGTGAGTGATATCCGTTGCTTGGTTTCAGAGAAGAAGTCACTAATATCAATATAGCCCAATTGACCACATTTGGCCCCGCCCCTAAGGCCCCCGGGAGGGGGTCAGCTCCATCATTTGTACAATTTTTAATCCCCACCCCATAGTGATGCTACCAGGCAAATATGAGCGATATCCATCGCTTGGTTTCAGAGAAGAAGTCATTTATATTAAGAGAGCCAAATTGACCCCTTTTGGCCCCGCCCCTCAGACCCCTTGGGGGTCAGCCCCACCATTTGTACAGTTTTGAATCCCCACTCCATAGGGATGCTACCAGGTAAATATGAGTGATATCCATTGCTTAATTTCAGAGCAGAAGTCGTTTATATCAATTCTGTAAAACTGACCCCTTTTGGCCCCGCCCCTCAGACCCCAGGGGGTCAGCCCCATCATTTGTACAATTTCAAATTCCTACCCCAAGGTGATGCTACCAGTAAAATATGAGAGATATCCATTGTTTGGTTCCAGAGAAGTCAATTATATGAATATAGCCCGATAGACCACATTTGGCCCCGCCCCTCAGGACCTTGGGGGGTCAGTCCCATCATTTGTACAATTTTAAATCCCAACCCCATAGTGATGCTACCAGGCAAATATGAGTGACAGGCATTGCTCGGTTTCAGAGAAGAAGTCGTTTATATCAATATAGCCCAATTGACCACATTCGGCCCCACCCCTCAGGCCCCTGGGGGGTCAGCCCCATCATTTGTACAATTTTGAATCCCCACCCCATAATGATGCTACCAGGCAAATATGAGCGATAGTCATTGCTTGGCTTGGTTTCAGAGAAGAAGTCGTTTATATCAATATAGCCAGATTGACCACATTTGGCCCCCGCCCCTCAGGCCCCTGGGGGGTCAGCCCCATCATTTGTACAATTTTGAATCCCCATCCCATAGTGATGCTACCAGGCAAATATGAGTGATAGCCATTGCTTGGTTTCAGAGAAGAAGTCGTTTATATCAATATAGCCAGATTGACCACATTTGGCCCCGCCCCTCAGGCCCCTGGGGGGTCAGCCCCATCATTTGTACAATTTTGAATCCCCACCTCATAGTGATGCTACCAGGCAAATATGAGTGATAGCCAATGCTTGGTTTCAGAGAAGAAGTCGTTTATATCAATAGCGCAAAAATGACCCCTTTTGGCCCCGCCCCAGAGGCCCCCAGGAGGTCAGCCCCATCATTTGTACAATTCTGAGTCCCCTACCCATAGGGATGCTTCTGACCAAATTTGGTCAAATTCTAATGTGTGGTTATGAAGAAGAAGTCAATTGTTGACGGACGGACGGACGACGGACGACGGACGACAGACGGACGGACGGACGACGGACGACGGACGCAACGGTATGGCATAAGCTCACCTTGGTCCTTCGGACCAGGTGAGCTAATAAAAACCTTTTGAATGCCATGACTTTATAAGTTTCCCTGGACAATGTGACTTTCCTCTGTAGAAATTGACATGACCAACAGCAGAGAGTGCAAACCATCATTTCATCAATTTATTGTACATTTAAAAGGTATAAATACAATTTACAGTTAGTAATAACCTTGTGTACAAATCTCTATGATATATGATATATTCTGTTAAGGATATGTATCCACCAAACGCAGGACAAAGTGGTAGTTCTGTCATTTGAGGATTCATTTACTTAAAACTCTCGATAAAAAACAAACAAATATCTTGTACAATACCTATTTACCATGTTCAGATCACTTCTGTAATGGAACCTGTTAATAACATATCTCTCACTTCAACAAACATTTAAAATCGACAAAAGTTTAAATATGTCACTAAGAAGTGAGATATGATCAGTTCTTTTAGCAAACTGTATCTTTCAGAGCAGGTTTAAGAATTTCACATCAAATCTGATGGAATCAATTAAATGCATTGCATAATTCTATAGTAGAGTGTACTTTAACTCACGATTTTGTTTTGTTTCTTAATTGTTTGATAGAACACACATATTCTAATCTCAGTGCCTGGCTTCTACTTGTTTCATATTTTACCTGAACTTGTGTGTACGTCTTTACAAGGTTATTGATATTATCTAATTAATTTGATTAAAATACATTGTTAAGTGAGAAACCAGACCTTTTATTGATTTCTCACTTATCCAGTAACTCTTAACATGATTAAATCTTGGTGTAGGATGGGAGCTATAATTGATATGAGGTTTTAGCACTTTCTTGAAGATTTTCTAGACTGTTGGCTGTAATATGTATGGAGTCTCTAGCTTGATGCATGAAATTATAACAATTATTGATGATATACTATAAATATATGCATATAATTTATCACAACAATCAGATGCCATGTGACGTAACAATCACAATGTATCACAGAACAATCCTACCCAAGGGCAGGTCATGGCCTCCCAGTTTCAAAATTGTTGGTTTTAATCTCCCCATGTAATATAGTTATTTTGGGTTGGAAACATTACATTGTGTACGAGAAGCAAAAGTTAACATCACAACAGTAAACAGGCCAACTTCCAATGGACTAGGTTAATATCTGATAGTTATCACAACAGATGTCAGGCATGGAGACAATTATATATGATGACAATGACATCAATCCACATCCAGTTGTCTCCCTTTACTTTGTAGATGGTGGATATATTTGTTGTGGCCGGAGTAAATGGTGCCACATGTACAGCTATTATAAATCCACATCCTGGTTGTTATCTCCCTTTACTTTGTTGATAGTGGATGTATTGGTTGTGGCCAGAGAAAATGCTGACACGCTACTATAAATCCACATCCTGGTTGTTGTCGATAGCAACTGGTACCACAGCTACTATAAATCCACATCCTGGTTGTTGTCGATAGTAACTGGTACCACAGCCACTATAAATCCACATCCTGGTTGTTGTCAATAGTAACTGGTACCACAGCTACTATAAATCCACATCCTGGTTGTTGTCAATAGTAACTGGTACCACAGCTACTATAAATCCACATCCTGGTTGTTGTCGATAGTAACTGGTACCACAGCTACTATAAATCCACATCCTGGTTGTTGTCGATAGCAACTGGTACCACAGCCACTATAAATCCACATCCTGGTTGTTGTCGATAGCAACTGGTACCACAGCCACTATAAATCCACATCCTGGTTGTTGCCGATAGTAACTGGTACCACAGCCACTATAAATCCACATCCTGGTTGTTGTCTCCCTTTACTTTGTTGATATTGGATGTATTGGTTGTGGCCGGAGTAAATGGTGTGTGTGATGTTGTTGTTGTTGTTTTCTTCTTCTTCATCATTGTCACCAGCTCAACTGCAGAGTTGTAGTAGCCAATCATACGGCTCACAGCAGCTACATTCATAATCCCCTGTTAAAACAAAAGCTCAAGAGGTGAATACAAAAACATACATTTTCTATGGCAAACAGAACATTTTTCTGAAGGTAAAAACAATACTTCCACTAATGTTGAGAAACAATTTTATATGGAGGTTGTAGAAGACCTACCTGTCGTACCACCTTACGGATCTCGTCAATGTCCTGTATGGAGAGTAAGTACTCCGTCACCATGTCCCATTCCTACAAAACACACATAATAGTCATATACAGGTCCTTCTCATGGTACAAGACTACTCAATGATGTTGATTAAAAGTGGACAACGTATTATTCCACTTATAAATGTGCACATATATATTTACATGAAAAGTGTAGGACTTACCATTGCTAGGGACTCCACCTGGAGGAAGAGTTCTGTCAGGGCTCTAACAACAGGTGGCAGCACTATGTTACTATCCACTTCCTGTTTGGTCATTTGATTGTATAACTGCCATAATGGCTTCAACAAGCTGAGGTCAAGGGTCAACTTTGAGCTGCTTGCCGTTCTACAGAAAAGAAGTAGTACTATTATATAATAGTACAAACTGATTCATGATGAGATATTTTGTTATTCGAGAATATCCTAGATTACATGCATTATTGACTTATACAGAGAAAATTAAAACTAAAAATTTACTGTGGTGTTACAAGAGAAGAAAAGCTATTTCAAATATTTAAGAACATGTATATGAAAAAGAATTCTTCCACTAAATACAACGAAAACAAGTGAAACTGAAATACTTGCCTCCAAACTAACCAGTACTGAGTACCAATTACCATCGGTTATGGTCATTTTGGCATTTCCCAATACTAACCTGTACTGAATACCAACAGCCACTGGTAATGGTCATTTTGGCATTTCTCCTACCCTCATACTAACCTGTGCTGAGTACCAACAATCTTCAGTAAAAGCTGGACAGCCTTGAGCCGCTGACTACCAGTCTGTTTGGTGGCAACATACACCAGGATCTGCCACAGGTCACTGAGAGGAAGTGCCCTGTAAAACAAAGCATACATATAAATAGGCTTTGTAACATAGACTAACACATGAAAATAAGATAATGGTTTAAAAACTTTCCATCGAAAAACTTTCAATCAAAACCAAGCCATCTCTTCCTCTTGCCATCAAACGGTTAATTGACAAATACAGACTTACAGGGCTAAGTTTGTAGAAAGAACTCTGTTAAGAATGGCATATCCAGTTTCGAAGCTGTCTCGTGTGCCGGCAGCCACAGTGAACTTGTATCCCCACAATGGCACTCGGACTAGAGAATCCCTGCTGCTCTTGAATGAGTAGTGTAGCGTATCACCTGTGAGAAAACAGACACCAACACATTTTAAACTCTGATATAGTAACATGTATAAACGGTAACATGTATAAACGGTAACGTGTATAAACGGTAACGTGTATAAACGGTAACGTGTATAAACGGTAACGTGTATAAACGGTAACGTGTATAAACGGTAACGTGTATAAACGGTAACATGTATAAACAGTAACATGTATAAACGGTAACGTGTATAAACAGTAACGTGTATAAACAGTAACATGTATAAACGGTAACGTGTATAAACAGTAACATGTATAAACGGTAACATGTATAAACAGTAACATGTATAAACGGTAACGTGTATAAACGGTAACGTGTATAAACAGTAACGTGTATAAACGGTAACGTGTATAAACGGTAACGTGTATAAACAGTAACGTGTATAAACAGTAACATGTATAAACAGTAACGTGTATAAACAGTAACATGTATAAACAGTAACATGTATAAACAGTAACATGTATAAACAGTAACATGTATAAACAGTAACATGTATAAACGGTAACGTGTATAAACGGTAACATGTATAAACGGTAACATGTATAAACAGTAACATGTATAAACAGTAACATGTATAAACGGTAACGTGTATAAACGGTAACATGTATAAATGGTAACGTGTATAAACGGTAACATGTATAAATGGTAACAATGTTATAAACCGTAACCTGTATAACCGTAAAATGTAACATGTTAAAAGTATAACGGTAAAAGTGTATAAACGGTAACATGTATAACGGTAACATGTAAAAAACAGTAACATGTATAAACATTTAAATGTATAAACGGTAACGTGTATAAACGGTAACCATGTATAATGGTACCCTGTATAAACGGTAACATGTATAAATGGTACATGTAAAAACATAACATGTATAAACAGTAACTGTAAATTTAAAAAGTAAATGTATAAGGTAACCCCGTTAAATGGTAACGTGTTAAAAGGGAACATTATAAATGGTAACAGTTTAATGGTTAACCTGTATCACCGTAAATGTTAACAGTAACATGTTAAACAGTAACATGTTAAACGGTAAAGTTAAACATACAAAGTTAAACAGTAACATGTATAAATGGTAACATGTATAAACAGTAACATGTATAAACGGTAACGTGTATAAATGGTAACATGTATAAATGGTAACATGTATAAATGGTAACATGTATAAATGGTAACATGTATAAATGGTAACATGTATAAACAGTAACGTGTATAAACAGTAACATGTATAAACAGTAACATGTATAAATGGTAACATGTATAAACAGTAACATGTATAAACGGTAACATGTATAAATGGTAACATGTATAAACAGTAACGTGTATAAACAGTAACATGTATAAACAGTAACATGTATAAATGGTAACATGTATAAACAGTAACATGTATAAACAGTAACATGTATAAACAGTAACATGTATAAACAGTAACGTGTATAAACAGTAACATGTATAAACGGTAACATGTATAAATGGTAACATGTATAAACGGTAACGTGTATAAACAGTAACATGTATAAACAGTAACGTGTATAAACAGTAACATGTATAAACAGTAACATGTATAAACAGTAACATGTATAAACAGTAACATGTATAAACGGTAACATGTATAAACGGTAACATGTATAAACGGTAACGTGTATAAACAGTAACATGTATAAACGGTAACATGTATAAACAGTAACGTGTATAAACAGTAACATGTATAAACAGTAACATGTATAAACAGTAACATGTATAAACAGTAACATGTATAAACGGTAACATGTATAAACGGTAACATGTATAAACGGTAACGTGTATAAACAGTAACATGTATAAACGGTAACATGTATAAACAGTAACATGTATAAACGGTAACATGTATAAACGGTAACGTGTATAAACAGTAACATGTATAAACAGTAACATGTATAAACGGTAACATGTATAAACGGTAACATGTATAAACAGTAACATGTATAAACAGTAACATGTATAAACGGTAACATGTATAAACAGTAACATGTATAAACAGTAACATGTATAAACAGTAACATGTATAAACAGTAACATGTATAAACGGTAACATGTATAAACGGTAACATGTATAAACGGTAACGTGTATAAACAGTAACATGTATAAACAGTAACATGTATAAACAGTAACATGTATAAACGGTAACGTGTATAAACAGTAACATGTATAAACGGTAACGTGTATAAACAGTAACATGTATAAACACCTTTCTACCACAATACCCTGTGTTATTCAACTCTCAGACCATCAGTTAATCATTACAGCTGTTGATTAACAATCTGTTTATACCACACGTGGTATAAACTCTGTATGCATTTTGATTGGCTAACACAGTGAACTTTGACCCAAGCTGCAATTGTTATTGACATCATCAATAATCTAATGACGTCACATCACCGGGTCTAGGATGTCACCGGTACACTTTATTTGCATACGCGAAATTATACTTGGCCACGTTTCCCTTTGATTCAAGCCGATATTATTGTGGTAGAAACAGGTCACACGACTCGAAATTGTTGGATATGGAATTTATTTCACACTCGTAGGTTATTTTTTAAAAGTTGCAAAAAACACTTGCTAAAGCTCGTGTCTTTTGTAACTTTTAAAAAATAACTTACTCGTGTGAAATAAATTCCATATCCAACAACCACTCGTTGTGTAACCTCTATGTATACGACAGGTTATACCTAAGTTTGTATTGTAACTTACCTGGAATTCTCATGTTGGTCCAGTTAGAACTTGCAGGGCCAGTGAACTCATGTTTATTTGCATCCATATTGGAGGAGGAGGACACTACCAAGACATCGTCGGTGTCACGCACTGCACACTTGCTATCAAATGTCACCTGGAGATAAGAGGCCCCAGGTAACTGGATGGATTTTTTAACATCCGCGATGTGTCGACAGTTGTGTTCAGATTCATGGGTAATGGAGGACAGCGTGACCTCCTCCATAAACTGTCCGGCTGTACTGGCAATGGGTACTAGACTGTCAGTCTCACAGTTACGTATCACCTTCTCTACGACCTGACAACATTCAAAATAAATTAACATTCAATAACATCCTGATCAGAACATTACAGATATTTACAACCTTAGTATCAGGGTATTACAGATATTTACAACCTTAGTATCAGGGTATTACAGATATTTACAACCTTAGTATCAGAACATTACAGATATTTACAACCTTAGTATCAGAACATTACAGATATTTACATCCTTAGTATTAGAACATTACAGATATTTACAACCTTAGTATCAGGGTATTACAGATATTTACAACCTTAGTATCAGAACATTACAGATATTTACAACCTTAGTATCAGAACATTACAGATATTTACAACCTTAGTATCAGAACATTACAGATATTTACAACCTTAGTATCAGAACATTACAGATATTTACAACCTTAGTATCAGAACATTACAGATATTTACAACTTTAGTATCAGAACATTACAGATATTTACAACATTAGTATCAGAACATTACAGATATTTACAACCTTAGTATCAGAACATTACAGATATTTACAACATTAGTATCAGGGTATTACAGATATTTACAACCTTAGTATCAGAACATTACAGATATTTACAACATTAGTATCAGGGTATTACAGATAGTTACAACCTTAGTATCAGAACATTACAGATATATACAACCTTAGTATCAGAACATTACAGATATATACAACCTTAGTATCAGAACATTACAGATTTTCACTGTATTACCTGCTGGAAGCATTCTCTGCTCTCCATCTTGTTGAGAAGGTCCAGCACACACGGTATCTGCTGTACATCCTTGCAGCCTAGTAACTGTGCCGAGATGACATGTCCAGAGTCGGGCCATTGAGCGAGGAGACTAATGAGGACTTGGCGAGCATACAAAACAGACATGGCCATGTTGACTTTGTACAGGTAGTCTGTTGATCCAGCCTTCCCCTGTTTCTCCAGCTCCTGCTTCAGTAGTTCTGCACTTTTTGTACGCTGTTGTTTGTGAATGTCGTCCTCTATATCATTGTCTGGAGCACGAATCAGTTTCTGTGTTTCTCCGCTCTCCTCTGTTGCTTTCTCTATTGTCCTGTTACCAAACATTGATTCTTATATGATAAAGCAGAAACAAACAACTGCTTTGTACAACTTAAGGAATTATGATGATTAGATTTTTTGCTCTATTTTTAATAAATACAGTTACTAAATTTTGTCATTTTCCAGAAAATCATTTGTCTTTCAATTCTATTCATGATTTTTTACGGAAGAATTTGTTTACAGAAATGCTACAGCGCAAAAATAGGTAAACAATATTCTGACACTTACATAGTGACTTCTTTTAAGCTGTTGTTAGTTTTTTGGACAAAACATAAGTTTCAAATCATAAACCTCTCTCGATATTATAATATTTCAGAAGGAATATGAATCCCTGTATACCTCGGTGTCTGCTTCATGGCTGGGTGGTAATGTATTCCAGTGTCTATCACCTTGTCTGTCACACTCGCCATTTGGGTGACCTCGGGACTTTTTGTATGTGCAATAGACTCCCTGAAAAAAGATTATATAAACAAGATTAGAATGGAACCTCAGTTATGGAGACCAAAGATAGGAATCCCTCAACTGAAGTAATCAAGTGAGACTACAAAACCCCTAGTATCATATTTGATGCTGTATTTCCCACCTCTTTCACTCTCTGTAACAAACAGGGCACACTCAATCTCTGTTCAAACAACACTGGGTCACCATCAACTGTAATTGACTAAAGTTACCAACAAAGTTGAAATTTTAAAAGATGGATGATCAGACATGACATCACATTAGTGTTCCTTGGGACCAGCTATCAATGTTGTCCTATTTATTGATGAGATACAACACATCAGTGTTCCTTGGGACCAGCTATCAATGTTGGGCTATTTATCGATGAGAGACAACACATCAGTGTTCCTTGGGACCAGCTCTCAATGTTGGCCTATTTATTGATGAGATACAACACATCAGTGTTCCCTGGGACCAGCTATCAATGTTGGCCTATTTATTGATGAGAGACAACACATCAGTGTTCCCTGGGCCTAGCTATCAATGTTGGCCTATTTATTGATGAGATACAACACATCAGTGTTCCTTGGGACGAGCTATCAATGTTGGCCTATTTATTGATGAGTGACAACACATCAGTGTTCCTTGGGACCAGCTCTCAATGTTGGCCTATTTATTGATGAGATACAACACATCAGTGTTCCCTGGGCCTAGCTATCAATGTTGGCCTATTTATTGATGAGATACAACACATCAGTGTTCCCTGGGCCTAGCTCTCAATGTTGGCCTATTTATTGATGAGATACAACACATCAGTGTTCCTTAAGACCAGCTATCAATTTTGTCCTATTTATTGATGAGATACAACACATCAGTGTTCCCTGGGACCAGCTATTAATGTTGGCCTATTTATTGATGAGATACAACACATCAGTGTTCCCTGGGACCAGCTATCAATGTTGGCCTATTTATTGACGAGCGACAACACATCAGAGTTCCTTGGGACCAGCTCTCAATGTTGGCCTATTTATTGATGAGATACAGTATGACATACCATTTCTGGCTGAGTCGTTTGATATCTTCTTTGGCAGTCATAGGTGAGTTTTCTAAGCTGCAAGAAAAACAAGTATAATCTTCATAACACTCAAAGATAATTAAAAACAAGAGGCCCATGGGCCTTAACGATCACCTTAGTTCTAAAATACATACTGATAGAGGATGGTTTTGTTTATAAATTCAGAATTTAACACATGTGACCAGTGTGATATTGAAGGTAGGTCAAGGTCATTTAATTGAACAAACTTTTCAGTCTGTTATCAAAGCATGTCAATGTCTTAATATCCTAACCTAGACATCTTAATTATTGAGAAGTAGTTTAAAGATTTTAGCACATCAAGGCCGTTCATTTGAACACGTGGCCCTTCATCCCAGCATGAAACTTTTGACCCATTAGACCTAGAAAATAGTCAAAGTCATTGATTTGAACAAACATCTTAGTCATCAAGAATGCTACTGAGTAGGCCAAACATCATGAACCTTGGTTATTGAGAAGAAGTCAACAAGAGATCCCAGAGGGATCTTGGCGCCCACCATTGAATGATCTTTATAGGTTCCATGTCAGATTGATCTTTTCTCTACTTTTCTCTTCCTCTAAGTCTTACTTATCTGTGTAAATTCAGAAACAGCCTTCTAGTACTTTTCAAACAAGTGGAACCTATATATAAAATTTAAGATTTAGCGATAATGGCTGTTTGTTGGCCATGTTGTTTTCGGATTGGTCCCAAAATGCAACACCAGGGACCAAGGGGAACCTACATATGAAATTTGAGAAAGATCCCTTCAGTACCTTTTGTAAAATAGCGATAACAAACTTCAATTGTCAAATACAAGATGGCTGCCTGTCGGCCAGGTTGTTTTCTGACTGGTCTCAAAATCCAATATGCATAACTAGGCACAGAGGGCAACCTACATATGAAATTTCAGAAAGATCCTTTCAGCAATTTCTGACAAATAGCGATAACAAACTTCAATTGTCAAAATCCAAGATGGCTGCCTGTCGGCCATGTTGTTTTCCGATTGGTCTCAAAATGCAATATGCATAACTAGGCACCAAGGGGAACCTATATATGAAATTTGAGAAAGATCCTTTCGGTACTTTCTGAGAAATAGCGATAACAAACTTCAACTGTCAAAATCCAAGATGGCTGCCTGTTGGCCATGTTGTTTTCCGATTGGTCTCAAAATGCATTATGCATAACTAGGCACCAAGGGGAACCTATATATGAAATTTGAGAAAGATCCTTTCAGTACTTTCTGAGAAATAGCGAAAACAAGACTTGTTTACGGATGGAGGGACGGACGGAGGGACGGATGGATTACGGACCACGGATGCAGGGCGATTTGAATAGCCCACCATCTGATGATGGTGGGCTAAAAATGTAAATTGTTTTCAAAAATTCACGATGTCACACAAAAGGTGATCGCAATAGGTCACTTGAAAAACTTTGTCTCAGTTAGCTTCACTAGCGAATGTTCATTTCAGATATCCTAAATTGTTGACAATTACAAAAGTTATTCAAGATAGTTTTGCTATATGTATATAGTTGAGGAATGTGTGTAGAAGATACAACAAAGATCTGCCAATGTTTCTGAAGAAGACAGGTATGCTTACTTCTCGACTATTGCCTTCACTACATCATCAGGGTTCTTATCATGCATGTCAAATATGGCACGCAGGACATCATACGGCACCTTCAGGTCGCTGTGAAGTGTCTGTAATGAAATAGTTTTTGTAGTCATTGACTCGTATTTGCAGTCATTTCCTTCACATGTCAATGACCAAAACGATAAATTATTTACCTGATCAACAACCTGGCAATAACTCATTCGATCTGTGGACTTGTAAACCAATCTTAATCTAACTTAATAACAAGAACATTTTTTATCTAATCTAGATATCATGATTAACACTTAAAATACTAATCTGCTCTCAATTAGAAGAATCTTGTTCAAATGGAAATACAAAATCAGGAGCCTCATAATATGTAATCAGGACCCTTGTAATACCTATTTTTTATCTTCAGTGACTGCACTGGCCACCTCACCTCAAGTGAAGAGACGAGGTACATGGTTCAGTACTCCTTACTTCCTGGGAGGCTGAGAAATGGGCCAGTCTGTGCTGCCATGGCTGTGCCCTTAGGAAAGATACCTTTCCCTAACTGCTCTGGATGATATGCAACGGGCCTCCCATGTTGTACAGTGATGTAGTCACTATTTACTACAAGGAATCCCCTGCCTCAAAATGACCCTGGCTGTTTCATAGGCAATAAACCCAGCAAACAAACAGCTTAATATAAAAGGGTCTTCAACAGCTAAGTATTACTCACTTCTGTAACTAAAAGAACTTTACCTCAAACATAACTTTTGTCCTCTGATCAAGGTCAGGAAAAGTGTCATTGATGTTTGTTGTTTCCGTCTCGTCATCACTGCTGTCTGCACCGCTGTTATAGCTCGATGATGATGAAGATGATGAAAGATATGACAAGTTGTCATTGTCACTATCATTTAAAAAGTTCTTGTCTCCAGAACCACGCTTTTGATTTGGTGCGTTTCTCCAAAGCTGCAGCCAGCTGTTCTGGGTAGGATAAGGCCTTGCTGCGTTTGTGTGAAGCACCTACTCCTTCATTTGTGTATAACATCAGAGACAGTACCTGGGGTTAGAAATGATAATAGAAATTAGAACTATAGGCCATCAACTCCTTTTTGTGTATATCCCTCTCTCTCGATGGTCTTTCAATTAATCAGAACAATTATAAATCATAAAGCCTTACCTCCAGATCCTTTAGGAGCCACTGTTGACTGAACTCTGTACCCTTACTAGCCAGGTGCACCAGACACTGTATAAAGCCTGGCTCAAACAAACTGTCCACCATACAGTTCTCCATAGACTTGACATTGTTGTTGAGAACCTTGAGACACAGAGACAGGACCCAAACTGTCTCCAGTAACACCTTCTCTTCTACAAAAAACAGTTTTACAGTTAGAGACTTCCCTGTTATATAAAAGAACTCCCCTATTGTACAGTAAGACTCCCCAATTGTACAGTAAGACTCCCCAATTGTACAGTAAGACTCCCCAATTGTACAGTAAGACTCCCCTGTTGTACAGTAAGACTCCCCAATTGTACAGTAAGACTCCCCAATTGTACAGTAAGACTCCCCCGTTGTTTAGTAAGACTCCCCCATTGTACAGTAAGACTCCCCCGTTGTACAGTAAGACTCCCCCATTGTACAATAAGACTCCCTCATTGTACAGTAAGACTCCCCTGTTCTACAGTAAGACTCCCCTGTCATACAGTAAGACTCCCCTGTCATACAGTAAGACTCCTCTGTAGTACAGTAAGACTCCCTCATTGTGCAGTAAGACTCCCTCATTGTGCAGTAAGACTCCCCTGTTGTACAGTAAGACTCCCCCATCGTACAGTAAGACTCCCCTGTCGTATAGTAAGACTCCCCTGTTGTACAGTAAGACTCCCCTGTCATACAGTAAGACTCCCCTGTTGTACAGTAAGACTCCCCCGTTGTACAGTAAGACTCCTCAATTGTACAGTAAGACTCCCCCATTGTACAGTAAGACTCCCTTGTTGTACAGTAAGACTCCCCATTGTACAGTAAGACTCCCCCGTTGTACAGTAAGACTCCCCAATTGTACAGTAAGACTCCCCTGTTGTACAGTAAGACTCCCCCATCGTACAGTTACACTCCCCTGTTGTACAGTAAGACTCCCCCATTGTACAATAAGACTCCCCTGTTGTACAGTAAGACTCCCCCGTTGTACAGTAAGACTCCCCAATTGTACAGTAAGACTCCCCCATTGTACAGTAAGACTCCCCTGTTGTACAGTAAGACTCCCCCGTTGTACAGTAAGACTCCCCAATTGTACAGTAAGACTCCCCCATTGTACAGTAAGACTCCCCCTTGTACAGTAAGACTCCCCCATTGTACAGTAAGACTCCCCCATTGTACAGTAAGACTCCCCTGATGTACAGTAAGACTCCCCTGTTGTACAGTAAGACTCCCCTGTTGTACAGTAAGACTCCCCATTGTACAGTAAGACTCCCCTGTTGTACAGTAAGACTCCCCTGTAGTACAGTAAGACTCCCCTGTCGTATAGTAAGACTCCCCTGTTGTACAGTAAGACTCCCCCATTGTACAGTAAGACTCCCCTGTTGTACAGTAAGACTCCCCTGTTGTACAGTAAGACTCCCCTGTTGTACAGTAAGACTCCCCTGTCATACAGTAAGACTCCCCTGTTGTACAGTAAGACTCCCCTGTTGTACAGTAAGACTCCCCCGTTGTACAGTAAGACTCCCCTGTTGTACAGTAAGACTCCCCTGTTGTACAGTAAGACTCCCCATTGTACAGTAAGACTCCCCCATTGTACAGTAAGACTCCCCTGTTGTACAGTAAGACTCCCCTGTTGTACAGTAAGACTCCCCTGTTGTACAGTAAGACTCCCCTGTTGTACAGTAAGACTCCCCTGTTGTACAGTAAGACTCCCCTGTTGTACAGTAAGACTCCCCCATTGTACAGTAAGACTCCCTCATTGTACAGTAAGACTCCCCCTTGTACAGTAAGACTCCCCATTGTACAGTAAGACTCCCCCGTTGTACAGTAAGACTCCCCCATTGTACAGTAAGACTCCCCTGTTGTACAGTAAGACTCCCCCATCGTACAGTAAGACTCCCCTGTTGTACAGTAAGACTCCCCCATTGTACAGTAAGACTCCCCTGTTGTACAGTAAGACTCCCCATTGTACAGTAAGACTCCCCCATTTGTACAGTAAGACTCCCCTGATTGTACAGTAAGACTCCCCTGTTGTACAGTAAGACTCCCCCATTGTACAGTAAGACTCCCCCATTGTACAGTAAGACTCCCCTGTCGTACAGTAAGACTCCCCCATTGTACAGTAAGACTCCCCTGTTGTACAGTAAGACTCCCCCATTGTACAGTAAGACTCCCCATTGTACAGTAAGACTCCCCTGTTGTACAGTAAGACTCCCCCATTGTACAGTAAGACTCCCCTGTTGTACAGTAAGACTCCCCTGTCATACAGTAAGACTCCCCTGTTGTACAGTAAGACTCCCCTGTTGTACAGTAAGACTCCCCCATTGTACAGTAAGACTCCCCCATTGTACAGTAAGACTCCCCCATTGTACAGTAAGACTCCCCTGTTGTACAGTAAGACTCCCCTGTCGTACAGTTAGACTCCCCCATTGTACAATAAGACTCCCCCGTTGTACAGTAACACTCCCCCATTGTACAGTAAGACTCCCCTGTCGTACAGTAAGACTCCCTCATTGTACAGTAAGACTCCCCCATTGTACAGTAAGACTCCCCTGTTGTACAGTAAGACTCCCCTGTTGCACAGTAAGACTCCCCCATTGCACAGTTAGACTCCCTCATTGTACAGTAAGACTCCCCCATTGTACAGTAAGACTCCCCTGTTGTACAGTAAGACTCCCTTGTTGTACAGTAAGACTCCCCTGTTGTACAGTAAGACTCCCCTGTTGTACAGTAAGACTCCCCTGTCGTACAGTAAGACTCCCCCATTGTACAGTAAGACTCCCCCGTTGTACAGTAAGACTCCCCCATTGTACAGTAAGACTCCCCTGTCGTACAGTAAGACTCCCCTGTTGTACAGTAAGACTCCCTCATTGTACAGTAAGACTCCCCCATTGTACAGTAAGACTCCCCTGTTGTACAGTAAGACTCCCCTGTTGTACAGTAAGACTCCCCTGTTGTACAGTAAGACTCCCCCATTGTACAGTAAGACTCCCCTGTACAGTAAGACTCCCCTGTCGTACAGTAAGACTCCCCCATTGTACAATAAGACTCCCCTGTTGTACAGTAAGACTCCCCTGTATACAGTAAGACTCCCCTGTTGTACAGTAAGACTCCCTCATTGTACAGTAAGACTCCCCTGTTGTACAGTAAGACTCCCCCATTGTACAGTAAGACTCCCTCATTGTACAGTAAGACTCCCCCATTGTACAGTAAGACTCCCCTGTTGTACAGTAAGACTCCCTCATTGTACAGTAAGACTCCCCCGTTGTACAGTAAGACTCCCTCATTGTTCAGTAAGACTCCCTCATTGTACAGTAAGACTCCCTGTTGTACAATAAGACTCCCCCATCGTACAGTAAGACTCCCCTGTCGTACAGTAAAACTCCCCCATTGTACAGTAAGACTCCCCCGTTGTACAGTAAGACTCCCCCGTTGTACAGTAAGACTCCCTTGTCGTACAGTAAGACTCCCCCATTGTACAGTAAGACTCCCTTGTCGTACAGTAAGACTCCCCATTGTACAGTAAGACTCCCCCATTGTACAGTAAGACTCCCTTGTCGTACAGTAAGACTCCCCCGTTGTACAGTAAGACTCCCCCATTGTACAGTAAGACTCCCCTGTTGTACAGTAAGACTCCCTCATTGTACAGTAAGACTCCCCCGTTGTACAGTAAGACTCCCTCATTGTTCAGTAAGACTCCCCCATTGTACAGTAAGACTCCCCCGTTGTACAGTAAGACTCCCTCATGGTACAGTAAGACTCCCCCGTTGTACAGTAAGACTCCCTCATTGTACAGTAAGACTCCCCCATTGTACAGTAAGACTCCCCTGTCATACAGTAAGACTCCCCTGTTGTACAGTAAGACTCCCCTGTCATACAGTAAGACTCCCCTGTTGTAAAGTAAGACTCCCCCATTGTACAGTAAGACTCCCCTATCGTACAGTAAGACTCCCCTGTTGTACAGTAAGACTCCCTCCTTGTACATTAAGACTCCCCTGTCGTACAGTAAGACTCCCCTGATGTACAATAAGACTCCCCTGTCATACAGTAAGACTCCCCTGATGTACAGTAAGACTCCCCTATCATACAGTAAGACTCCCCTGTTGTACAGTAAGACTCCCCCATTGTGCAGTAAGACTCCCCTGTCGTATAGTAAGACTCCCTCATTGTACAGTAAGACTCCCCTGTCGTATAGTAAGACTCCCCCATTGTACAATAAGACTCCCCTGTCATACAGTAAGACTCCCCTGTCATACAGTAAGACTCCCCTGTTGTACAGTAAGACTCCCTCATTGTACAGTAAGACTCCCCTGTTGTACAGTAAGACTCCCCTGATGTACAGTAAGACTCCCCTGTTGTACAGTAAGACTCCCCTATTGTACAGTAAGACTCCCTCATTGTACAGTAAGACTCCCTCCTTGTACAGTAAGACTCCCCTGTCGTACAGTAAGACTCCCCTGTCATACAGTAAGACCCCTGTCGTACAGTAAGACTACTCTGACATATAGTAAGACTACCCTATATAAAGACTTACCAGCTCTTATGTTACTAACTATAGTCTGGATTGTGTTGATAAACAAGGTCACATGATCTGTATCCCAGGTGTCAGCCACTAATGAAAGGCAGTCTACAAATTTGTCCTGTACCTGTGTAACCATACAAAAACTTGTGTTAAAACTGAAATGTTACAAAAGGTGAAAGTAATGTCACAGGTCTATTGAATGTTGTTTATTGTCACTGTGAACATGGTAAATATTATCACTATCTAGCTAGATAGTCAGATTGATGTTTTACCGTATGACGTTTGCGAGTCTTGATGTCGATGATGAGGGTCTGGTACTTGTCAGGGTAGTGTTTTAGAACCACTCCTTTCTTTTTCTCCATATCCATATGATTGTACTGGACAAGTGTTCCAATGGTCAGCACCTACAGACAGAAAATCTCCGTTAATGACTGGTAGTACACTAGCATCTGTATACAAGTCACAAGATTGAGATGATAACCATGTTACAGCATGTATTATACAACTGTGACCCTGGTTTTACATTACAACAGTCCAGTATAAAACAATATTTGTCAACAAGAGGCCCATGGGCCTTAACGGTCACCTGAGTTTTGAAATATTTCAGTTAACTTAATTGACCATTTTTGGCCCCACCCATCAGTCCAGGGGGTCAGTCAGGGCCAACATGTGCATACCATTAAACTGTCATCCCATGCTGATAATGCTAACAAAGTTAGAATGAATTTAAATAGAAATCAAACAATCAAATATATGATAGTCAAAAAATGTGATTTCCCTATAAAAACTATAGTAAAGTTTGTCCCCTCTACAGGGACAAACGCGAGACCCCTGGGTCATGAAATTCACAATTTTGGTAAAGAACCTTAAGGGACCACCTCTGATGGATGTATAAACCAAATAAGATGGATGTATAAACTAAATAAGATGGATGTATAACCAAATAAGATGGATGTATAAACCAAATAAGATGGATGTATAAACCAAATAAGATGGATGTATAAACCAAATAAGATGGATGTATAAACCAAATAAGATGGATGTATAAACCAAATAAGAAGGGTGTATAAACCAAATAAGATGGATGTATAAACCAAATAAGATGGATGTATAAACCAAATAAGATGGGTGTATAAACCAAATAAGATGGATGTATAAACCAAATAAGATGGATGTATAAACCAAATAAGATGGATGTATAAACCAAATAAGACGGCTGTATAAACCAAATAAGAAGGGTGAGGACTTACAAGCTTTCTAAAGCTTTACAGTGGGTTTTGGTACCAAAAAGAAAAACAATTAAGTCCACAAAATGGTAAAACGCGAAAAAAATCACAAATTTTTCTGCATGATTTTGTCATAACATCAAACCTAGACCGCTAATGAATGTATAAACAAAATTGGAAGATTGTGAGGTGTATACTTTAAGACTTACAACCTTTTCAAAAACTTTAAAGTGGGGTGGGACTCCATGTAACTCCATTTAAGTAGGGCAGTGGTAAACGTTAAAATTAACGTCTATGGGAAATCATTTGACTCCATGGTTCCCATAGACCCTTCCATCCATGAAGAGTATTTAATTCTAATTCTTATGCAAACATGAGACCTAGCGTCATGAAATTCACAATTTTCGTAAAGCACCTTAAGACATTTCCATCTATGAAGAGTGCAAAGAGTGTTTATATCAGAAGATTTTTGAAGTTTTAATCAATTTGACCCTTTTTGGCCTCACCCATTAGGCCCCTGGGGGTGGGCCCATATAATTCACAATTATGGTTGACCTTTAGCCATAGAAGCTTTCTACCAAATTTCATTGAAATTGGATAAGCGGTTTTGGAGAAGTTGAAAATGTGAATTGTTTACGGATGGACGACGACGGACAAAAGGCGATTAGAAAAGGTCACTTGAGACTTTGACTCGGGTGACCTAAAAAATAACACATATGAATTACATTGGTGGTGGGAGAGGGTTGCAGGGAAATGAATGGGGGCTGGGGAGAGGGGAGAGAGTTGCGGGAAGATGGGGGGGGGGGGGGGGGGGGGGGAAGAGAGGGGCAGGGTTGGAGGAAGGTGAGTGGGTGGGAGGGGGAGCTGAGGAGGAGAGGGGAAAGGGTTCGTGGAAGATAGTCGGGGGCTGGGGAGGAGAGTGGAGAGGGTTGGGGGAAGATGAGTGGGGGGCAGGGGAGGAGGGGGCTGGGGAGGAGAGTGGAGAGGGTTGGGGGAAGATGAGTGAGGGGCTGGGGAGGAGAGTGGAGAGGGTTGAGGGAAGGTGAGTGGGGGGCTGGGGAGGAGAGTGGAGAGGGTTGAGGGAAGATGAGTGAGGGGCTGGGGAGGAGAGTGGAGAGGGTTGAGGGAAGGTGAGTGAGGGGCTGGGGAGGAGAGTGGAGAGGGTTGAGGGAAGGTGAGTGGGGGGCTGGGGAGGAGAGTGGAGAGGGTTGAGGGAAGGTGAGTGAGGGGCTGGGGAGGAGAGTGGAGAGGGTTGAGGGAAGGTGAGTGAGGGGCTGGGGAGGAGAGTGGAGAGGGTTGAGGGAAGGTGAGTGAGGGGCTGGGGAGGAGAGCGGAGAGGGCTGAGGGAAGGTGAGTGGGGGGCTGGGGAGGAGAGTGGAGAGGGTTGAGGGAAGGTGAGTGGGGGGGCTGGGGAGGAGAGTGGAGAGGGTTGAGGGAAGGTGAGTGAGGGGCTGGGGAGGAGAGTGGAGAGGGTTGAGGGAAGGTGAGTGGGGGCTGGGGAGGAGAGTGGAGAGGGTTGAGGGAAGGTGAGTGGGGGGCTGGGGAGGAGAGTGGAGAGGGTTGAGGGAAGGTGAGTGAGGGGCTGGGGAGGAGAGCGGAGAGGGCTGAGGGAAGGTGAGTGGGGGGCTGGGGAGGAGAGTGGAGAGGGTTGAGGGAAGGTGAGTGAGGGACTGGGGAGGAGAGTGGAGAGGGTTGAGGGAAGGTGAGTGGGGGGCTGGGGAGGAGAGTGGAGAGGGTTGAGGGAAGATGAGTGGGGGCAGGGGAGGAGAGTGGAGAGGGTTGAGGGACGGTGAGTTAGGGGCTGGGGAGCAACATCTTTTTTCTTAAACTTTGGAATACCCATTTCTGAAAGGTCAAATAAACAAAAACCCATGGCATTGTCACTGAAACACCTGCTGGAGAGACCTTGGTTCCATAACTTACCTCTGGAAAGCCTGCCATTACAAAAAGGGCGAATATGGAAGGTAGATCTAGCAGTGCAGTCAAGGACTGTACACACGTAGTCAGATGATGGTGGATAACTGACCGCCAATCCGAGGAACTGTACAGGTTTTGGAGGATCCGGGCCACGGAGCATGCCCACTCAAGTCCACACCTGAACAGGAAAATACAATGATTCTCATTACAGATTTCAAAACTGTCATGCTTTTAAAATTATTTGCAGAAAGTAACCCATTTTAACACTTTTCGCATTAAATTATCATTTGTGCTAATTTCTATTTCTTGTTTGAAGTTTGCCAAGTCATAATAGGCTAACCTGCTAACACTTGATTATCTAAAACTTGATAATCTAATCATCTAAAATTTGACAATCTAAAACTTGATAAACTAAAACTTGATAATCTAAAATTTGAAAATCTAAAACTGGACAAATAAGAATGAGTCCATTCTTACAAGTAATTTTTAGCTTGATAATAATTATACAATACCTACTTTTCTAGACAGTCTGCCCCAAAAGAGAAGAGGTATTGAATGGTCCTCTGACCCTCAATGTAGTTGTCCAGTTTTGTGATTGCTCCTTGGGTGTTCTTGACAGATTCATCAGCAACCTGTGAGTGATATTGGGACAATAGAGGCGTAATGGAGTCTTGAGGCCAATCTTGCAAAACAAGTTAATTTTTATCTAATTGAATTATTAAAAACATTGTAAATTCATAACTCTATTGTCAATTATACTGAAGGTGACAAAGTAAACTGTTAAATACTTCTCTTCTGAAAACAATTCCTGTAAGTTTATAGGCCAACACTAGAACATTAACCAGTGACAGCTGATCTATACATTTACAGTCTCACACATGCAGGTCTCTGATTGGCCATTTTCTATGAATACAAAACCAAATATTATAATGCAATACATGTAAATATCAGGATGCAGTGTGGAATTTATGGTACAATTAGATAAGTTCTATAACATTAACTAATGTCATAAATGAAATAGTCCTGTGTCCAGCAATCTACCTTTGGGGCACACTTGGTCAGCAGTGGTCCAAGTAGCCCCATGGCCAGGTGTCGAGTGTTGACTTCATGTCCACTCTCCCCCCTGTAAGTCAGAGATACGAAATTAACACTATACTGTCGCTGTATGACACAGGTACGATGTAAACCTTTCATTACAAGAGAAAAATACATCTATGTACAAATTTTGGTATTGGGGTGATAAGTATTTATATCATAACATATTGATAACTTCACTTGATCAGACAAATAATCAGTGAGACATATGTAGACCGAGGTGTAGAAGATTGTAATACCAAACTGACAGGCAATCTACACTGATGTCGATTCACCTACACTTTATATAATACCTGTACATCAAATGTAGACAAGATTCTCATCCACATCTCATACAATCTCATCTCATACATGTAACAACAATATCAACTCATACACGTAACAACAATATCAACTCATACATGTAACAACAATATCAACTCATACATGTAACAACAATATCATCTCATACACGTAACAACAATATCAACTCATACATGTAACAACAATATCAACTCATACACGTAACAACAATATCAACTCATACATGTAACAACAATATCATCTCATACATGTAACAACAATATCATCTCATACATGTAACAACAATATCATCTCATACAATATCATCTCATATGCGTAACAACAATATCAACTCATACATGTAACAACAATATCATCTCATACATGTAACAACAATATCATCTCATACATGTAACAACAATATCAACTCATACACGTAACAACAATATCAACTCATACATGTAACAACAATATCATCTCATACATGTAACAACAATATCATCTCATACAATCTCATCTCATACATGTAACAACAATCTCATCTCATACAATCTCATCTCATACATGTAACAACAATATCAACTCATACATGTAACAACAATATCATCTCATACATGTAACAACAATATCATCTCATACATGTAACAACAATATCAACTCATACAATATCATCTCATACATGTAACAACAATATCAACTCATACATGTAACAACAATATCAACTCATACATGTAACAACAATATCAACTCATACATGTAACAACAATATCATCTCATACATGTAACAATGATATCATCTCATACATGTAACAACAATATCATCTCATACACGTAACAACAATATCATCCCATACATGTAACAACAATATCAACTCATACATGTAACAACAATATCAACTCATACATGTAACAACAATATCATCTCATACAATCTCATCTCATACATGTAACAACAATATCAACTCATACATGTAACAACAATCTCATCTCATACACGTAACAACAATATCATCTCATACATGTAACAACAATATCAACTCATACATGTAACAACAATATCAACTCATACATGTAACAACAATATCAACTCATACATGTAACAACAATATCATCTCATACATGTAACAACAATATCAACTCATACATGTAACAACAATATCATCTCATACATGTAACAACAATATCAACTCATACATGTAACAACAATATCATCTCATACAATCTCATCTCATACATGTAACAACAATATCAACTCATACATGTAACAACAATCTCATCTCATACACGTAACAACAATATCATCTCATACATGTAACAACAATATCAACTCATACATGTAACAACAATATCAACTCATACATGTAACAACAATATCAACTCATACATGTAACAACAATATCAACTCATACATGTAACAACAATATCATCTCATACATGTAACAACAATATCAACTCATACATGTAACAACAATATCATCTCATACACGTAACAACAATATCATCTCATACATGTAACAACAATATCATCTCATACATGTAACAACAATATCAACTCATACATGTAACAATAATATCATCTCATACATGTAACAACAATATCAACTCATACATGTAACAACAATATCATCTCATACACGTAACAACAATATCATCTCATACATGTAACAACAATATCATCTCATACATGTAACAACAATATCAACTCATACATGTAACAATAATATCATCTCATACATGTAACAACAATATCAACTCATACATGTAACAACAATATCATCTCATACATGTAACAACAATATCATCTCATACACGTAACAACAATATCATCTCATACATGTAACAACAATATCAACTCATACATGTAACAACAATATCATCTCATACATGTAACAACAATCTCATCTCATACATGTAACAACAATATCATCTCATACATGTAACAACAATATCATCTCATACAATATCATCTCATACATGTAACAACAATATCAACTCATACATGTAACAACAATATCATCTCATACAATATCATCTCATACATGTAACAACAATATCATCTCATACATGTAACAACAATATCAACTCATACATGTAACAACAATATCAACTCATACATGTAACAACAATATCATCTCATACACGTAACAACAATATCAACTCATACATGTAACAACAATATCAACTCATACACGTAACAACAATATCAACTCATACATGTAACAACAATATCATCTCATACATGTAACAACAATATCATCTCATACATGTAACAACAATATCATCTCATACAATATCATCTCATATGCGTAACAACAATATCAACTCATACATGTAACAACAATATCATCTCATACATGTAACAACAATATCATCTCATACATGTAACAACAATATCAACTCATACACGTAACAACAATATCAACTCATACATGTAACAACAATATCATCTCATACATGTAACAACAATATCATCTCATACAATCTCATCTCATACATGTAACAACAATCTCATCTCATACAATCTCATCTCATACATGTAACAACAATATCAACTCATACATGTAACAACAATATCATCTCATACATGTAACAACAATATCATCTCATACATGTAACAACAATATCAACTCATACAATATCATCTCATACATGTAACAACAATATCAACTCATACATTTAACAACAATATCAACTCATACATGTAACAACAATATCAACTCATACATGTAACAACAATATCATCTCATACATGTAACAACAATATCATCTCATACATGTAACAACAATCTCATCTCATACATGTAACAACAATATCATCTCATACAATATCATCTCATATGCGTAACAACAATATCAACTCATACATGTAACAACAATATCATCTCATACATGTAACAATGATATCATCTCATACATGTAACAACAATATCATCTCATACACGTAACAACAATATCATCCCATACATGTAACAACAATATCAACTCATACATGTAACAACAATATCAACTCATACATGTAACAACAATATCATCTCATACAATCTCATCTCATACATGTAACAACAATATCAACTCATACATGTAACAACAATCTCATCTCATACACGTAACAACAATATCATCTCATACATGTAACAACAATATCAACTCATACATGTAACAACAATATCAACTCATACATGTAACAACAATATCAACTCATACATGTAACAACAATATCATCTCATACATGTAACAACAATATCAACTCATACATGTAACAACAATATCATCTCATACATGTAACAACAATATCAATTCATACATGTAACAACAATATCATCTCATACAATCTCATCTCATACATGTAACAACAATATCAACTCATACATGTAACAACAATCTCATCTCATACACGTAACAACAATATCATCTCATACATGTAACAACAATATCAACTCATACATGTAACAACAATATCAACTCATACATGTAACAACAATATCAACTCATACATGTAACAACAATATCAACTCATACATGTAACAACAATATCATCTCATACATGTAACAACAATATCAACTCATACATGTAACAACAATATCATCTCATACACGTAACAACAATATCATCTCATACATGTAACAACAATATCATCTCATACATGTAACAACAATATCAACTCATACATGTAACAACAATATCATCTCATACATGTAACAACAATATCAACTCATACATGTAACAACAATATCATCTCATACATGTAACAACAATATCATCTCATACACGTAACAACAATATCATCTCATACATGTAACAACAATATCAACTCATACATGTAACAACAATATCATCTCATACATGTAACAACAATATCATCTCATACATGTAACAACAATCTCATCTCATACATGTAACAACAATATCATCTCATACATGTAACAACAATATCATCTCATACAATATCATCTCATACATGTAACAACAATATCAACTCATACATGTAACAACAATATCATCTCATACAATATCATCTCATACATGTAACAACAATATCATCTCATACATGTAACAACAATATCAACTCATACATGTAACAACAATATCAACTCATACATGTAACAACAATATCATCTCATACATGTAACAACAATCTCATCTCATACATGTAACAACAATATCAACTCATACATGTAACAACAATATCAACTCATACATGTAACAACAATATCAACTCACTTGGCAATCTTGAAGAGCAGATGAATGAACTGATCTGTGGTGAAGTTATATGTAACACCAGCCGATGAGATCTGAAACAAATATTGGCAAAGCTCATTCACTTATCATATCTGTCACATGACCAAAGTTTGGACAATATATTTTTTTTATCAAGAATTTGTATTTATATGTATATTAATGAAAGATTGATACCCTGAATAAAATGATTATACAATAGTTAAATCATTGTTTTTGTTTTACCTCCCATACAACTTGTAAGTTAATATAACTTTACCTCCCATACAACTTGTAAGTTAATATAACTTTACCTCCCATACAACTTGTAAGTTAATATAACTTTACCTCCCATACAACGAAAATTAATATAACTTTACCTCCCATACAACGAAAATTAATATAACTTTACCTCCCATACAACTTGTAAGTTAATATAACTTTACCTCCCATACAACGAAAATTAATATAACTTTACCTCCCATACAACGAAAATTAATATAACTTTACCTCCCATACAACTTGTAAGTTAATATAACTTTACCTCCCATACAACGAAAATTAATATAACTTAACTTCCCATACAACGATAATTAATATAACTTTACCTCCCATACAACTTGTAAGTTAATATATAACTTGGAAAGTTAGGAATCAATAAGTGAGTAAATTTGTTAATCAAAATGATTTATAAACAGATTTGAAATAAACCTTGTGATCTTGTGGAATCATGGCACCAAGTAATCCCATGATTCTCTCCTGGGAGTGGATGGCGAAGGCCTGTTCTTGTCGTGTCTCCAGACGTAGCAGGCCTCCCTGTAACACTTCCTTGGTACTATCTGGGAACAATATCAAAACCAATAATAGTTATTTCTATAGCTCAGTTACAGAATTGAATACTAGCCAGAATTGTGAAAACAAGCTAAAACTGTTGTGTATAAAAGCCGAAATTGTGAAAACAAAATGTTGTGAATACTAGCTAAAATTGTAGAGAATACAAGCTAGAACTGTAGTGAATACAATCTAGAACTGTAGTGAATACTAGCTAGAACTGTAGTGAATACTAGCTAAACTGTGGTGAATACAAGCTAGAACTGTAGTGAATACTAGCTAAACTGTGGTGAATACAAGCTAGAACTGTAGTGAATACAAGCTAGAACTGTAGTGAGTACAAGCTAGAACTGTAGTGAATACTAGCTAGAACTGTAGTGAATACTAGCTAAACTGTAGTGAATACTAGCTAGAACTGTAGTGAGTACAAGCTAGAACTGTAGTGAATACAAGCTAAACTGTAGTGAATACAAGCTAAACTGTAGTGAATACAAGCTAGAACTGTAGTGAGTACAAGCTAGAACTGTAGTGAATACAAGCTAAACTGTAGTGAATACAAGCTAGAACTGTAGTGAATACTAGCTAAACTGTGGTGAATACAAGCTAGAACTGTAGTGAGTACAAGCTAGAACTGTAGTGAATACAAGCTAGAACTGTAGTGAATACTAGCTAGAACTGTAGTGAATACTAGCTAAACTGTGGTGAATACAAGCTAGAACTGTAGTGAATACTAGCTAAACTGTAGTGAATACTAGCTAGAACTGTAGTGAGTACAAGCTAGAACTGTAGTGAATACAAGCTAGAACTGTAGTGAATACAAGCTAGAACTGTAGTGAGTACAAGCTAGAACTGTAGTGAATACTAGCTAAACTGTAGAGAATACTAGCTAAACTGTAGAGAATACAAGCTAGAACTGTTGTGAATACAAGCTAGAACTGTAGTGAGTACAAGCTAGAACTGTAGTGAATACAAGCTAGAACTGTAGTGAATACAAGCTAGAACTGTAGTGAATACTAGCTAAACTGTAGAGAATACAAGCTAGAACTGTTGTGAATACAAGCTAGAACTGTTGTGAATACTAGCTAGAACTGTTGTGAATACTAGCTAAACTGTGGTGAATACAAGCTAGAACTGTAGTGAATACTAGCTAAACTGTGGTGAATACAAGCTAGAACTGTAGTGAATACTAGCTAGAACTGTAGTGAATACTAGCTAAACTGTGGTGAATACAAGCTAGAACTGTAGTGAATACAAGCTAGAACTGTCTTCAATGAAGATCAACTTCACCCCAGCAGCAATGCTTCAGACCCAATATCAACTCCCTGGGCCTCTTGGTTATTGAGAAGAAGTCATTTAAACATTTCAGTATATTGACCTCTGTGACCTTGGATGTAGGTTTAGGTAATTCATTTGAACAAATTTGTGAGAAGGTGGATAGCTGGTTACTATATCCCTACCCAACTTTGTTGAGTGTTGAGAATGGAAAGGTTTAAGGAATATTAATTTATCTAATTAGGTTTCTGCATCATCAAAACACTGCTGTAAATAGACATTATCTAAAACACGCTGTAGTGGGGTACGAAGGAGTGAGGAATATTTGATTGGTTAATTACCTTCAGCATCATCGGGGACTTGCTGTAGTGGGGTACGTAGGAGTGAGGAATATTTGATATATTAATTACCTTCAGCATCATCGGGGACTTGCTGTAGTGGGGTACGAAGGAGTGAGGAATATTTGATTGGTTAATTACCTTCAGCATCATCGGGGACTTGCTGTAGTGGGGTACGTAGGAGTGAGGAATATTTGATATATTAATTACCTTCAGCATCATCGGGGACTTGCTGTAGTGGGTACGTAGGAGTGAGGAATATTTGATTGGTTAATTACCTTCAGCATCATCCGACACCTGCTGTAGTGGGGTATGTAGGGGTGAGGAATATTTGATATATTAATTACCTTCATCATCATCGGGGACTTGCTGTAGTGGGGTACGTAGGAGTGAGGAATATTTGATATATTAATTACCTTCAGCACCATCGGGGACTTGCTGTAGTGGGGTACGTAGGAGTGAGGAATATTTGATATATTAATTACCTTCAGCATCATCCGACACCTGCTGTAGTGGGGTACGTAGGAGTGAGGAATATTTGATATATTAATTACCTTCATCATCATCGGGGACTTGCTGTAGTGGGGTACGTAGGAGTGAGGAATATTTGATATATTAATTACCTTCAGCATCATCGGGGACCTGCTGTAGACAGTGGGTAACAATATCTATACATTCTTGCTGAAGGTTGGCGGCCAGTTTGACGTAGTCGCTGTCTACCATACTGCTAGGACTGTCAGCGTGGATGATGTCGCCCGTAGAGAGGGCCAGCACCGTAAACAACAGCCAGACATGTTGGTGAATGTATGCTTGGATAAGGGAGTCAGAGTCCTGCGATGGCCGCACTGAATATAGACACATTGGTTTAAACTATAACTTATAATACACACATTTCTATTAATGAATCTTGATTGATGAGAATGTGTGGATGGTTAATTATATGGTGTATATGTACACATTTCTAAGGTGGAACAGGACTCATACTTCAACTGTATATATTGTATCTGCTGGGAAAATGACATGTCAAATTTCAAAGAAGATTTCAATTACAATTTCTGATCAATTCTAACATGAATGGTCAACAAATGTTTAAAACGTTGTTAGAGTAATTATGAACATTACCAGACAGGTGACTTATATCTGTGATAGACAGATTACTTACATCACCAGACAGGTGACTTATATCTGTGATAGACAGATAACTTACATCACCAGACAGGTGACTTATATCTGTGATAGACAGATTACTTACATCACCAGACAGGTGACTTATATCTGTGATAAACAGATTACTTCACCAGACAGGTGACTTAAATCTGTGATATACAGATTACTTACATCACCAGACAGGTGACTTATATCTGTGATAGACAGATTACTTACATCACCAGACAGGTGACTTATATCTGTGATAAACAGATTACTTCACCAGACAGGTGACTTAAATCTGTGATATACAGATTACTTACATCACCAGACAGGTGACTTATATCTGTGATAGACAGATTACTTACATCACCAGACAGGTGACTTATATCTGTGATAGACAGATTACTTACATCACCAGACAGGTGACATATATCTGTGACAGACTACTTACATTACAGACAGGTGACATATATCTGTGACAGACTACTTACATTACAGACAGGTGACTTATATCTGTGATAGACAGATTACTTACATCACCAGACAGGTGACTTATATCTGTGACAGATTACTTACATTACAGACAGGTGACTTATATCTGTGACAGACAGATTACTTACATTACAGACAGGTGACTTATATCTGTGATAGACAGATTACTTACATCACCAGACAGGTGACTTATATCTGTGACAGATTACTTACATTACAGACAGGTGACTTATATCTGTGACAGACAGATTACTTACATTACAGACAGGTGACTTATATCTGTGATAGACAGATTACTTACATTACAGACAGGTGACTTATAACTGTGACAGAATACTTACATCACCAGACAGGTGACATATATCTGTGACAGAATACTTACATTACACACAGGTGACATATATCTGTGACAGAATACTTACATTACAGACAGGTGACTTATATCTGTGACAGATTACTTACATTACAGACAGGTGACTTATATCTGTGATATACAGATTACTTACATAACCAGACAGGTGACTTATATCTGTGATAGACAGATTGCTTAAATCACCAGACAGGTGACTTATATCTGTGATAGACAGATTACTTACATTTGATCATAGGGAACTTTGTGATGTCATGGCTAGGAGTATGTCTACAAATAACAAAATTAGAGTTTATTTGATAATCAGAAAGAAAATCAAAAAAAATTTTTTTTATTACATTTTTGTTTGGAACATTAATATCCATTATTGTCTACAAAATTATATTATACTTACTCGGAGGGAAATTTGCCCTTTGAGTGGCAGCCCAAACAGAGGTCAAAGTCATCACATATATTACAGTGGATCCTGGTTCCCACAATGAACGCCTGACATTTATTACATTTGTACCTGTAAACAAAGTCAGAAAGTCAGTACAAAGACTGGTCAGACAAAACACACAGCGTTTAACTGGTCAGACAAAACACACAGAGATAACATTTAACTGGTCAGATAAAACACACAGAGATAACGTTTAACTGGTCAGACAAAACACACAGAGATAACGTTTAACTGGTCAGACACAGAGATAACATTTAACTGGTCAGACACACAGAGATAACGGTAAACTGGTCAGACAAAACACACAGAGATAACGTTTAACTAGTCAGACAAAACACACAGAGATAACGTTTAACTAGTCAGACAAAACACACAGAGATAACGTTTAACTGGTCAGACACACAGAGATAACGTTTAACTGGTCAGACAGAACACACAGAGATAACGATTAACTGGTCAGACAAAACACACAGAGATAACATTTAACTGGTGAGACAAAACCCACAGAGATAACGTTTAACTGGTGAGACAAAACCCACAGAGATAACGTTTAACTGGTGAGACAAAACCCACAGAGATAACGTTTAACTGGTGAGACAAAACACACAGAGATAACGTTTAACTGGTCAGACAAAACACACAGAGATAACGTTTAACTGGTCAGACAAAACACACAGAGATAACGTTTAACTGGTGAGACAAAACACACAGAGATAACGTTTAACTGGTCAGACAAAACACACAGAGATAATATTTAACTGGTCAGACAAAACACACAGACATTTAACTGGTCAGACAAAACACACAGAGATAACGTTTAACTGGTCAGACAAAACACACAGAGATAACGTTTAACTGGTCAGACAAAACCCACAGACATTTAACTGGTCAGACAAAACACACAGAGATAATGTTTAACTGGTCAGACACACAGAGATAACGTTTAACTGGTCAGACAAAACACACAGAGATAACGTTTAACTGGTTAGACACACAGAGATAACGTTTAACTGGTCAGACAAAACACACAGAGATAACGTTTAACTGGTTAGACAAAACCCACAGACATTTAACTGGTCAGACACAGAGATAACGTATAACTGGTCAGACATACAGAGGTAATGTTTAACTGGTGAGACAAAACACACAGAGATAACGATTAACTGGTGAGACAAAACACACAGAGATAACGTTTAACTGGTCAGACAAAACACACAGAGATAATATTTAACTGGTCAGACAAAACACACAGAGATAACGTTTAACTGGTCAGACAAAACACACAGAGATAACATTTAACTGGTCAGACAAAACACAGAGTTAACGTTTAACTGGTCAGACATACAGAGGTAATGTTTAACTGGTCAGACAAAACACACAGAGATAATATTTAACTGGTCAGACACACAGAGGTAATGTTTAACTGGTCAGACAAAACACACAGAGATAATATTTAACTGGTCAGACAAAACACACAGAGATAACGTTTAACTGGTCAGACAAAACACACAGAGATAATATTTAACTGGTCAGACAAAACACACAGAGATAACGTTTAACTGGTCAGACAAAACACACAGAGATAATATTTAACTGGTCAGACAAAACACACAGAGATAATATTTAACTGGTCAGACAAAACACACAGAGATAACGTTTAACTGGTCAGACAAAACACATAGAGATAATATTTAACTGGTCAGACAAAACACACAGAGATAATATTTAACTGGTCAGACAAAACACACAGAGATAACGTTTAACTGGTCAGACAAAACACACAGAGATAACATTTAACTGGTCAGACAAAACACACAGAGATAACATTTAACTGGTCAGACAAAACATAGAGAGATAACGTTTAACTGGTCAGACAAAACACACAGAGATAACGTTTAACTGGTCAGACACAGAGATAACATTTACTGGTCAGAGACAAAACACACAGAGATAACGTTTAACTGGTCAGACACAGAGATAACATTTACTGGTCAGAGACAAAACACACAGAGATAACGTTTAACTGGTCAGACACACAGAGATAACATTTAACTGGTCAGATAAAACACACAGAGATAACATTTAAAACAAGAGGCCCAAAGGGCCTTAACGGTCACCTGAGATTTGAAATATTTCGGCCAATTAAATTGACCCTTTTTGGCCCCACCCATCAGTCCTAATGGGGTCAGTCTATGAAGAGTATTTGATTCTAACATATAGTAGATAAGAAGATTTTTGAAATTTCAGTCAATTTGACCCTTTTTGGCCCCGCCCACCAGCCCCTGGGGGTCAACCAGGGCCAACATGTACATAACATCAAACTGTCATCCCATGCTGATAATTTGAACCAAGTTAGAATGAATTCCAATACAAATCCATCAAATAATAGTAAAAAATGTGATTTCCCTATATAAACTATAGTAAAGTTTACCCCCTCCCCAGGGGCAAACGTGAGACCCCAGGGTCATGAAATTCACAATTTTGGTAAAGCACCTGAAGACCCTTCCATCTATGAAGAGTATTTGATTCTACCATATCTGAGAGTAGGGAAGAAGATTTTTGAAATTTTAGTCAATTTGACCCTTTTTGGCCCCGCCCACCAGCCCCTGGGGGTCAACTAGGGCCAACATGTACATACCATCAAACTGTCATCCCATGCTGATAATTTGAACCAAGTTAGAATGAATTCCAATACAAATCCAACAAATAATAGTCAAAAATGTGATTTCCCTATATAAACTATAGTAAAGTTTACCCCCTACCCAGGGGCAAACGTGAGACCCCAGGGTCATGAAATTCACAATTTTGGTAAAGCACCTGAAGAGCCTTCCATCTATGAAGAGTATTTGATTCTAACATATCTGAGAGTAGAGAAGAAGATTTTTGAAATTTCAGTCAATTTGACCCTTTTTGGCCCCGCCCACCAGCCCCTGGGGGTCAACCAGGGCCAACGTGTACATACCATCAAACTGTCATCCCATGCTGATAATTTGAACCAAGTTAGAATGAATTCCAATACAAATCCAACAAATAATAGTCAAAAATGTGATTTCCCTATATAAACTATAGTAAAGTTTACCCCCTCCCCAGGGGCAAACGTGAGACCCCAGGGTCATGAAATTCACAATTTTGGTAAAGCACCCTAAGACCCTTCCATCTATGAAGAGTATTTGATTCTACCATATCTGAGAGTAGAGAAGAAGATTTTTGAAATTTCAGTCAATTTGACCCTTTTTGGCCCCGCCCACCAGCCCCTTGGGGTCAACCAGGGCCAACATGTACATACCATCAAACTGTCATCCCATGCTGATAATTTGAACCAAGTTAGAATGAATTCCAATACAAATCCAACAAATAATAGTCAAAAATGTGATTTCCCTATATAAACTATAGTAAAGTTTACCCCCCTCCCCAGGGGCAAATGTGAGACCCCAGGGTCATGAAATTCACAATTTTGGTAAAGCACCTTAAGACCCTTCCATCTATGAAGAGTATTTGATTCTACCATATCTGAGAGTAGAGAAGAAGATTTTTGAAATTTTAGTCAATTTGACCCTTTTTGGCCCCGCCCACCAGCCCCTGGGGGTCAATTAGGGCCAACATGTACATACCATCAAAGTGTCATCCCATGCTGATAATTTGAACCAAGTTAGAATGAATTCCAATACAAATCCAACAAATAATAGTCAAAAATGTGATTTCCCTACATAAATTATACTAAAGTTTACCCCCTCCCCAGGGGCAAACGTGAGACCCCAGGGTCATGCAATTCACAATTTTGGTAAAGCACCACAAGACCCTTTCATCTATAAAGAGTGTTTGACTCCACCATATCTGAGAGTAGAGAAGAAGATTTTTGAAGTTTTAGTCAATTTGACCCTTTTTGGCCCCACCCCTCAGGCCCCTGGGGGGTGGGGACCATATAATTCACAATTTTGGTTGACCTTCAGCCATAGAAACTTTCTGCCAAATTTCCTTGAATTTTGTTAAGCGGTTTTGGAGAAGAAGTCGAAAATGTAAAAAGTTTACGGACGCACGACGGACGACGGACGACGACGGACAAAAGGCGATTAGAATAGGTCACTTGAGACTTTGTCTCAAGTGACCTAAAAACCATAGCGGCATATCTTTAACTTCTCTAAGTTAAAGCTTGATGAAATATCAAAATGGTCTTTTTTAGCAGTTCAATACACCATTCTATAAGTTAAACCTCATACACACTCAACAAATATTAACCTATACAAATGTGTACCTGTTGTAAGAATACTAAGTATCTCTAAATGCTAGTGTTATGTGAATACCTAGATTCCCTAGATATGTGAATACTTAGTATCCCTTGTTATGTGAATACTTAGATTCCCTAGTTATGTGAATACTTAGAATCCCTAGTTATGTGAATACTTAGATTCCCTAGTTATGTGAATACTTAGATTCCCTAGTTACGTGAATACTTAGATTCCCTAGATATGTGAATACTTAGATTTCCTAGATATGTGAATACTTAGGTTCTCTAGTTATGTGAATACTTATATTCCCTAGTTATGTGAATACTTAGATTCCCTAGTTATGTGAATACTTAGAATCCCTAGTTATGTGAATACTTAGATTCCCTAGTTATGTGAATACTTAGATTCCCTAGTTATGTGAATACTTAGAATCCCTAGATATGTGAATACTTAGGTTCTCTAGCTGTGTTAATACTTAGTATTATGTATCAGTGTGAAAACTTACACCAGATGGACCATGTCATGATCATCTGAGTGATCTCCCTCTGGTTTTACTCCCCCGGCGTAACAGGTAGCACACAAATCCATGTCCACACACTGTAGACAGCGGTACCGTCGGCCGGGGAGGGTAACAGAACAGCCATCACAGCTAACCTCAACATCCAACAGATCACAAAATCGTGCAACAAACATTTGTACAGCCTGAAATGTCAAGGTCATGATATCACAGCAACTTCAAGGTCATGATATCACAACAACTTCAGAAACCAAGGACAATGAAAATTTCTGAAATAGTGACAAATGTAAGCCTTCTAAATATTACATTATGATAAATTGTGTCCTCTCTCTGAAAAAATTATCGAACAGTTTGTTTAAAAGACACAAATTACAAATGATGGCAATGAACCCTAGCTATATGGATGCCATACAAATCCAAAAGAATACTTTACAACTCACAAAGGACAACTAGGGCAATAATTAACTGCTAAAAGTCATTAAACAGTGAACCAAATACACATAGACAACTACTTACAAGTGGATTAATCTAACGAATAATGAACTGGCTATCTAGACTGTCATACAAGCTGGTTCTAGTACATATTGTACTAGTTTAGAGTGTAATCAGTAACTGGACAGACAAGCCACGCAGTATGCCTACCTTCCTGTCCTCTCGAGAACCGTGGTCCATTTTGTTGCCGTTGTACCACCGATCAAAGCCACTCTCACACTCCTCAAACCACAACATACACTGCTCATAACAGCGAATGTCTTTCTCATCTGCCTCCTGGCTTAGTGTACAGTCACGCATCTTCACTGTTTCTGTCAACAAACAACATCAAAACAAGGTCATCAAAAGCTTGGCTGTTATCATATCACTAACACATTCAACCACTTCATGAATATTCATAACTCTATCACTTAACACAGCCACTTATATCTAATATTCGTAACTCTATCACTAAACACAACCACTTCATGAATATTCATAACTCTATCATCAAACACAACCACTTCATTAATATTCATAACATTATCACTAAACACAACCACTTCATGAATATTCATAACACTATCACTAAACACAACCATTTCACCAGTAACTACACCTCCATCATTAATATTCACAACACTATTAGTAACCATACCCACATTATTAATATTCATAACTATCATTAACCACACCCAATTCTTAAGTAACCATAATTATCTTGTCACCAATATTCATATCACTTTCACTAGCTGTGCCAACTTTATCAGTATAACCACACCTCACTCATCATTATTCATAATATTATCACTAACCACACCCACTTCATCAGTATAACCATACCTTCATCATGAATATTCATAATATAATTACTTTAACCACTCCACTAATAAGCACACCAACATCTGATTCATTAATATAAACCAACCCAGTATATGGCCACATTAATTCAACGAAAGGTAAGGTAAATTGTTTATCCAATTTTGGTTACAAGGCATAAGAAATTTGTCTATTAAAATGTATCTCTGTACTTGATTAGAGACCACCACTGACCGATGGTCAGTATGTCAATACATGTTACCTTTAGCAACACTCAGGAAGAGGGCTGGCAGTTTGACCTCAGTGACAAACATCAGATCATAGGGCTGAAATATAAACCAACATCAAGTTCAGAGTAATGTAACTGTTACAGCTATCAACACATTTCTCTACATCAATATCACCTGGATATCAGCTTCAATATTCTAGTTACTATGTGGTATATATATTATAGTGTGGGGGGTACACTAGTTACTATGTAGTATATATACTATAGTGGGGGGTACACTAGTTACTATGTAGTATATATACTATAGTGGGGGGTACACTAGTTACTATGTAGTATATATACTATAGTGGGGGTACACTTGTTACTATGTAGTATATATACTATAGTGAGGGTACACTAGTTACTATGTAGTATATATACTATAGTGGGGGGTACACTAGTTACTATGTAGTATATATACTATAGTGGGGGTACACTAGTTACTATGTAGTATATATACTATAGTGGGGGGTACACTAGTTACTATGTAGTATATATACTATAGTGGGGGTACACTAGTTACTATGTAGTATATATACTATAGTGGGGGTACACTAGTTACTATGTAGTATATATACTATAGTGGGGGGTACACTAGTTACTATGTAGTATATATACTATAGTGGGGGTACACTAGTTACTATGTAGTATATATAGTGGGGGGTACACTAGTTACTATGTAGTATATATACTATAGTGGGGGTACACTAGTTACTATGTAGTATATATACTATAGTGGGGGGTACAATAGTTACTATGTAGTATATATACTATAGTGGGGGGTACACTAGTTACTATGTAGTATATATACTATAGTGGGGGGTACACTAGTTACTATGTAGTATATATACTATAGTGGGGGGTATACTAGTTACTATGTAGTATATATAGTGGGGGGGTACACTAGTTACTGTGTAGTATATATACTATAGTGGGGGTACACTAGTTACTATGTAGTATATATAGTGGGGGGTACACTAGTTACTATGTAGTATATATACTATGGTGGGGGTACACTAGTTACTATGTAGTATATATACTATAGTGGGGGTACACTAGTTACTGTGTAGTATATATACTATAGTGGGGTACACTAGTTACTATGTAGTATATATACTATAGTGGGGGTACACTAGTTACTATGTAGTATATATACTATAGTGGGGGGTACACTAGTTACTATGTAGTATATATACTATAGTGAGGGGTACACTAGTTACTATGTAGTATATATACTATAGTGGGGGTACACTAGTTACTATGTAGTATATATACTATAGTGGGGGTACACTAGTTACTATGTAGTATATATACTATAGTGGGGGGTACAATAGTTACTATGTAGTATATATACTATAGTGGGGGGTACACTAGTTACTATGTAGTATATATACTATAGTGGGGGTACACTAGTTACTATGTAGTATATATACTATAGTGGGGGGTATACTAGTTACTATGTAGTATATATAGTGGGGGGTACACTAGTTACTGTGTAGTATATATACTATAGTGGGGGTACACTAGTTACTATGTAGTATATATAGTGGGGGGTATACTAGTTACTATGTAGTATATATACTATAGTGGGGGGTACACTAGTTACTATGTAGTATATATACTATAGTGGGGGGTACACTAGTTACTATGTAGTATATATACTATAGTGGGGGTACACTAGTTACTATGTAGTATATATACTATAGTGGGGGGTACACTAGTTACTGTGTAGTATATATACTATAGTGAGGGGTACACTAGTTACTATGTAGTATATATACTATAGTGGGGGGTACACTAGTTACTATGTAGTATATATACTATAGTGGGGGTACACTAGTTACTATGTAGTATATATACTATGGTGGGGGTACACTAGTTACTATGTAGTATATATACTATAGTGGGGGGTACACTAGTTACTGTGTAGTATATATACTATAGTGAGGGGTACACTAGTTACTATGTAGTATATATACTATAGTGGGGGGTACACTAGTTACTATGTAGTATATATACTATAGTGGGGGTACACTAGTTACTATGTAGTATATATACTATAGTGGGGGTACACTAGTTACTATGTAGTATATATACTATGGTGGGGGTACACTAGTTACTATGTAGTATATATACTATAGTGGGGGGTACACTAGTTACTGTGTAGTATATATACTATAGTGAGGGTACACTAGTTACTATGTAGTATATATACTATAGTGGGGGGTACACTAGTTACTGTGTAGTATATATACTATGGTGGGGGTACACTAGTTACTATGTAGTATATATACTATAGTGGGGGTACACTAGTTACTATGTAGTATATATACTAAGTGGGGGGTACACTAGTTACTGTGTAGTACATATACTGTAGTGGGGGTACACTAGTTACTATGTAGTATATATACTAAAGTGGGGGTACACTAGTTACTATGTAGTATATATACTATAGTGGGGGTACACTAGTTACTATGTAGTATATATATACTATAGTGGGGGGTACACTAGTTACTATGTAGTATATATACTATAGTGGGGGGTACCACTAGTTACTATGTAGTATATATACTATAGTGGGGGTACACTAGTTACTATGTAGTATATATACTATAGTGAGGGTACACTAGTTACTATGTAGTATATATACTACAGTGGGGGTACACTAGTTACTATGTAGTATATATACTACAGTGGGGGTACACTAGTTACTATGTAGTATATATACTATAGTGGGGGGTACACTAGTTACTATGTAGTACGACCCTAATTATTTCCCTTTAGACCCCTATCTGACCTGCCATTCCATGTCCAACAGATGTAGTAAATAAAACCCTAATTATCACCCTTTAGACCCCTATCTTACCTGCCATTCCATGTCCAACAGATGTAGTAAATAAAACCCTAATTATCACCCTTTAGACCCCCATCTTACCTGCCATTCCATGTCCAACAGATGTAGTAAAACCCTAATTATCACCCTTTAGACCCCCATCTTACCTGCCATTCCATGTCCAACAGATGTAGTAAAACCCTAATTATCCCCCTTTAGACCCCTATCTTACCTGCCATTCCATGTCCAATAGATATAGTAAATAAAACACTAATTATCCCCCTTTAGACCCCCATCTTACCTGCCATTCCATGTCCAATAGATGTAGTAAATAAAACCCTAATTATCACCCTTTAGACCCCTATCTTACCTGCCATTCCATGTCCAACAGATGTAGTAAAACCCTAATTATCACCCTTTAGACCCCTATCTTACCTGCCATTCCATGTCCAACAGATGTAGTAAAACCCTAATTATCCCCCTTTAGACCCCCATCTTACCTGCCATTCCATGTCCAACAGATGTAGTAAATAAAACCCTAATTATCCCCCTTTAGACCCCTATCTTACCTGCCATTCCATGTCCAACAGATGTAGTAAATAAAACCCTAATTATCCCCCTTTAGACCCCTATCTTACCTGCCATTCCATGTCCAACAGATGTAGTAAATAAAACCCTAATTATCCCCCTTTAGACCCCCATCTTACCTGCCATTCCATGTCCAACAGATGTAGTAAATAAAACCCTAATTATCCCCCTTTAGACCCCTATCTTACCTGCCATTCCATGTCCAACAGATGTAGTAAAACCCTAATTATCCCCCTTTAGACCCCCATCTTACCTGCCATTCCATGTCCAACAGATGTAGTAAATAAAACCCTAATTATCACCCTTTAGACCCCAACCTTACCTGCCATTCCATGTCCAACAGATGTAGTAAATAAACCCTAATTATCATCCTTTAGACCCCTATCTTACCTGCCATTCCATGTCCAACAGATGTAGTAAATAAAACCCTAATTATCACCCTTTAGACCCCAACCTTACCTGCCATTCCATGTCCAACAGATGTAGTAAAACCCTAATTATCCCCCTTTAGACCCCTATCTTACCTGCCATTCCATGTCCAACAGATGTAGTAAAACCCTAATTATCCCCCTTGAGACCCCAACCTTACCTGCCATTCCATGTCCAACAGATGTAGTAAAACCCTAATTATCCCCCTTTAGACCCCTATCTTACCTGCCATTCCATGTCCAACAGATGTAGTAAAACCCTAATTATCCCCCTTTAGACCCCTATCTTACCTGCCATTCCATGTCCAACAGATGTAGTAAATAATACCCTAATTATCCCCCTTTAGACCCCCATCTTACCTGCCATTCCATGTCCAACAGATGTAGTAAATAAAACCCTAATTATCATCCTTTAGACCCCCATCTTACCTGCCATTCCATGTCCAACAGATGTAGTAAATAAAACCCTAATTATCACCCTTTAGACCCCCATCTTACCTGCCATTCCATGTTCAATAGATGAAGTAAATAAAACCCTAATTATCACCCTTTAGACCCCTATCTTACCTGCCATTCCATGTCCAACAGATGTAGAAAATAAAACCCTAATTATCCCCCCTTTAGACCTCTATCTTACCTGCCATTCCATGTCCAACAGATGTAGTAAAACCCTAATTATCACCCTTTAGACCCCTATCTTACCTGCCATTCCATGTCCAACAGATGTAGTAAATAAAACCCTAATTATCCCCCTTTAGACCCCTATCTTACCTGCCATTCCATGTCCAACAGATGTAGTAAAACCCTAATTATCCCCCTTTAGACCCCTATCTTACCTGCCATTCCATGTCCAACAGATGTAGTAAAACCCTAATTATCCCCCTTTAGACCCCTATCTTACCTGCCATTCCATGTCCAACAGATGTAGTAAATAAAACCCTAATTATCACCCTTTAGACCCCTATCTTACCTGCCATTCCATGTCCAACAGATGTAGTAAAACCCTAATTATCCCCCTTTAGACCCCTATCTTACCTGCCATTCCATGTCCAACAGATGTAGTAAAACCCTAATTATCCCCCTTTAGACCCCCATCTTACCTGCCATTCCATGTCCAACAGATGTAGTAAACAAGCCTGTACATATTCATATGCTGGTGCAATTTTCCTACAATACAAAATAGTTATAAATATTATATAACAGTAATTTAATCTTGTTTGTAAGAAGCATTTTCATTGGCTTAGAAATTTATCTTATCAGTCCGTTACGTAAAATATGACGTTGCTTTTGATTGGCGGATTGAGTAGCCTAATGATTTGTAAGTGAAAAAGAGTCCATCAATAAAGTGAATTTTTGCAGGGTATAGAGTAAATTGTAAGATTAACCCTTGAATATAATTTTTATGTTATGGAGTTATAACACAAAAAAATGGAGTGTACTCTGATCAAAATCTGCTTTGCAGTTTATTTTGAGTACATTCCTATTTTTTTGTGTTATACATCCATAACGTAGAAATATATTCAACTTTATATTATAATACACTTTGACAAATTCAGAAACCAATACAAACTTTGTATAACAGTGAATGTTGGTATGAGTTAATGTTGTGACTGGCAAAAACACCAATGAACTCACTTGTTGAGGTCATGGCGATGCATTCTGTGGAAAGGTTCGGTAAGTCTGCGTACCAACAGGTAATAAGCTTGTCTGACACGCGCCTCCTGTTGTAGGCCACACCCATCCAGACTATCTGCATAGTGTTTGGTGAAGCCGTCTTGGTAAGAAAGTACCTCCTGTAGGAATAACACCACTGGGATCTAGAAGGAAAACACAGGGAATCACTTATACAATGTATTGTTCAGTACCTACTGTATGATACAGTAATCTACACATTTCCAGAGATAATGGTTACATTACATATCAAAGTTTCCCGATAGCCTGAACAATTATATACCCCAATGCTCTGGTTTGGACAGAAATGAAGCATTAGCAAAACTTTTACTTCAGTTGAAATCAAGTCAAAATTTGGAAAATATAGACATTTTCAAAGGAATTTATTCCAAAGAAACTTTCAACATAAAAATTAGTTTCGATGAGTGAATGGTCAAATCTAATATACATCTTAAGCAAATTTATGAGACATATCTTCTATTTACAGTTGAACCCAAGTTTGGAAATTGAACTGCCCAGCAATTATGTCTCCCCTGTAGTAAATCCTCAGTACCCTACTGATGAGTGAAACAATGCAAAACTTCTTACTAACTATACGGACAGTTGACCAACACATGTACTGTATACCTCCAACACATGTACTGTATACCTCCAACACATGTACTGTATACCTCCAACACTTGTACTGTATACCTCCAACACTTGTACTGTATACCTCCAACACATGTACTGTATACCTCCAACACTTGTACTGTATACCTCCAACACATGTACTGTATACCTCCAACACATGTACTGTATACCTCCAACACTTGTACTGTATACCTCCAACACATGTACTCTATATACCTCCAACACATGTACTGTATACCTCCAACACTTGTACTCTATATACCTCCAACACATGTACTGTATACCTCCAACACTTGTACTGTATACCTCCAACACTTGTACTCTATACCTCCAACACATGTACTGTATACCTCCAACACATGTACTCTATATACCTCCAACACATGTACTGTATACCTCCAACACTTGTACTCTATATACCTCCAACACATGTACTCTATATACCTCCAACACATGTACTGTATACCTCCAACACTTGTACTCTATATACCTCCAACACTTGTACTGTATACCTCCAACACATGTACTGTATACCTCCAACACTTGTACTGTATACCTCCAACACTTGTACTCTATACCTCCAACACATGTACTCTATACCTCCAACACTTGTACTCTATATACCTCCAACACATGTACTGTATATACCTCCAACACTTGTACTGTATACCTCCAACACATGTACTGTATACCTCCAACACATGTACTCTATATACCTCCAACACTTGTACTGTATACCTCCAACACATGTACTCTGTACCTCCAACACATGTACTGTATACCTCCAACACATGTACTCTATATACCTCCAACACATGTACTGTATACCTCCAACACATGTACTGTATACCTCCAACACTTGTACTGTATACCTCCAACACTTGTACTGTATACCTCCAACACTAGTACTGTATACCTCCAACACATGTACTGTATACCTCCAACACTTGTACTGTATACCTCCAACACTTGTACTGTATACCTCCAACACTTGTACTGTATACCTCCAACACATGTACTGTATACCTCCAACACTTGTACTGTATACCTCCAACACTTGTACTCTATACCTCCAACACATGTACTGTATACCTCCAACACTTGTACTCTATACCTCCAACACTTGTACTGTATACCTCCAACACATGTACTGTATACCTCCAACACTTGTACTGTATACCTCCAACACATGTACTGTATACCTCCAACACATGTACTCTATACCTCCAACACATGTACTGTATACCTCCAACACGTGTACTGTATACCTCCAACACTTGTACTGTATACCTCCAACACTTGTACTGTATACCTCCAACACGTGTACTGTATACCTCCAACACATGTACTCTATATACCTCCAACACATGTACTGTATACCTCCAACACATGTACTCTATACCTCCAACACTTGTACTGTATACCTCCAACACTTGTACTGTATACCTCCAACACTTGTACTGTATACCTCCAACACTTGTACTGTATACCTCCAACACATGTACTGTATACCTCCAACACATGTACTGTATACATCCAACACATGTACTGTATACCTCCAACACTTGTACTCTATACCTCCAACACATGTACTGTATACCTCCAACACGTGTACTGTATACCTCCAACACTTGTACTGTATACCTCCAACACTTGTACTGTATACCTCCAACACGTGTACTGTATACCTCCAACACATGTACTCTATACCTCCAACACATGTACTGTATACCTCCAACACATGTACTCTATATACCTCCAACACTTGTACTGTATACCTCCAACACTTGTACTGTATACCTCCAACACTTGTACTGTATACCTCCAACACATGTACTGTATACCTCCAACACATGTACTGTATACATCCAACACATGTACTGTATACCTCCAACACATGTACTGTATACCTCCAACACTTGTACTGTATACCTCCAACACTTGTACTGTATACCTCCAACACTTGTACTGTATACCTCCAACACTTGTACTGTATACCTCCAACACATGTACTGTATACCTCCAACACATGTACTGTATACATCCAACACATGTACTGTATACCTCCAACACTTGTACTGTATACCTCCAACACTTGTACTGTATACCTCCAACACATGTACTGTATACCTCCAACACATGTACTGTATACCTCCAACACTTGTACTGTATACCTCCAACACTTGTACTCTATACCTCCAACACATGTACTGTATACCTCCAACACTTGTACTCTATACCTCCAACACTTGTACTGTATACCTCCAACACATGTACTGTATACCTCCAACACATGTACTGTATACCTCCAACACTTGTACTCTATACCTCCAACACATGTACTCTATATACCTCCAACACATGTACTGTATACCTCCAACACTTGTACTCTATATACCTCCAACACATGTACTGTATACCTCCAACACTTGTACTGTATACCTCCAACACTTGTACTCTATACCTCCAACACATGTACTGTATACCTCCAACACTTGTACTCTATATACCTCCAACACATGTACTGTATACCTCCAACACTTGTACTGTATATACCTCCAACACATGTACTCTATACCTCCAACACTTGTACTGTATACCTCCAACACTTGTACTGTATACCTCCAACACTTGTACTGTATACCTCCAACACTTGTACTGTATACCTCCAACACATGTACTGTATACCTCCAACACATGTACTGTATACCTCCAACACTTGTACTGTATACCTCCAACACTTGTACTGTATACCTCCAACACATGTACTGTATACCTCCAACACATGTACTGTATACCTCCAACACATGTACTGTATACCTCCAACACTTGTACTGTATACCTCCAACACTTGTACTCTATACCTCCAACACTTGTACTGTATACCTCCAACACTTGTACTCTATACCTCCAACACATGTACTCTATACCTCCAACACATGTACTCTATACCTCCAACACTTGTACTCTATATACCTCCAACACTTGTACTCTATACCTCCAACACTTGTACTGTATACCTCCAACACTTGTACTGTATACCTCCAACACTTGTACTGTATACCTCCAACACTTGTACTGTATACCTCCAACACATGTACTGTATACCTCCAACACATGTACTGTATACCTCCAACACATGTACTGTATACCTCCAACACTTGTACTCTATACCTCCAACACTTGTACTGTATACCTCCAACACTTGTACTGTATACCTCCAACACATGTACTGTATACCTCCAACACGTGTACTCTATACCTCCAACACATGTACTGTATACCTCCAACACATGTACTGTATACCTCCAACACTTGTACTCTATATACCTCCAACACTTGTACTGTATACCTCCAACATTTGTACTGTATACCTCCAACACTTGTACTGTATACCTCCAACACATGTACTGTATACCTCCAACACTTGTACTCTATATACCTCCAACACTTGTACTGTATACCTCCAACACATGTACTCTATATACCTCCAACACTTGTACTGTATACCTCCAACACATGTACTCTATACCTCCAACACTTGTACTCTATATACCTCCAACACTTGTACTGTATACCTCCAACACATGTACTCTATACCTCCAACACTTGTACTGTATACCTCCAACACTTGTACTCTATATACCTCCAACACATGTACTCTATACCTCCAACACTTGTACTCTATATACCTCCAACACTTGTACTGTATACCTCCAACACATGTACTGTATACCTCCAACACATGTACTGTATACCTCCAACACTTGTACTGTATACCTCCAACACATGTACTGTATACCTCCAACACATGTACTCTATACCTCCAAGCACTACATGCTGGGGACATTAAAGGAGATATACAGAGGTAAGTAACAGTGTCTTACCTGGAAGGGGTGGCTGGCTTCTGTACACTGGTGAATCCTGATGAACTCGGCCACAAATGTGTAAATGTCTGACACTGCCTTGGCATGCTGGGAACGTTCATGTAAGATACGATTCACTCTGAAAGTAGAATTGTAATAAGTCACTTAGATCATCTATCATATCAATGTACTATGGGAGTGCATTATAAATATATACAGCATATTGTGACTCATTCACAGATTTATGCATTGTTTCATAACATACGATGATAATCCTTTGTTTGTCAATAAAATACTGCCAGGAGGGAGCAATACCTTTATGTGGTCCAGTCAGGTGTACAAACTTACCTTTCCGTGGTCCAGGCAGGGTCCTGTACAAACTCCAGGACCAGTCTAAATGACGGGTACTTGTCTGAGCCATCAAGCTTAAACAAAATAGCACACTCTTATTTTGTATAAACTACAATCATTTATTTGTTGTTATTAACTTAAAATGAATTGCAAACAGCAATGATGGGGAGAATCTCATGCAGCAATATTTCTCTGGAAGCATCAAAAAGACATCTGCCTATATAGCTGAAGTTGAAGTTGGACATATGGACTTCAAATATATTCACAAGATAGCAAGATATACATTTCACATTTAGTTATATTCACAAGAGAGCAAGATATACATTTAGTTTGATGTGACTCTTGTATCCTACTACATTGTATAAGCTGGGCTAACTGAAGTGTAAATAATGGTGCAATCTTCATTAGTTTGTTTTGATTTGTTTTATTTCAAAATCTACCCCATCAAGAGCCAGGGTCAGAAATTCACTTCGTCTTTGGACTTAGGACCCAAATGACCTTGACCTTTAATCCAGTGAGGGCTGCGATAGCTCAGTTTGTTTGGGTGTTGGACACATAACAGCAAGTGAAAATGCCAGGTAAGTGGTTTGATACCCCCTACCCAGCTAGTTTGTTTGGGTGTTGGACATAAGTGGTTTGATACCCCCTACCCAGCTAGTTTGTTTGGGTGTTGGACATAAGTGGTTTGATACCCCCTACCCAGCTAGGGAGGTTTGGGTGTTGGACATAAGTGGTTTGATACCCCCTACCCAGCTAGGGAGGTTTGGGTGTTGGACATAAGTGGTTTGATACCCCCTACCCAGCTAGGGAGGTTTGGGTGTTGGACATAAGTGGTTTGATACCCCCTACCCAGCTAGGGAGGTTTGGGTGTTGGACATAAGTGGTTTGATACCCCCTACCCAGCTAGGGAGGTTTGGGTGTTGGACATAAGTGGTTTGATACCCCCTACCCAGCTAGGGAGGTTTGGGTGTTGGACATAAGTGGTTTGATACCCCCTACCCAGCTAGGGAGGTTTGGGTGTTGGACATAAGTGGTATGATACCCCCTACCCAGCTAGGGAGGTTTGGGTGTTGGACATAAGTGGTATGATACCCCCTACCCAGCTAGGGAGGTTTGGGTGTTGGACATAAGTGGTTTGATACCCCCTACCCAGCTAGTTTGTTTGGGTGTTGGACATAAGTGGTATGATACCCCCTACCCAGCTAGGGAGGTTTGGGTGTTGGACATAAGTGGTTTGATACCCCCTACCCAGCTAGTTTGTTTGGGTGTTGGACATAAGTGGTATGATACCCCCTACCCAGCTAGGGAGGTTTGGGTGTTGGACATAAGTGGTATGATACCCCCTACCCAGCTAGTTTGTTTGGGTGTTGGACATAAGTGGTTTGATACCCCCTACCCAGCTAGGGAGGTTTGTGTTTCTTGAGAAGCTAAGACACTTCAGAGAGAAACTTCATCCTAATTGCTCTAGATGATAGGGGACAAAATGTTCATCAAAATTTGACCTGGACCTTTGACCCTGTGACCTTGACCTTTAGACAGTTGACTCCTTTAATTCTAACCAACATTTCTTCAAAGCATCATATCAAAATATTCATCAGAGGAAAGATTTATATTTAACCTTGACCTTTGACCCAGTGACCTTTGGTCAGTTGACTCCTTGTTTAAATCCAACCAACATTGCTTCATATGATAGAAGTTATATGACACAACCAATATGATATTTAAGAGTGTGACCTTTTAATGACTACACTGTCGCCTTCATCATACTAATGACCAACGTCAAGCGTACTGGCACAGTCTTATGTAGTGTCCGAGATGGTAAAAGATTTGATCTAATCTGAAGGATGTTTCGTCTTAATCATAATCCTATTGACACCATTGATTTGAGTAAGCCATACCATCTAGTCACACTATTTTCAAACTTGGTGTATTTTACCAACCTGAAGAAAATGTTCCAGAAATGTTCCATTGCTTCATAATGTCATAACAAAAAGTTCATTAGTTTAAAGCTGCAAAATCTAACTACATAGTACAAAGTCCCATTTTTATAAAATCTTATTATACAGTCCCATTTTTATCTTATTACAAAGTCCCATTTTTATAAAATCTTATTATACAGTCCCATTTTTATCTTATTACACAGTCCCATTTTTATAAACTCTTATCATAATGGTGCTGGTTTTTTTAATAAATCACTTCTGTTGGTGTGTCCTGTTTAACAAACCTTGAGTCCCCTGTTGACCTTTATTACTGAAAAGTCTTTGTTAATTATCTAATCATTACGCCGATTGTATGATATAGCAGTAAAATTTACAAACCCCTTTCAGCATTTTTTCTGACTTGCGATTGGAGAGCTTCTTCCATTGTTTTGTCACTTTAGACCTCAACTGTCAATAGATAAAAAACTACATACATTTGTTTGTTTATTAAGGATGATTCAGTGATACAACAAGAGGCTCAGAGGGCCTGCATCACTCATCTCAATATTTCAGTAATCATGGCATTTTAATGCTGCATCTTCCAAGTATGGTGTAAAGCAAATATAGACAAAGTCCTGTCATTCTTCAAACATTTAAGAGTTATTTTTTTTTTTTTTTTTTTTTTTTAATTTTAAACATTTCCCCTATTAGGCTCTCTCTTTCCATCATCAAGGGACCCACATCCTCTGTTTATAAAACGTTACATATATTTAGCCCAATAATGCTCCTGAGCTATTTAAAGGATTTATGTCAATTTCCTTTATTGGGCCCGCACCTCTGGCCCAAAGGGAGTCACACCCTCCAATTATATAACATTAGATCTCTTTTGCCCAATTAATGTTTCGGACCAAATTTCATCAAAACCCATTCAGTCGTTCAGGACAAGTACAGATTTTTCATTTTGGCTCCCACCCCTCTGGCACTAGGGGGTCAGTGTCACCAGTTATGCAATGTCAGTTCCCCTCCCCAAAGGATCTTTCTGACCAAATTTGGTTTTGAATTCATTCAGTACTTTGTGACACATAGTGAATCATTAAAGGACTTACCCCCTATTTCCCCTATTTGGCCCCTCTCGCCCTAAGGAGTCTGACTCATCATTAATGCCAAATCTGTTCCCTTCCCCTAAGGGATGTTTCTGACCAAATTTGGCTAAATTCCATTCAGTACTATGTGACAAGTAGTGATTTAAATTGATATATCCCTATTTGACCCAGCCCCTCTGGCCTTAGGGAAGGTAAGTGTCACTATTTACACAATCTGTTCCCCTTCCCCTAAGGATTTCTGACCAAATTTGGTTAAATCTATTCAGCTCTTTATGACAATTAGTGATTTCATGGAAGTGTTGTTGGATGACAGACGGATGGAAAACAGATGCTGTGCCATGGCATAAACTCAACGTCCCTTCAGGCCAGGTGAGCTAAAATGCGTGGATCATTAGACATTCCCAATGGTAATTCTTTAAATTAAATGGTTAATGCAGAATTATTTCCCACTCACAAATGTAACAAAATATAAGTTCTAATATATCTGCATCACATAGCCATGACTTTACCTCATTTTTAAGCTGAACCTTGGTGAGACCAGCAAACTTGAGCAGGAATAAAGCCTTGTCCCTACACAAAGTTCCTGTGTAAAACAAGTTTGGAATATGTCAGCTGTTTTAAAAATAGCTTTTGTACTATCTATCCAATTGTACTGAACATCAGATCAAAAAATTTCGACCTACGCTTGTCAAGATCACAAATTGAATATCTGAGAAATAACTTTTTTCTTCAAAATAATATTTTACATTTTGTGTCAATCTTACATTCACTTTGGATATACAACCTTCTGGAAGAAATAGTTTGTAATATACGACCTTCTGATAGAAATAGAGTTTGTAATATATGACCTTTTGGTAGAAATAGTTTGCAATATACGACCTTCTGATAGAAATAGAGTTTGTAATATATGACCTTTTGGTATAAATAGTTTGTAATATACGACCTTCTGATAAAAATAGAGTTTGTAATATACGACCTTCAGATAGAAATACAGTTTGTAATATACGACCTTCAGATAGAAATACAGTTTGTAATATACGACCTTCAGATAGAAATACAGTTTGTAATATACGACCTTCTGATAGAAATACAGTTTGTAATATATGACCTTTTGGTAGAAATAGTTTGCAATATACGACCTTCTGATAGAAATAGAGTTTGTAATATATGACCTTTTGGTATAAATAGTTTGTAATATACGACCTTCTGATAAAAATAGAGTTTGTAATATACGACCTTCAGATAGAAATACAGTTTGTAATATACGACCTTCAGATAGAAATACAGTTTGTAATATACGACCTTCTGATAGAAATAGAGTTTGTAATATATGACCTTTTGGTAGAAATAGTTTGCAATATACGACCTTCTGATAGAAATAGAGTTTGTAATATACGACCTTCAGATAGAAATAGACTTTGTAATATACGACCTTCTGGTATAAATAGTTTGTAATATACGACCTTCGGATAGAAATACAAGTTGTAATATACGACCTTCGGATAGAAATACAAGTTGTAATATACGACCTTCGGATAGATATACAATTTGTAATATATGACCTTCTGGTGCATTGATTAAACCTTTGTGTGCGAGTAAGTATGACAAGAGAAAACTGTACCTGGGTCGTCGGCATCCTCATGCTTTTTCTCATTGTTAGTGACAGCACGCTGACGTAATGTTAGCTGGGGAGAAATGTTTATATCATTATATTGTGTTGATGTAACATTATCTAGTGATATTTCTTTTTGATTTGAAAAGAATCTTCCTTTTGGTAACTTTTGTTCTGAATTAACATATATTTTGTTAATTAGATGAACATAAGATGGTCTATGATTCATGTGAACAAATGAGATAGATTACATAGCGTTCCTTTATGTGATGTTATTATGGAGTATTTCATTCAACATTTCAGGATTAACTACACTTGACAGCTGTACTAAGATATGTACTAACCAGCTGTGTCCGGAGTGTCTCGGCAGATATATAGGCCTGGATGATGCCATCACTGATCATTGCCTCTCCATTAGCTTCCACTGTAAACAGTTAGACAGTCTAATTATGGTAGTTAATCAAAGAGTAAAACCCAGGTCTTACAATGGAGACAAACTAGGCTACTAATCTACAGCCTAATGTATATAAATCTGGATTTGTAGTAATGCTACACCCCTTACTATTATAGCACATAAATGAAAGCTTTGAAATATAGATTTTTTACAGAAACTTGAGAATGCTCAAACAATAGTGAGTGTATTTGCGTGGAAACCCTGGCACACTGAAGGACTACCCAGAACCGTGTGACATTAGTGAGTGTATTTGCGTGGAAACCCTGGCACACTGAAGGACTACCCAGAACCGTGTGACATTAGTGAGTGTATTTCCGTGGAAACCCTGGTACACTGAAGGACTACCCAGAACCGTGTGACATTAATGAGACTTACCATATTTATTGAGGTCTTCCCTCAACTGTTGTGTGTGCCACACCAGCGCAGCAAACACGGCCACCACTGCAGATTCCACGGCGTCCCCGCCCACCTGGAGACACTTACTGCTCTCCCTACACCTGTCATACAGGAAAGGTATGGTCAGTTTACTGTTACGTCATGTATTCTATACTGTATAGTTACTATAGGGGTCTAATCATACAGGAAATGTAATGTATGGTCAGCTTACTGTTACGTCATGTATTCTATACTGTATAGTTACTGAAGGGGTCTAGTCATACAGGAAATGTAATGTATGGTCAGCTTACTGTTACGTCATGTGTTCTATACTGTATAGTTACTGTAGGGGTCTAGTCATACAGGAAATGTAATGTATGGTCAGCTTACTGTTACGTCATGTATTCTATACTTTATAGTTACTGTAGGGTCTAGTCATACAGGAAATGTAATGTATGGTCAGCTTACTGTTACGTCATGTATTCTATACTGTATAGTTACTGAAGGGGTCTAATCATACAGGAAATGTAATGTATGGTCAGCTTACTGTTACGTCATGTATTCTATACTTTATAGTTACTGTAGGGGTCTAGTCATACAAGAAATGTAATGTATGGTCAGCTTACTGTTACTTCATGTATTCTATACTGTATAGTTACTGTAGGGGTCTAGTCATACAGGAAATGTGATGTATGGTCAGCTTACAACGGACTGTTAGTTCATGTGTTCTATACTATATAGTTACTGCAGGGGTCTAATCATACAGGAAATGTAATGTATGGTCAGCTTACAACGGACTGTTACTTCATGTATTCTATACTTTATACTAACTGTAGGGGTCTAGTCATACAGGAAATGTAATGTATGGTCAGCTTACTGTTACGTCATGTATTCTATACTTTATAGTTACTGTAGGGGTCTAATCATACAGGAAATGTAATGTATGGTCATCTTTAAGCAAGTGTTTCATTATTTTTTGCATTTCACGTGTAAAACATCACAGTTATTGAGGGAGTAAGTCAGTAAGTTGTACATACTTTTCCAGGAATTTGTTTGGTAGATCTTCCTCTCTGTTGACAAGCTTCCATAGGAACTCAAGAACATGGCCACCACTGTCTTCAGTTACCTGGTGACAATAAGGTAAAGTGTCTCCAGTGACAATCTCAGTTTTAGGTAATGTCTCAGGGACCTGGGGGCAGGGTGATGAGACCTTACTGTTTAGCCCCTGGGGGCAGGGTGATGAGACTTTACTGTTTTAGCCCCTGGGGACAGGGTGATGAGACTTTACTGTTTTAGCCCCTGGGGGCAGGCAGGGTGATGAGACCTTACTCTGTTAGCCCCTGGGACAGGGTGATGAGACTTAACTGTTTTAGCCCCTATGATGAGATGAGACTTTACTGTTTTAGCCCCCCGGGACAGGGTGATGAGACTTTACTGTTTTAGCCCCTGGGGGCAGGGTGATGAGACCTTACTGTTTTAGCCCCTGGGGGCAGGGTGATGAGACTTAACTGTTTTAGCTCCTGGGGCCTCACCTTTCCATTTGCTGGGCCCTGCCCTTAGTTCTGTCCATGCCGTTGCTCAGTTAAGTAATATAAGATTTTAAAGGAAGGGGTGACGAAAACTGATATAAGCCGTACCATGACATTTGAACCAGGTGATTGGTAGCTAAAACACACACCCATCGCCCATCGATTTAAATTACTAGAACTTTCGCGGGGCTCCAGCAGATCCCTTAAATGAAATCAAATTGTTGAGTTGGAACAGAATATCCTCACTGATTGTTATGATTATTTCATATTATTATTTGACAAGGTCATTATAGCTTGCTTGGCAAAGGATCATTGTATTTTTTAACAGTGAATATTACTAATTTTGTTGATAGGGATCTTTGTATTTTACCACGAATTTTCACTTTCAAATTTTCCTGAGAGTGATCATTGTATTTTTTAACAGTGAATATTACTAATTTTGTTGATAGGGATCTTTGTATTTTACCACGAATTTTCACTTTCAAATTTTCCTGAGAGTGATCATTGTATTTTTTAACAGTGAATATTACTAATTTTGTTGATAGGGATCTTTGTATTTTACCACGAATTTTCACTTTCAAATTTTCCTGAGAGTGATCATTGTATTTTTTAACAGTGAATATTACTAATTTTGTTGATAGGGATCATTGTATTTTACAGCGAATTTTCACTTTCAAATTTTCCTGAGAGTGATCATTGTATTTTTTAACAGTGAATATTACTAATTTTCTAGGAGGTCTCATACTAATGATTTGTAATGGAATTTCTGAACTAACATGAGTAATATCTGCATACTTTCGGCAAACTGTCAGGGCCTTGGGGATAGATTAAAGAGGAAAGATGTCTTTTCGTACCTGAGAGACAAACAGTACGGTATATTTTGCTTACAGGACACACATTTTACATCAGACCAAGAAAATATCATTAGAAATGAATGGGGTTATGACTGCTACTTTAGTTCTTTTGCATCCAACTCACGGGGTATTACTATTTTACTTAATAACAACTTTGAAAGCAAAGTTCATAAAGAGAAGAAAGACTTAAATGGTAATTTTCTTGTGCTTGACATTGATATTGAAGGTTCCAGAACAACTCTTATCTCACTATACGGCCCGAATCGAGACAGCCCAGATTTCTATGATCTAATTTCAGATACAATAGAGACTTTTGATAATGATAAGATAATAATATGTGGGGATTTTAACCTTGTTTTGAACCCAGATTTCGACTATGATGATAATTACAGAAATCTACACAATAATAGTGCCTAGGGAAAAGATTTTGGAGTTTATTGAAAATTATAGCCTGATCGATATTTATAGGGAATTGCATCCTAACAGTAGAAGATACACTTGGCGTCGAACTAACCCAATAAAACAAGCCAGACTAGATTTTTTCCTGGTTTCAGAAAATCTTTTATCTAGTATTAACAAGTCTAATATTGAGCCAAGCTATAGGTCAGACCATTCAGCCGTAGTATTATCTCTGAAAATAAACGAATTCAAAAGAGGGAGGGGTTTTTGGAAACTGAATAATTCCTTGCTTAATGAACCAGATTATTTAGATATGATAAAACAAACTATTGAGACTGTCAAGTTACAATACTGCCCGCCTGTGTATAACTTTAACACTTTGTCTAACATTCCAAATAGTGATATTCAATTCCTAATTAACGATCAATTATTTTTAGAAACATTGCTGATGGAAATAAGGGGAAAGTCTATTTCATATGCATCTTTTAGGAAAAAGCAACAGAATATGAGAGAAGAAGAGTTAAAGAAAATAATAGAAACTTTAGAAGGTAATTCAGACTCTGACCAGGATGAAATTAGTGATAAGAAAAAGCAATTAGAGTCTATTCGTTTGAAAAAGATTAGAGGTAGCATGATAAGATCAAGAGCAAAATGGATTGAGGAGGGGGAGAAACCAACATCATATTTTTTTAACCTAGAAAATAGAAATTTTACTTCAAAAATCATTCCGAAGATACAGAAGGAAGATAATGTTGTAATTACTAATCAGGATGAAATATTAAATGAAGTGCGATTATTTTATGAGGAATTATATAGATTTAGAGAAGTTGATGATGTTAATCTTGATGTGTTTCTTGAAGGCTGTGGTGTTCCAAAGCTAAGCGAGTATGATGCAAATGGTTTGGAAGGTAAAATATCTTTGAATGAAGCTGGCTATGTTTTAAAAAATATGAAAAATAATAAGAGTCCAGGATCTGACGGTTTTACAGCAGAATTTTTTAAGGTATTCTGGTATTACCTGGGTGATTTTGTTGTTCGTTCAATTAATTATAGTTTTTCAGTAGGTCAACTGTCAATCACACAAAGACAAGGAGTTATAACTTGTATTCCTAAGGGAGATAAGTCACGTCATTTTTTGAAAAACTGGAGACCCATTTCACTACTAAATATCACGTATAAAATAGCTTCTGGAATTATATCCCATCGAATAAAATCAGTTTTAGGAAAGCTCATTAATGAAGATCAGACAGGATTTTTAGCGGGGCGCTACATTGGGGAAAACATTCGTACAGTATATGATATAATGCACTATGCAGAGGATCTCAACATCCCAGGTATGTTACTTATGATAGATTTTGAAAAAGCATTCGATTCAGTTTCATGGAATTTTATCAATAACGTATTAGAATATTTTAACTTTGGGACAGATATAAGGAATTGGGTTAATATTCTTCATAATAATGTTTTTTCTTCAATTAATCAGGGTGGTAATATTTCTTCATCAATTAGCATACAGCGTGGTTGTCGTCAAGGGGATCCCATTGCCCCATATATCTTCATCCTTTGTGTTGAGGTTTTAGCAGCACGAATAAGAAACAATAGAAACATCAAGGGAATACAACTCCAAAATATAGATATTCTGAATGTACAATATGCAGATGACACAGGATTAATTCTAGATGGTTCAGAGATGTCTTTAAAAGAATCAATTACTGAATTAAATAGTTTTGCCAATATTTCAGGGCTTAATATTAATACTAATAAAACTCAGGTAATATGGATTGGCAGTAAAAAATACAGTCAGGAAACTTTTTTACCCGAACTGAATCTGATTTGGGGAAAAGACAAATTCACTTTTTTAGGAATAGACTTTTCTGTGGATCTTGGTGAAATCCCTAGAATGAATTTTGACAAAAAGTTGGTGAAACTTAAATCTCTAATTAATATATGGAGTAGGAGGAACTTTACACCGCTTGGTAAAATTAACATAATCAAATCCTTACTAATCTCTCAATTTAATTATCTATTTATTACCCTACCAAGTCCACCTGTAAAATATATTACTAAACTGAATTCTATATTATTCAACTTTTTGTGGGGTGGTAAACCTCATAAAATAAAAAAGGATGTTGTTATTCAAGATTATGTAGATGGAGGTTTGAAAATGGTTGATCTGCATGCATTTATCGATTCCCTTAAGCTAAGTTGGGTCAGGAGAGTTTTTCAGTCATCAGGGAAATGGAATGTACTTTTAAATTTGACTGTTGATATAAAAAAATTACAAAATTGTGGCAAGGAATATATTAGTACATGTGTTTCTAATTGTAAAAATAAATTTTGGAAGGAAATCTTCAAATGTTGGGTTAGATTGAATAACTCAAATTATATGAGGGTGATACGCCAAGATTCTATATTAAAAACACCACTTTGGTATAACAATGACATCCAAGTAGGGAATAAATTTGTTTTCTATCCACACTGGTTTAAAGCCACTGTTTATACTATAAATGACCTTGTCAAAAATATTTGTGATATGACTTTTTATTCCCTTAATGAATTCCGTCAAAACTATAGAATAAATACAAATTTTCTACAATATCATGGTCTAGTCACAGCTGTAAAGCATTTTCTTAGAAGATTTGAGTTTATGATAGAAAGACCAGACTTACCATTTTTACCATCAAACATAGAAATATTTTATAAGAGTAAAAAGGGATCTAAAGACTTTTATAACTGCATCATTACAGCACCTTCAACACCAAATGGGGTAAGAAAATGGAATGAAGAATTTGACTTTGAGTTTAATCATGAAAAATGGGTTAAAATACTTAAACTTCCATTTACTATCACGAAAAGTTCTAAATTGCAATGGTTTCAAGTTAGAATTTTACATCATATTCTAGTAACTAACACTTTTCTTTTTAAAATAAACATATACCCTAGTCCTTTATGTACACTCTGTAACATGGAAAGAGAAACTATTGTCCATTGTCTATGGGAATGCACAGAAGTGCAGGAACTACTACAGCGATTTGAAACTTTATGTGACATTTTCCTCATTCCTATTTTTATAAATAAAGAATCTTTTCTTTTTGGTATACTATCATCTCAAGCAAATATGGTTGATAACGAAATTTTAGTAATTATAAAACACTTCATCTATAAAAGTAGATGCCTACATAAATCTTTGAGTCTGAATGCTCTTATCAATGTCATTAAAGACCACTTCATTGTTCAGAAATATATCATCAGCAGCAAAAATGAATACATGAAAAGGAAATTTGAAATTAATTGGAGGAAATGGAAAGCCATTGTTGAAATGTAACAGTAGTACAAATAATATTATTAATACTGTATGCCCATCTTACATGTTTTTTATTGTTAATGCTATCGCATGCTCTGACTTTTGCCTATTGTTCGAAAATGTAATGTTTTATTAATACTCAAATTATACAAGGAATTTTGAATATATTTCGGATATTTTAGCTATGGGACCTCTAACTTCCTTTTCTTTCCTACCTACACCCTTTCTCTCTCTCTCTCTCTCTCTCTCTCTCTTTATTGTTCTCTTTCTATTTTGTGTGTGTCTCTGTCTCCTACAATATTATAAATTTTCCTGGAAAGGACTGTTGTATTTCACAGCAAATTTTCAATTATAAATTTTCCTGGAAGGGACTGTTGTATTTCACAGCAAATTTTCAATTATAAATTTTCCTGGGAGGAACTGCTGTATTTTACAGAGAATTTACACTTACAAATTTTCCTGAGAGGGACAGCTGTATTTTACAGTGACACTTACAAATTTTCCTGAGAGGGACCGCTGTATTTTACAGTGACACTTACAAATTTTCCTGAGAGGGACAGCTGTATTTTACAGTGACACTTACAAATTTTCCTGAGTGGGACCACTGTATTTTACAGTGACACTTACAAATTTTCCTGAGTGGGACGGCTGTATTTTACAGTGACACTTACAAATTTTCCTGAGTGGGACGGCTGTATTTTACAGTGACACTTACAAATTTTCCTGAGTGGGACCGCTGTATTTTACAGTGACACTTACAAATTTTCCTGAGTGGGACAGCTGTATTTTACAGTGACACTTACAAATTTTCCTGAGTGGGACGGCTGTATTTTACAGTGACACTTACAAATTTTCCTGAGTGGGACAGCTGTATTTTACAGTGACACTTACAAATTTTCCTGAGTGGGATGGCTGTATTTTACAGTGACACTTACAAATTTTCCTGAGAGGGACCGCTGTATTTTGCCCACCATGTAGCCTCCCCTAAACAGGGTGGTCCATAACTCACTTCGGAGTACATCCTGTTCTGCAGACTCTTCTGCATTCATCAGAGGGTCTTTGTCTGAATCTGCAAAACAAAAATTTGAGTTAATGGAGACAGGTCAGGCACTGGTTATAGAATATGGAAATCACTTTTCCCTTTTAAGTTTATACTATCTTGAAGACATTAACATCATCATTTAACAGGTGTTGTGCATGAGGGATTGAAATACAGGAGAAAAGCAAATATTATATAAATATAAAATGGCAGGAAAGAAGACATTTTTTTTTCAAAATGCATTCTAGATGTTTTTTTGATGATTATCCAGTGTAATTTTAAGGAATTTTATTTACTTTAAAAAGGCTTTGGTTGCATTTTAGTTCTGCTGAGCATTTAAGAATTACTTTAAAACCTCAGTTGAATAGGCATTGTATCATTAAGTTTAATTCTTTGATCGATTAATCTGTGATGGCCTCATATTTTGTTTTGTTTTTTGTTTTGCTCTTAGATATATCTAAATATTGTCATGTTACTTGATAAACCACATTGCAATTCCCTATATATAAGATTCCTGTGAATTACTCTCCCAGTATATTTTAGTTCCCAAGTTTTTAAATTGTACTCAATTTACTGCTTTTTCCTCTCTATGTATTAACTGATCTGTATCATGACTAGATATTTGACAACTTTCGTTAGAAGAATCTTGTCTCGGAAATTGAATTTGTTATAGATATTTGGGCCAACCACTGGCCTGGACCATCTTGGTGGTTCTTCCAATACTTTGGTAGCCTAAGGCCACAGGACCACAGATAGTATCGAACCCTGACAGCACCTAATAAAATACTCTGAACATAACACACTTATTTTCTTATTTTCTAAGAATATGTGAAAAACACAATATTTCAGGTGTCAAAAAAACTTACATGGATGTGAGTTGAGAGTACAGCCACACATTCGACCAAGCATCTTTGTGAGGCTGAGTTGAAGGTCAAAAGGCCATGATAGAGGAATGTCTGGGCTTCCCCTCGCTGTCACCTAGGTAACAAAACACTGTTGAGTAGATATTGTCGAGACAATCTAGTATTACAAAATGCTTTCTTCAATAATTAGATCATGAATATTTCCTAAAAATTACATGTTACAGGAATATATGTCTGAGTATATGTATTACTTGAAAATAAAATGTTGATGCTAGGATCCTTACTGTTATCATGAATTATGTGTGGACCTGGACACAGGTGAGAAAGTGGAATGTAAGGAATGTGGACATGTAAAACACTTTACTGGGACGGATAATACTACTCCTGGATGATCACTTCTCTTCTGGCTTTCAGACTTTAAACACGAGACTAGTAGTTGCTTGTCTCTCACTGTCTCACTGTTCTCACGGTCTCACTGTGTTTCTCACTTATCTCAATATGTTTCTCAGTCTCTCACTGACTGTCTAACTGTCTCTCACCCTATTTCTGTCTCACTTTGTCTCTCATTATTTTTCTCACTTATTGTTTCTCACTATATTTCTCATCATGCTTCTCATTGTGTCTCTCACTGTTTCTCACTGTCTCATTATTTCCCAGTCTCACTATTTCTCACTGTGTTTTTCACTGTCTCACTGTGTTTCTCACTATTTCTCACTGTGTTTCTCACTGTGTTTCTCACTGTATTTCTCACTATGTTTCTCACTGTGTTTCTCACTGTGTTTCTCACTGTATTTCTCACTGTGTTTTTCACTGTCTCACTGTGTTTCTCACTGTTTCTCACTGTTTCTCACTGTTTCGCACTGTGTTTCTCACTGTGTTTCTCACTGTGTTTCTCACTGTTTTCATTGTGTTTCTCACTGTGTTTCTCACTGTCTCTCACTGTCACTACAGTAGAGGTATCTATATGAAGTAACAGAAGCCTTGGAGAAGCTATAATTTTGATCATTAAGTTTAGCATTGAATTCAGCTTCGATCAATAATATTGTCAAGCATTATGTAATAAGAGTTAGTCCCTTGAGTAGCCAGGTGAGTTCAAATGTGTGAATACTATCTTTGTCTATTGTAGGGTTCTTTTGATAACTGGAATGAACATCGTCAAAATGATAGCAAAGGTTGATGCTTTCTGTTAAAACATGAATCCTCCCCCTGGAATATACACTTAATCTATCTATTTAGTATTTTAAAGAAACACTACTCCTCTAACCTTAAATTTATACCCCCACTCTGTGTTACTGCTGTCGGAGTGAAACAGGAAATGGAGGTGTGGTCCACTGAAGTTTATCTGACGTGGCCATTTGGGTGTGCCTACTTTCTGGTCAAACCTCATTTGTAGACCTTTAGCGTCAGTAAATACTAAGTAGTCATACCTGTAAATATACATAAAAGGTACTTGTGATATAGATATACATCACAGATACTTGTAATATAGATATACATCAGAGATACCTGTAATATAGATATACATCTGATACCTGTAATACAGATATACATCACAGATACCTGTAATATAGATATACAGATACCTGTAATATAGAGATACATCCCAGATACCTGTAATATAGATATACATCATAGATACCTGTAATACAGATATACATCAGATACCTGTAATATAGATATACATCACAGATACCTGTAATATAGATATACATCACAGATACCTGTAATATAGATATACATCACAGATACCTGTAATATAGATATACATCTGATACCTGTAATACAGATATACATCAGATACCTGTAATATAGATATACATCAGATATCTGTAATATAGATATACATCAGATACCTGTAATATAGATATACATCAGATACCTGTAATATAGATATACATTACAGATACCTGTAATATAGATATACATCAGTGATACCTGTAATATAGATATACATTAGATACCTGTAATATAGATATACATCACAGATACCTGTAATATAGATATACATCAGTGATACCTGTAATATAGATATACATCAGATACCTGTAATATAGATATACATCACAGATACCTGTAGATAATACAAATCACAGATTAAACCTGGAATTAGATTATACATCATGTATACCTGTAATATAGATTAGACAATCAGATACCTGTAATATAGATATACACAACACATCAGATACCCTGTAATATAGATATACATCAGATACCTGGTATATAGATATACATGCAGTGCATACCTGTAATATAGATATAACATCAGATACCTGTAATAGAGATATTAAAACATCAGATCCTGTAATAAGAGATTAGACATCAGATACCTGTAAGTATAGATATACATCACAGATACCTGTAATATAGATATACAGATACCTGTAATATAGATATACATCAGTGATACCTGTAATATAGATATACATCGGTGATACCTGTAATATAGATATACATCACAGATACCTGTAATATAGATATACATCAGATACCTGTAATATAGATATACATCACAGATACCTGTAATAGCAGATATAAATCAGTGATACCTGTATATTAGAATATAACATCAGTGATACCTGTAATATAGATATACATCACAGATACTGTAATATAGATATACATCACAGATACCTGTAATATAGATATACATCACATATACCTGTAATATAGATATACATCACAGATACCTGTAATATAGATATACATCACAGATACCTGTAATATAGATATACATCACAGATACCTGTAATATAGATATACATCAGAGATACTGTGTTAGGTAAACTTGATAACTCTTGTGGTAAATTTTACCTTCATTAAAAGTTTGGAAGAAAGCTGTGACCAGATACACTGACTGTGGTAGTATTAACAGAAGGAAACTGTCTGTACCTAAGAATGCATGACTCTAGAAGTAGTATACATACCGTCTCTCTGTTTCACACCTGGTATCAAAATCGACCATAAATTTATCAGCACCTGGACAGCTGAAAACCTGAAATCATACACCACAACAGGTATTACGTACGGTATATGTTTACATGACAATGCCACAACAGGTATTACATACGGTATATGTTTACATGACAATGCCACAACAGGTATTACGTACGGTATATGTTTACATGACAATGCCACAACAGGTATTATGTATGGTATATGTTTACATGACAATGTCACAATGTAAACAAAGTGAGATTTAATGAACAATAAATGTAGCTTAATGTCATGATGTTATAGATGTTGTAGTTACACCATTAAACTCAGCCTACCTGTATGAGATGTTGTAGTTACACAATTAAACTCAGCCTACCTGTATGAGATGTTGTAGCTACACCATTAAACTCGGCCTACCTGTATGAGATGTTGTAGTTACACCATTAAACTCAGCCTACCTGTATGAGATGTTGTATTTACACCATTAAACTCGGCCTACCTGTGTGAGATGTTGTAGTTACACCATTAAACTCAGCCTACCTGTGTGAGATGTTGTAGTTACACCATTAAACTCGGCCTACCTGTATGAGATGTTGTAGCTACACCATTAAACTCAGCCTACCTGTATGAGATGTTGTAGTTACACCTGTGAGAGATGTTGTAGTTACACCATTAAACTCATCCTACCTGTGTGAGATGTTGTAGGTACACCATTAAACTCGGCCTACCTGTGAGATGTTGTAGTTACACCATTAAACTCAGCCTACCTGTGTGAGATGTTGTAGTTACACCATTGAACTCAGCCTACCTGTGTGAGATGTTGTAGCTACACCATTAAACTCACCCTACCTGTATGAGATGTTGTAGTTACACCATTAAACTCGGCCTACCTGTATGAGATGTTGTAGCTACACCATTAAACTCGGCCTACCTGTATGAGATGTTGTAGTTACACCATTAAACTCGGCCTACCTGTGAGATGTTGTAGTTACACCATTAAACTCAGCCTACCTGTGAGAGATGTTGTAGTTACACCATTAAACTCAGCCTACCTGTGTGAGATGTTGTAGTTACACCTGTGAGAGATGTTGTAGTTACACCATTAAACTCAGCCTACCTGTGAGAGATGTTGTAGTTACACCATTAAACTCAGCCTACCTGTGAGAGATGTTGTAGTTACACCATTAAACTCAGCCTACCTGTATGAGATGTTGTAGTTACACCATTAAACTCAGCCTACCTGTATGAGATGCTGTAGTTGTGTGCTGTAGTTACACCATTAAACTCAGCCTACCTGTGTGAGATGTTGTAGTTACACCATTAAACTCATCCTACCTGTATGAGATGTTGTAGTTACACCATTAAACTCGGCCTACCTGTGTGAGATGTTGTAGTTACACCATAAAACTCATCCTACCTGTGTGAGATGTTGTAGTTGCACCATTAAACTCGGCCTACCTGTGTGAGATGTTGTAGTTACACCATTAAACTCATCCTACCTGTGTGAGATGTTGTAGCTACACCATTAAACTCACCCTACCTGTATGAGATGTTGTAGTTACACCATTAAACTCGGCCTACCTGTGAGATGTTGTAGTTACACCATTGAACTCAGCCTACCTGTGTGAGATGTTGTAGTTACACCATTAAACTCATCCTACCTGTGTGAGATGTTGTAGTTACACCATTAAACTCGGCCTACCTGTGAGATGTTGTAGTTACACCATTAAACTCAGCCTACCTGTATGAGATGTGTAGTTACACCTGTATGAGATGTTGTAGTTACACCACTTTCAACTCAGCCTACCTGTATGAGATGTTGTAGCTACACCATTAAACTCGGCCTACCTGTGAGATGTTGTAGTTACACCATTAAACTCAGCCTACTTGTGTGAGATGTTGTATTTACACCATTAAACTCAGCTTACCTGTATGAGATGTGTAGTTACACCTGTATGAGATGTTGTAGTTACACCATTAAACTCAGCCTACCTGTATGAGATGTTGTAGCTACACCATTAAACTCGGCCTACCTGTGAGATGTTGTATTTACACCATTAAACTCGGCCTACCTGTATGAGATGTTGTAGCTACACCATTAAACTCGGCCTACCTGTGTGAGATGTTGTAGTTACACCATTAAACTCGGCCTACCTGTATGAGATGTTGTATTTACACCATTAAACTCGGCCTACCTGTGTGAGATGTTGTAGTTACACCATTAAACTCGGCCTACCTGTGTGAGATGTTGTAGTTACACCATTAAACTCGGCCTACCTGTATGAGATGTTTTAGGTACACCATTAAACTCAGCCTACCTGTATGAGATGTTGTAGTTACACCAGTAAACTCAGCCTACCTGTATGAGATGTTGTAGTTACACCATTAAACTCGGCCTACCTGTGTGAGATGTTGTAGTTATACCATTAAACTCAGCCTACCTGTGTGAGATGTTGAAGTTACACCATTAAACTCAGCCTACCTGTCAGATGTTGTAGTTATACCATTAAACTCGGCCTACCTGTGTGAGGTGTTGATTATTTTCATAGCTGTGTGAGGATTCCACCTCCCAAGTCCGTAACACAATATCCTCTGTCTGTACAGTATCCCAGTGCTCACTACTGATCTGTAACCAAAACAAATAACAACTTACTTCATTTTACTGGACTCTCTCATACTGTATAGTGACATATAATATATCAGCCTGTTATTGTTTACTACCTGACTCTGTCCATTACTAGGTTTTATCTGAGTGTAGTGATATATTAGAGACAGTACTATGACATACATTAGAGAAATACAGGACTATGACCTACAGTACTATGACATACAGTACTATGACATACAGTATTATGACATACAGTACTATGACATACATTAGAGACATACAGTACTATGACATACATTAGAGACATACAGTACTATGACATACAGTATTATGACATACAGTACTATGACATACAGTACTATGACATACAGTACTATGACATACAGTACTATGACATACAGTACTAGGACATACAGTACTGACATACAGTACTATGACATACATTAGAGACATACAGTACTATGACATACAGTATTATGACATACAGTACTATGACATACAGTACTATGACATACAGTACTATGACATACAGTACTAGGACATACAGTACTATGACATACAGTACTATGACATACATTAGAGACATACAGTACTATGACATACATTAGAGACATACAGTACTATGACATACAGTATTATGACATACAGTACTATGACATACAGTACTAGGACATACAGTACTGACATACATTAGAGACATACAGTTCTATGACATACAGTACTATGACATACAGTACTATGACATACAGTACTATGACATACAGTACTATGACATACATTAGATACATACAGTACTATGACATACATTAGAGACATACATTAGAGAAATACAGTACTATGGCATACAGTACTATGACATACAGTATTATGACATACAGTACTATGACATACAGTATTATGACATACAGTACTATGGCATACAGTACTATGACATACAGTACTGACATACATTAGATACATACAGTACTATGGCATACAGTACTATGACATACAGTACTACGACATACATTAGAGACATACAGTACTATGACATACAGTACTATGACATACATTAGAGACATACAGTACTATGACATACATTAGAGACATACAGTACTATGACATACAGTACTATGACATACAGTACTATGACATACAGTACTATGACATACATTAGAGACATACAGTACTATGACATACAGTACTATGACATACATTAGAGACATACAGTACTATGACATACAGTACTATGACATACATTAGATACATACAGTACTATGACATACATTAGATACATACAGTACTATGACATACAGTACTATGACATACAGTACTATGACATACAGTACTATGACATACAGTACTATGACATACATTAGACATACAGTACTATGACATACAGTACTATGACATACAGTACTATGACATACATTAGAGACATACAGTACTATGACATACAGTACTATGACATACAGTACTGACATACAGTACTGACATACAGTGCTATGACATACAGTACTATGACATACATTAGAGACATACAGTACTATGACATACATTACTACGACATACAGTACTACGACATACATTAGACATACAGTACTATGACATACATTAGATACATACAGTACTATGGCATACAGTACTATGACATACAGTACTGACATACATTACTATGACATACAGTACTACGACATACATTAGACATACAGTACTATGACATACAGTACTATGACTTACATTAGAGACATACAGTACTATGACATACATTAGAGACATACAGTACTATGACATACAGTACTATGACATACAGTACTATGACTTACATTAGAGACATACAGTACTATGACATACAGTACTATGACATACAGTACTATGACATACATTAGAGACATACAGTACTATGACTTACATTAGAGACATACAGTACTATGACATACATTAGAGACATACAGTACTATGACATACAGTACTATGACATACAGTACTATGACATACAGTACTATGACATACAGTACTATGACATACAGTACTATGACATACAGTACTATGACATACATTAGAGACATACAGTACTATGACATACAGTACTATGACATACATTAGAGACATACAGTACTATGACATACATTAGAGACATACAGTACTATGACATACAGTATTATGACATACAGTACTATGACATACATTAGATACATACAGTACTATGACTTACATTAGAGACATACAGTACTATGACATACAGTACTATGACATACATTAGAGACATACAGTACTATGACATACATTAGAGACATACAGTACTATGACATACAGTACTATGACATACATTAGAGACATACAGTACTATGACATACAGTACTATGACATACAGTACTGACATACATTAGAGACATACAGTACTATGACATACAGTACTATGACATACATTAGAGACATACATTAGAGACATACAGTACTATGACATACAGTACTATGACATACAGTACTATGACATACATTAGAGACATACAGTACTATGACATACAGTACAATGACATACAGTACTACGGCATACAGTACTGACATACATTAGAGACATACAGTACTATTTCATTTCAGAAATATTTTATTAACAATACAAATATAAATAAATACAAAGTATTGTCAAAAGAATAAGACAACAGGCGCAATGCCTATATCAGTCTTCTTCTATTACTTCCGGTTAGGCTTGGTAGAAAGATGATATGTTTCACTTTATTATTTCTACAGAAATTATATATCATTACATGTATAGTATCTAATTCAAAAAGGGATTACTGTAAGGAATTATATGTTCATCATGAAATTAAATAGAATAGGTGTTATAATTATAGAGATAACTACTATTCAAAATTACTTAGTAAGAAAACAAAACTATTATTTGATAAAGTGAAGACACAACATATTTCCACCAAGCCTAAAATGAAAAGTTATATGTAATGTAATAAACAACAATAACTCACTCACACACATTCATTCATACTTTCATACTAGAATGTTATAAGGATGAATATTTAACATAACAAACTTGCTATAATAGTTGAGTAAATGTATATAATTGTATTACTACTAAAGACAGTATTACATATAGTTTCTTATTTATACACAGAAAAACGTTTTGAGGATTTAATATATAAGTTTACATGATATAGAATAGAGATATTTAAATGATCAGGAGCATTAATGATGCCACACACTAGGCATTGAAGATTTATATAACCTAACAAGTTGTAGATGGATAGAATATGGTGCCTAGAATTGGAATACATGGGACATTGAAAGAAAAAATGCACTAAATCTTCACTAGGAGCACCACATACACAGGATGGGTTATCAATCAGGTGATCAAAATGTTTATCATAATTAAGGTCACTTTTAAAATTTCTAAGTTGGCATAAAATTATGTTAAGTTGTCTGGGAGCAGAATTAATGAAAAGTTCAGAAATAGTTATATCATTAGTAGTTTTTAACTTACATTTAAAAGAAGAAATTGTAATAGAGTCTCTAATGGAAATATCAAGTGAATTCCACATAGTCATAGTTGAAGGAAAAAAATACAGTACTATGACATACATTAGAGACATACAGCACTATGACATACAGTACTATGACATACATTAGAGACATACAGTAATATGACATACAGTACTATGACATACAGTACTATGACATACATTAGAGACATACAGTACTATGGCATACATTAGAGACATACAGTAATATGACATACAGTACTATGACATACATTAGAGACATACAGTACTATGACATACATTAGGAAAGAGCGTTGGGAGTAGCGTGGCCAGTTTCTGTAGCTCCTGAGACAGAGGCTGGAACTTCTGTATTAGAACAACTCGTGACTCCGAGTCACAATAATCACAAAGGTATGTCAGCGTCAACACCTGTAAAAATAACCATACATATAGATTATTAACATTAAAACTTGGTACATCTCTCACTTAGTCAACATTTACACAGGTCAGAGGTATAAACTTGGTATATCTCTCACTTAGTCAACATTTACACAGGTCAGAGGTATATACTTGGTACATCTATCACTTAGTCAACATTTACACCTGTCAGAGATATAAACTTGGTACATCTCTTACTTAGTCAACATTTACACCGGTCAGAGGTATAAACTTGGTACATCTCTCACTTAGTCAACATTTACACAGGTCAGAGGTATAAACTTAGTACATCCACACGTAGTCAACATTTACACAGGTCAGAGGTATAAACTTGGTACATCTCTCATTTAGTCAACGTTTACACAGGTCAGAGGTATAAACTTGGTATATCTCTCACTTAGTCAACATTTACACAGGTCAGAGGTATATACTTGGTACATCTATCACTTAGTCAACATTTACACCTGTCAGAGATATAAACTTAGTACATCTCTCATTTAGTCAACATTTACACAGGTCAGATCTCACTTAGTCAACATTTACACAGGTCAGAGGTATAAACTTGGTATATCTCTCACTTAGTCAACATTTACACCTGTCAGAGATATAAGCTTAGTACATCTCTCATTTAGTCAACATTTACACAGGTCAGATCTCACTTAGTCAACATTTACACAGGTCAGAGGTATAAACTTGGTATATCTCTCACTTAGTCAACATTTACACAGGTCAGATCTCACTTAGTCAACATTTACACAGGTCAGAGGTATAAACTTGGTATATCTATCACTTAGTCAACATTTACACCTGTCAGAGATATAAACTTGGTACATCTCTTACTTAGTCAACATTTACACCGGTCAGAGGTATAAACTTGGTACATCTCTCACTTAGTCAACATTTACACAGGTCAGAGGTATAAACTTAGTACATCCACACGTAGTCAACATTTACACAGGTCAGAGGTATAAACTTGGTACATCTCTCATTTAGTCAACGTTTACACAGGTCAGAGGTATAAACTTGGTATATCTCTCACTTAGTCAACATTTACATAGGTCAGAGGTATAAACTTGGTATATCTCTCACTTAGTCAACATTTACACCTGTCAGAGGTATAAACTTGGTACATCTCTCATTTAGTCAACATTTACACAGGTCAGATCTCACTTAGTCAACATTTACACAGGTCAGAGGTATAAACTTGGTATATCTCTCACTTAGTCAACATTTACACAGGTCAGAGGTATAAACTTGGTATATCTCTCACTTAGTCAACATTTACACAGGTCAGAGGTATAAACTTGGTACATCCACACATCAACATTTACACCGGTCAGAGGTGTAAACTTGGTATATCTATCACTTAGTCAACATTTACATAGGTCAGAGGTATAAACTTTGTAAATCTCTCACTTAGTCAACATTTACACCTGTCAGAGGTATAAACTTAGTACATCCCCACGTAGTCAACATTTACACCTGTCAGAGATATAAACTTGGTACATCTCTTACTTAGTCAACATTTACACCGGTCAGAGGTATAAACTTGGTACATCTCTCACTTAGTCAACATTTACACAGGTCAGAGGTATAAACTTAGTACATCCACACGTAGTCAACATTTACACAGGTCAGAGGTATAAACTTGGTACATCTCTCATTTAGTCAACGTTTACACAGGTCAGAGGTATAAACTTGGTATATCTCTCACTTAGTCAACATTTACACCGGTCAGAGGTATAAACTTGGTATATCTCTCACTTAGTCAACATTTACACCTGTCAGAGGTATAAACTTGGTACATCTCTCATTTAGTCAACATTTACACAGGTCAGATCTCACTTAGTCAACATTTACACAGGTCAGAGGTATAAACTTGGTATATCTCTCACTTAGTCAACATTTACACAGGTCAGAGGTATAAACTTGGTATATCTCTCACTTAGTCAACATTTACACAGGTCAGAGGTATAAACTTGGTACATCCACACATCAACATTTACACCGGTCAGAGGTGTAAACTTGGTATATCTATCACTTAGTCAACATTTACATAGGTCAGAGGTATAAACTTTGTAAATCTCTCACTTAGTCAACATTTACACCTGTCAGAGGTATAAACTTAGTACATCCCCACGTAGTCAACATTTACACCTGTCAGAGGTATAAACTTGGTATATCTCTCACTAAGTCAACATTTACACCGGTCAGAGGTATAAACTTGGTACATCTCTCACTTAGTCAACATTTACACAGGTCAGAGGTATAAACTTGGTATATCTATCACTTAGTCAACATTTACACTGGTCAGATCTCACTTAGTCAACATTTACACCGGTCAGAGGTATAAATGTGGTACATTTCTTACTTAGTCAACATTTACACCGGTCAGAGGTACATGTATAAATATGTGGTATTAACATGGTTCAGTGCAACTTCACAAAACCAATCACCTCTTGATATCAATCAAAATAGCATGGTTTGGAATTGATCCTTCTTTATTATATTAATAAATAAAATCCAAAAACAAACCCTAGGAATTCCCAATACCAAACTGATTCCAGTTTGTATGAAATACCCAAAACTATTTCTGTAAACCAGACTCACATGAGTGAATAAAAAAAGAAATATGACAGGTTCCCCGGCCAACCAACCGTGAAATCAACATGTATGTCAATTGTTGTTGTGAAATTGTGGGGCATACATGTACAGTAGGTAAATAGGTACATGACACGGATGACTAGAGGAACATTGTGATTTAATTGTGTACTAATCAAAATGAGAAGAAATTGCCACACATCATTGAAGCAGTACAGTCTCAATCTGTTTATCATAAGAAAACAAGTAAAGATAGAAAGCTAGAGTTTCACATTTAATTTTCATGAGGACCTGAATGGGTTATTTTTGCAGCAGACAAATCGGCACACAATAAGGAAGCTAATAGTAGACTTGATTTCAAAATGCAAAAAAGATGTCCTAAATAATGTCGGTAGGAACTGGTAAATGTGTAAAATTATTGTCCTTATTTTTATTTGTAAAACTGACTAGTCAAAATGGATCACTTCTCAAAACCGAACCCTCTCAAAACTGGCCAAGTATCCATGTACGATGGGTTAAGTTGGCTACTTACCAGCTGTCTCACCACTGTACCCAGTAGAGACGTCTCCGCAGTACTGATCAGCTCACTCTGTTAATGATAATAGCCAAGGCATACTTTTAAACAAATATCAAAAAGAGCTCTGCAGGCGGGAGCATGATACGCCTGTCACTGGTAAAGCTACCACAGGAAAATGTAGCAATAAGCAATGAGGTAGATATGTTGGAAGTTTAAGCTCCAAGTTTGGAAATATATTTGATTTACATTTGTATAATATCTGAAATCATCCTTTTATGCTCTTTCTTACTATTATCTATATAATATTCTTATTTTAATGAAACTTACTACACACAGTAAATATTCAGGCATGATTTTGCAGCTAAGAAAACATTGTTGAACTTTTTAGAAAAAATGGGGAACCCCCGAAAAAGAAATTTATGTATAATTGTAAATTCCAAGTCAATTCATGAATTTAAAATATTTCTTAATCTAAAGAAGAAAACAGCTAAATTCAGCTAAATAGCTGAAAATAATCATGTCTGAATACTAATGTTTCATGATTAGAATTTGTTTGTTCAGATGCATTTGGTTAAGTTGCCAAATAACACCATGGACATACGTACAGCGCAGGGTATACCATATGACCCATAGTTGATTGGCAGATAAAAAACACTAATGTATGTTGAACATAATTGCTTCTAGTTGTACCGTGCAAAATCTTAGAGAAATTGAATAAGATATCGAAAATTTCTTGCATTTTCTAAACAATGCCCATATTTGGCAATGAAAGGGGCATGACTCTGCTAAAAATAATCACAAATTCCGTAACACAAACTCGCTTGAGCTATTATGCCATAGAATATTTGTAGCTAATGTTGATCTGTTATAATATGTACCGACTATAAATAAAGTTTGAATTGAATTTAATTGAATTGAGCAAGTTTCATAAAAATGAGTGGGTAAAGTAGGGGGTATTTTCCCCATTCAATCTGATGGAAATTAATTAAAACAACTTGACTCACAACTTTTTCTACATCCTTTTTCTGCATCAGTTTGCACGCTTCAGTAGCTCTGTCTGCCACAAAACCAGAGTCTGCAACACAATTCAAACTGAATTACACATTCAACAAATGATACATAAAGTCATGATTTTTATGTGACTGAGGGGTGATTTGAGGGAAACTTTTTATGTCATAAAGGGTGATTTGAGGGAAACTTTTTATGTCATAGAGGCTGATTTGAGGGAAACTTTTTATGTCATAGAGGGTGATTTGAGGGAAACTTTTTATATCATAGAGGGTGATTTGTGGGAAACTTTTTATGTCATAGAGGGTGATTTGTGGGAAACTTATTATGTCATAGAGGGTGATTTATGGGAAACTTTTTATGTCATTGAGGGGTGATTTGTGGGAAACTTTTTATGTCATTGAGGGGTGATTTATGGGAAACTTTTTATGTCATTGAGGGGTGATTTGTGGGAAACTTTTTATGTCATTGAGGGGTGATTTATGGGAAACTTTTTATGTCATTGAGGGGTGATTTATGGGAAACTTTTTATGTCATTGAGTGGTGATTTATAGGAAACTTTTTATGTTATTGAGGGGTGATTTGTGGGAAACTTTTTATGTCATAGAGGGGTGATTTATGGGAAACTTTTTATGTCATTGAGGGGTGATTTGTGGGGAACTTTTTATGTCATTGAGGGGTGATTTGTGGGAAACTTTTTATGTCATAGAGGGGTGATTTGTGGGAGACGTTTTATGTCATAGAGGGGTGATTTGTAGGAAACGTTTTATGTGACTGAGGAGTGTTTGTTGAAAAACATTTGATGTCACTGAGAGGTGATTTTTGGGAAAACGTTTTTTATCACTTGTACTGGGTGGTTATAACTAAGCATTATGTCAAATGAGTGATGACTAATCCATGTTATCATTTATAATAAATCACTAGATAGATGTCGCTATAATACTGTCATAACTTACACTGAGTGGTGACCTGAGAACACTAGATAGATGTCGCCGTAATACTGTCATAACTTACACTGAGTGGTGACCTGAGAACACTAGATAGATGTTGCTGTAATACTGTCATAACTTACACTGAGTGGTGACCTGAGAACACTAGATAGATGTAATACTGTCATAACTTACACTGAGTGGTGACCTGAGAACACTAGATAGATGTCGCCGTAATACTGTCATAACTTACACTGAGTGGTGACCTGAGAACACTAGATAGATGTTGCTGTAATACTGTCATAACTTACACTGAGTGGTGACCTGAGAACACTAGATAGATGTCGCTGTAATACTGTCATAACTTACACTGAGTGGTGACCTGAGAACACTAGATAGACGTCGCTGTAATACTGTCATAACTTACACTGAGTGGTGACCTGAGAACACTAGATAGATGTCGCTGTAATACTGTCATAACTTACACTGAGTGGTGACCTGAGAACACTAGATAGATGTCGCTGTAATACTGTCATAACTTACACTGAGTGGTGACCTGAGAACAGACTCCCTTGATGTCGGCCAAGTTACTGGGAGTCCCTTTGGCACTGTCAATCTCGTCAGGGGCCATTTGTGACCAGGCCCAGGCGAGGAGAGATGTTTGGAGTGATGACACGAGCTGGAGCAGGTGGACCACTTGTTCATGACTGTGACCACGCTCCATCATCAGACAGAACTCATGGAATGTCACATTTATCATGGTCTCCATTATCTCCAGAACCGGCTCTATGTGGAATGTCTGAAATATACCACTCATATATTATAATGTCTGAAATATACCACTCATATATTATAATGTCTGAAATATACCACTCATATATTATAATGTCTGAAATATACCACTCATATATTATAAATAGAGGTTACACAACGAGTGGTTGTTGGATATGGAATTTATTTCACACGAGTAAGTTATTTTTTAAAAGTTACAAAAGACACAAGCTTTAGCGAGTGTTTTTTGCAACTTTTAAAAAATAACTTACGAGTGTGAAATAAATTCCATATCCAACAATTTCGAGTCGTGTGACCTGTTTCTACCACAATAATATCGGCTTGAATCAAAAGGGAAACGTGGCCAAGTTTAATTTCGCGTATGCAAATAAAGTGTACCGGTGACGTCCGGGACCCGGTGATGTGACGTCATTAGATTATTGATGACGTCAATAACAATTGCAGCTTGGGTCAAAGTTCACCGTGTTAGCCAATCAAAATGTGTACAGAGTTTATACCACGTGTGGTATAAACATATTGTTAATCAACAGCTGTAATGATTAACTGATGGTCTGAGAGTTGAATAACACAGGGTATTGTGGTAGAATGTAAAATATACCACTCATATATTATAATGTCTGAAATATACCACTCATATATTATAATGTCTGAAATATACCACTCATATATTATAATGTCTGAAATATACCACTCATATATTATAATGTAAAACATATCAGTCTCTGTCATATATTATAATGTAAAATATACCAGTCTCTGTCAAATATTATAATGTAAAATATACCAGTCTCTGTCAAATATTATAATGTAAAATATACCAGTCTCTGTCATATATTATAATGTAAAATATACCAGTCTCTGTCATATATTATAATGCTGAAATATACCAGTCTCTGTCATATATTATAATGTAAAATAATATACCAGTCTCTGTCATATATTATAATGTAAAATATACCAGTCTGTGTCATATATTATAATGTAAAATATACCAGTCTCTGTCATATATTATAATGCTGAAATATACCAGTCTCTGTCATATATTATAATGTAAAATATACCAGTCTCTCTGTCATATATTATAATGTAAAATATACTAGTCTCTGTCAAATATTATAATGTAAAATATACCAGTTTCTGTCATATATTATAATGTAAAATATACCAGTCTCTGTCATATATTATAATGTAAAATATACCAGTCTCTGTCATATATTATAATGTAAAATATACCAGTCTCTGTCATATATTATAATGTAAAATATACCAGTCTCTGTCAAATATTATAATGTAAAATATACCAGTCTCTGTCATATATTATAATGTAAAATATACCAGTCTCTGTCAAATATTATAATGTAAAATATACCAGTCTCTGTCATATATTATAATGTAAAATATACCAGTCTCTGTGATATATCATAATGTCTGAAATATACCAGTTCAAGGATTATGTGTTTTTCAAAATTTAGTGAGGTAAAGATTTGTTGTTACAGCTGGACTCACCAACACGTCTGAAGGAGTTTTGGGGAGGTCAAGAAGTCCACTGGGGTCAACAGAGCTGAAGAATTGACACAAGGACTGGAAAACCAGCATCACAGATGGGGCCTCCGACAGGCTCTGTACCGTAACAAAAATTATCAGTAATTATGGGGCCTCCGACAGGTTCTGTATCATAACAAAAATTACCAGTTATTATGGGGCCCCCGACAGGCTCTGTATCGTAACAAAAATTACCAGTTATTATGGGGCCTCCGACAGGCTCTGTATTGTAACAAAAATTACCAGTTATTATGGGGCCCCCGACAGGCTCTGTATTGTAACAAAATTACCAGTTATTATGGGGCCTCTGACAGGCTCTGTACCGTAACAAAAACTACCAGTTATTATGGGGCCCCCGACAGGCTCTGTATCGTAACAAAATTACCAGTTATTATGGGGCCCCCGACAGGCTCTGTATCGTAACAGAAATTAGCAGTAATTATGGGGCCTCCGACAGGCTCTGTACCGTAACAAAAATTACCAGTTATTGTTGGGCCTCCGACAGGCTCTGTATCATTACAAGCAAACTTCAAAATTCATCAGAATGTAACATAAATATATATAATATTTAAAGAACAACTATTGAATGAAATTATTTTTTTTATTGATGGAAATTTATACAGAAATTAAAAAAAAAAATTTTTATAGACATATTTGTAAACCAAATACAGTGGAACTTCGTTAACTCGAACTCGGATAACTCGAATACCCCGCTTAACTCGAAGTACCTTGCCGGTCCCGGCCGAATTCTCTCTTTATCTTAGTAAAAAAAACTCGGAAAATTCGAATTCGGATAACTCGAAAAACTCGGATAATACGAAGTAAAAATTTGGTCCCAACAATAAAAATCCTACTTGAAATGTTCGAATAACACGAAGTATAATTTTCGTCGATCGGTGGCAAACGCCGACATTTTTTTAAGAGCTAAATTCCGTTTGTAATACTGAACATATCGGCACTACTAACCTATTATAAGTGTTTCATAAATTCATAAAAGAAATTGTCGGTTGAATCTTATAACAACAAGTCTTGGTGATAAAAAGTACTGCTTTACTAACATCAGGTAATTTCCCAAGGCGGTCGCCGATATCAGTACACACGATAGTCAACAACTCATCTAACAGTTACCCGTTCGCTCAAGCGGAACTAATCTCTGACACACCGGTAGATCTACCCAGCTGATGTTTTTACAGGTGAAGAAATGACACAGTCACCGGCGCCTATTAAATCTTTAAACTGCTGAAACAATAGCGTAATTACTGCCGAGGTGTTCAGAGTACAACTGTAACGGTCAGTGCTGTCTATTAAATCGGATAAAACGCCAACTCAGTTACAGTAACATTTTATACGCACATGCGCAGCCCAACTTCCGGTGCTAATACACATGGAAATGGCGTGGTTATCAATAAAAAGTAAGTAGGCTGATCAAACAGTATTTTATATATGTCCAATAAAAGGTAATGGTTCTGTTACGTTTTGTATGCAATCTGTGTTAAACTTAAACGGTTATTTGTTTTGACATTAATAACTTTTGTCGAATTCCGTTTTATCGTTTACCTTTTGCAAACATGACTTGCACATCAGATCGTTATTGAAGTGACTAAGTGAAAGAAACTTTATCGTGACTGTATATCGGCAAAACTACACCAAATTACAAGTGACATAACGAAACATTACATATATATTTACATGTATTGACCAGTCTTCACACTAAACTGATGAGCGACAGAGCGAAGTTATAATGATTAACCCTATAATGTTGACAAATATTGACCAAACTTTTCACCAAAAACGATAACTCGCTTAATTCGAACACTCGGATAAGTTTTTTCGTGGTCCCGTCGACTTCGAGTTAACAAAGTTCCACTGTAAATGTACAAGGTATAAAGATCTTACCTCAACATTCTGCATCATACAAAATAACTGCTTCCTTCTGGTGTCTTTGTCAGGAAAGAACACCGCAGCACCTGAGGATGACAGAAGATAATTGTATCCAATATGTTAACAAATCTCTTACAGCTATTATCTTAACAAAAGACACACTGTATTTACAAGACTGCACTTACCATCGATGATGAGCTGACGACAAAGTCTGGAGAGTTTTGGACTTTTGTCTTTGTCCGGTCCGTCAATGACTTTACACAAATGTTGGAACAGAGCCTCAGCTGCAACCTACATTAACGGACAAAACAGCATTACATACGGGACAACTAGGTTCTACCTACAGTAACGGACAAAACAGCATTACATACAGGACCACTAGGTTCTACCTACAGTAACGGACAAAACAGCATTACATACAGGACCACGAGGTTCTACCTACAGTAATGGACAAAACAGCATTACATACAGGACAACGAGGTTCTACCTACAGTAACGGACAAAACAGCATTACATACAGGACCACGAGGTTCTACCTACAGTAACGGACAAAACAGCATTACATATAGGACCACTAGGTTCTACCTACAGTAACGGACAAAACAGCATTACATACCGGACCACTAGGTTCTACCTACAGTAACGGACAAAACAGCATTACATACAGGACTACTAGGTTCTACCTACAGTAACGGACAAACCAGCATTACATACAGGACAACTAGGTTCTACCTACAGTAACGGACAAACCAGCATTACATACCGGACCACTAGGTTCTACCTACAGTAACGGACAAAACAGCATTACATACAGGACCACGAGGTTCTACCTACAGTAACGGACAAAACAGCATTACATACAGGACCACCAGGTTCTACCTACAGTAACGGACAAAACAGCATTACATACAGGACCACTAGGTTCTACCTACAGTAACGGACAAACCAGCATTACATACGGGACGAGGTTCTACCTACAGTAACGGACAAAACAGCATTACATACAGGACCACTAGGTTCTACCTACAGTAACGGACAAAACAGCATTACATACAGGACAACTAGGTTCTACCTACAGTAACGGACAAAACAGCATTACATACCGGACCACTAGGTTCTACCTAGAGTAACGGACAAAACAGCATTACATACAGGACCACCAGGTTCTACCTACATTAACAGACAAAACAGCATTACATACAGGACCACGAGGTTCTACCTACAGTAACGGACAAAACAGCATTACATACCGGACCACTAGGTTCTACCTACAGTAACGGACAAAACAGCATTACATACAGGACCATGAGGTTCTACCTACAGTAACGGACAAAACAGCATTACATACAGGACCACTAGGTTCTACCTACAGTAACGGACAAAACAGCATTACATACAGGACCATGAGGTTCTACCTACAGTAACGGACAAAACAGCATTACATACAGGACCACGAGGTTCTACCTACAGTAACGGACAAAACAGCATTACATACAGGACCACTAGGTTCTACCTACAGTAACGGACAAAACAGCATTACATACAGGACAACTAGGTTCTACCTACAGTAACGGACAAAACAGTATTACATAGAGGACAACGAGGTTCTACCTACAGTAACGGACAAAACAGCATTACATACAGGACCACTAGGTTCTACCTACAGTAACGGACAAAACAGCATTATATACAGGACAACTAGGTTCTACCTACAGTAACGGACAAAACATCATTACATACAGGACCACAAGGTTCTACCTACAGTAACGGACAAAACAGCATTACATACAGGACCACTAGGTTCTACCTACAGTAACGGACAAAACAGCATTACATACAGGACAACGAGGTTCTACCTACAGTAACGGACAAAACAGCATTACATACAGGACCACAAGGTTCTACCTACAGTAACGGACAAAACAGCATTACATACAGGACCACTAGGTTCTACCTACAGTAACGGACAAAACAGCATTACATACAGGACCACTAGGTTCTACCTACAGTAACGGACAAAACAGCATTACATACAGGACCACTAGGTTCTACCTACAGTAACGGACAAACCAGCATTACATACCGGACCACTAGGTTCTACCTACAGTAACGGACAAAACAGCATTACATACAGGACAACTAGGTTCTACCTATAGTAATGGACAAAACAGCATTACATACAGGACCACTAGGTTCTACCTATAGTAATGGACAAAACAGCATTACATACAGGACCACGAGGTTCTACCTACAGTAACGGACAAAACAGCATTACATACGGGACAACGAGGTTCTACCTACAGTAACGGACAAAACAGCATTACATAGAGGACAACGAGGTTCTACCTACAGTAACGGACAAAACAGCATTACATACAGGACCACTAGGTTCTACCTATAGTAACGGACAAAACAGCATTACATACAGGACCACGAGGTTCTACCTACAGTAACGGACAAAACAGCATTACATACAGGACCACGAGGTTCTACCTACAGTAACGGACAAAACAGCATTACATACAGGACCACGAGGTTCTACCTACAGTAACGGACAAAACAGCATTACATACAGGACCACTAGGTTCTACCTACAGTAACGGACAAAACAGCATTACATACAGGACCACTAGGTTCTACCTACAGTAACGGACAAAACAGCATTACATACAGGACCACAAGGTTCTACCTACAGTAACGGACAAAACAGCATTACATACAGGACCACTAGGTTCTACCTACAGTAACGGACAAAACAGCATTACATACAGGACCACTAGGTTCTACCTATAGTAATGGACAAAACAGCATTACATACAGGACCACGAGGTTCTACCTACAGTAACGGACAAAACAGCATTACATACGGGACAACGAGGTTCTACCTACAGTAACGGACAAAACAGCATTACATAGAGGACAACGAGGTTCTACCTACAGTAACGGACAAAACAGCATTACATACAGGACCACTAGGTTCTACCTACAGTAACGGACAAAACCAGCATTACATACAGGACCACTAGGTTCTACCTACAGTAACGGACAAAACAGCATTACATACAGGACCACGAGGTTCTACCTATAGTAATGGACAAAACAGCATTACATACGGGACAACGAGGTTCTACCTACAGTAACGGACAAAACAGCATTACATACAGGACTACTAGGTTCTACCTACAGTAATGGACAAAACAGCATTACATACAGGACCACTAGGTTCTACCTACAGTAACGGACAAAACAGCATTACATACAGGACCACTAGGTTCTACCTACAGTAACGGACAAAACAGCATTACATACAGGACTACTAGGTTCTACCTACAGTAACGGACAAAACAGCATTACATACGTGACAACGAGGTTCTACCTACAGTAACGGACAAAACAGCATTACATACAGGACCACTAGGTTCTACCTACAGTAACGGACAAAACAGCATTACATACAGGACTACTAGGTTCTACCTACAGTAACGGACAAAACAGCATTACATACAGGACCACAAGGTTCTACCTACAGTAACGGACAAAACAGCATTACATACAGGACCACTAGGTTCTACCTACAGTAACGGACAAAACAGCATTACATACAGGACCACTAGGTTCTACCTACAGTAATGGACAAAACAGCATTACATACAGGACCATGAGGTTCTACCTACAGTAACGGACAAAACAGCATTACATACAGGACCACGAGGTTCTACCTACAGTAACGGACAAAACAGCATTACATACAGGACCACTAGGTTCTACCTACAGTAACGGACAAAACAGCATTACATACAGGATCACGAGGTTCTACCTACAGTAACGGACAAAACAGCATTACATACAGGACCATGAGGTTCTACCTACAGTAACGGACAAAACAGCATTACATACAGGACCACGAGGTTCTACCTACAGTAACGGACAAAACAGCATTACATACAGGACCACTAGGTTCTACCTACAGTAATGGACAAAACAGCATTACATACAGGACAACGAGGTTCTACCTACAGTAACGGACAAAACAGCATTACATACAGGACCACTAGGTTCTACCTACAGTAACGGACAAAACAGCATTACATACAGGACCACAAGGTTCTACCTACAGTAACGGACAAAACAGCATTACATACAGGACCACTAGGTTCTACCTACAGTAACGGACAAACCAGCATTACATACCGGACCACTAGGTTCTACCTACAGTAACGGACAAAACAGCATTACATACAGGACAACTAGGTTCTACCTATAGTAATGGACAAAACAGCATTACATACAGGACCACTAGGTTCTACCTATAGTAATGGACAAAACAGCATTACATACAGGACCACGAGGTTCTACCTACAGTAACGGACAAAACAGCATTACATACGGGACAACGAGGTTCTACCTACAGTAACGGACAAAACAGCATTACATAGAGGACAACGAGGTTCTACCTACAGTAACGGACAAAACAGCATTACATATAGGACCACTAGGTTCTACCTACAGTAACGGACAAAACAGCATTATATACAGGACAACTAGGTTCTACCTACAGTAACGGACAAAACAGCATTACATACAGGACCACAAGGTTCTACCTACAGTAACGGACAAAACAGCATTACATACAGGACCACTAGGTTATACCTACAGTAACGGACAAAACAGCATTACATACAGGACCACTAGGTTCTACCTATAGTAATGGACAAAACAGCATTACATACAGGACCACGAGGTTCTACCTACAGTAACGGACAAAACAGCATTACATACAGGACAACGAGGTTCTACCTACAGTAACGGACAAAACAGCATTACATAGAGGACAACGAGGTTCTACCTACAGTAACGGACAAAACAGCATTACATACAGGACCACTAGGTTCTACCTACAGTAACGGACAAACCAGCATTACATACAGGACCACTAGGTTCTACCTACAGTAACGGACAAAACAGCATTACATACAGGACCACGAGGTTCTACCTATAGTAATGGACAAAACAGCATTACATACGGGACAACGAGGTTCTACCTACAGTAACGGACAAAACAGCATTACATACAGGACTACTAGGTTCTACCTACAGTAACGGACAAAACAGCATTACATACGGGACAACGAGGTCCTACCTACAGTAACGGACAAAACAGCATTACATAGAGGACAACGAGGTTCTACCTACAGTAACGGACAAAACAGCATTACATATAGGACCACTAGGTTCTACCTACAGTAACGGACAAAACAGCATTATATACAGGACAACTAGGTTCTACCTACAGTAACGGACAAAACAGCATTACATACAGGACCACAAGGTTCTACCTACAGTAACGGACAAAACAGCATTACATACAGGACCACTAGGTTATACCTACAGTAACGGACAAAACAGCATTACATACAGGACCACTAGGTTCTACCTATAGTAATGGACAAAACAGCATTACATACAGGACCACGAGGTTCTACCTACAGTAACGGACAAAACAGCATTACATACGGGACAACGAGGTTCTACCTACAGTAACGGACAAAACAGCATTACATAGAGGACAACGAGGTTCTACCTACAGTAACGGACAAAACAGCATTACATACAGGACCACTAGGTTCTACCTACAGTAACGGACAAACCAGCATTACATACAGGACCACTAGGTTCTACCTACAGTAACGGACAAAACAGCATTACATACAGGACCACGAGGTTCTACCTATAGTAATGGACAAAACAGCATTACATACGGGACAACGAGGTTCTACCTACAGTAACGGACAAAACAGCATTACATACAGGACTACTAGGTTCTACCTACAGTAACGGACAAAACAGCATTACATACGGGACAACGAGGTCCTACCTACAGTTACGGACAAAACAGCATTACATAGAGGACAACGAGGTTCTACCTACAGTAACGGACAAAACAGCATTACATACAGGACCACTAGGTTCTACCTACAGTAACGGACAAACCAGCATTACATACAGGACCACTAGGTTCTACCTACAGTAACGGACAAAACAGCATTACATACAGGACCACGAGGTTCTACCTATAGTAATGGACAAAACAGCATTACATACGGGACAACGAGGTTCTACCTACAGTAACGGACAAAACAGCATTACATACGGGACAACGAGGTTCTACCTACAGTAACGGACAAAACAGCATTACATAGAGGACAACGAGGTTCTACCTACAGTAACGGACAAAACAGCATTACATACAGGACCACTAGGTTCTACCTACAGTAACGGACAAAACAGCATTACATACAGGACCACTAGGTTCTACCTACAGTAACGGACAAAACAGCATTACATACAGGACCACTAGGTTCTACCTACAGTAACGGACAAAACAGCATTACATACAGGACCACGAGGTTCTACCTACAGTAACGGACAAAACAGCATTACATACAGGACCACGAGGTTCCACCTACAGTAACGGACAAAACAGCATTACATACAGGACCACTAGGTTCTGTATCTGTGTGTTTAGTTGTGGATCTTGAAACATGAATGAAGTTAGCTTAACTTGTTAGACAGGAGTAGTATTGGAAAGAGTTATTCACACTATTAATAGTGAGTATACCTAGCAACTTGTTTACTACAGGTTTTTGATAGTGTCAAAACAGGAATGTAGGCTTCTGAAGTCATTCGCCATAAATTGGATCATATCAAAATCAACAGACATGGGATAAGTCATTCAGCTACATACAACTATATGACATACCTTCCTCTCGCCAGACAGTGAGGACAGCGCAGGCAGGAGACAGTACAACAGCTGTAGGGTCAACAGGGAACAGGTTTGCCATTTCTCACCGGGCCTAAACACAAGGACATACTCTTATTTATCTCTTTAAAGACATTCATCTAGTGAAATATAATAATATTGGTTAGATCATAACAAAATAATACTGGTTAGATCATAACAAAATAAAGCCTGGTTAGATCATAACAAAATAAAGCCTTTTATCAAAACAAGCATTTATATGATGACAGCCATGTAGAATGTTAAAGTAACTTTATTTTACAGATTAGAACTCTGACCTTTCTCTGAAGGAGTTATACAGTTCCCAGATAGTGTCCAGAGGTGTGTCAGTCAACTCCAGATATTCCGGGCGACCTGCAGATATTCCTCGCTTGGATGCCTAAGTAACCAAACATTAAGAATTGATAATGAAATGTAAAGGAACTGCATTAAAAATACATATAATAAAAATCTAGAAAGCAGGGTTTTTATGTGTTTTTAAAGTTAGAGATTAAGCATGAGCATAATGATGGTAAATGCTACAGACAGTAAATGTTGTAGGAAAATGATTTAATCTATTGAATAAATAATCATCTGATAATTCTCAATGTCAAGGACTGTTTTGTCAAGACCAGGCTACAATTTTATCGATACAGTGGATCTCCATTAACTCAAACTCATCACTCCAATAACTCTCTTAACAAAGTACTTCGTCAGTCCCAGCCAATTTCTCTTTATATATCGTAGTGAAAAAAACTTGAAAAACTTGAATTTGGAAAACTTGAAAAACTTGTTACTTGTTGTGTAAATGTATATCAGAGTGACTTACTATTGGTATATATTTACATTTGGATGGCAAAGCCATGATATAAACAAACTAAACAAATTTGCAGTCTATGAGAGTATAACTGACACCCAAAGCGTGACACCATTCTATGCATAACTGACACCCAAATCGTGCATTCGGGTGTTATTCATACGCGACCGGATTTACGGATGGGATAATGGCATCTTATCATTGCTCATCATGCTATCGGATAGAGTACGAGACCAGAAAACAAATCTTAAAATGTAAAACGAAAATAAAGGTAAGAATGGTTAACAATCACGAAAATGGAAATAAAACAAGATTTAATAAACACATATGTTGACAGATATTTGTTCCGGGGCCAGAGTGGAAAATCAGTACACACCACATTGTTTGCGCGCCACCGCCATCCAGTGTTTGAATGACAAAAATTTTGAAACCCGACACATCATGTTTATGTCAAATCATAAGAACGAGGCTTCTCTCCGGTCGTACAATAGAACAGTTTCTTCTTCACAAAAGAAAGCATCAAGTGGTGCATTATCGTGTCTAACGCATCCTAAACTTGAAACAGCCATGGTACCCGTCACAAGCAACGTTGTCGCTGAAGCTCGTCTAACTCCCTCGGCCACTGTCACTTCTCTCATTGGTCGTATCCCTGACACCGGTGCTGTTGTAGCTACTATAAACTGTAATCAGGTTTCCATGCAATCAAAGAACATGTTTACATCTGGTTTTTTGGCGAATTCCACTTTCTCCCACTGCACATTCAACTTTCATAGCTAAACTCTGTCAATGCTGTCAGCCGTTGCGTGCGCGTGGTGACGGGTGAAATTTCCATCCGCATAATTGTTCCGGATGGTAAATTAAAAAAAAAAATCCGAAATCGTTAACAAACTGAATAATTCATCCGTATATTCTGAAATACTGACTACCAATATTATTGATATTGTTATTAAAATATCTGATGATGTTTTCAGTATTTTTTTAATGATTTCCACGCACTATTTTTTAATTTTTTTTTGCCAATCAGCACGTGAATCACAATAGGCTGTTCAATTTGTTGACCTCTGACAGTGGAAACGTCGGTAAAAGTCAGATTTCAAATTATAATGAAAATTAAAATTGAAATCGAAAAGAAACTAATATAGAAAACGTAAATATAAGAATTAAACTGTCTTTTTATGGATTATATGGTCTATATAGATGCCAGAGCTTTGCAGACAATCATTTCATAATGCGCTAGCGCGCATTATGAAGATTGTCTGCAAAGCTCTGGCATCTATATAGACCATATAATCCATAAAAAGACAGTTTAATGCTTAAATAACACTGCAATGCCTCACCTAAGTGAACACAAACCCAAAGTATGAAATTCCAGTGAGAAAGGAATAGAGCCCGGAGGGACAGACACAATGCAACCTATACTCCCCCTCCCCCCAAATCCCTGGTTCTTGGTAGAGGACTAATAAACACTGCCAAACAGCTTTCCTCCACCTTCAAAACCTGGCACGTCCTTAAATGACCATGGCTGTTAAAAGGACGTTAAACAAAAACAAACCAAACCAAACCAAACTGCCAAACATGGGATATTCATTCTGCAGCAAATTTGAACTAATATAAGAATACACACCTGGTCCTGTGAGAGATCTACCGGCCAGTCTGAAATACTATACCATTACCTATACACACCTGGTCCAGTCTGAACTACTATACCATTACCTATACACACCTGGTCCTGTGTGAGGTCTACCGGCCAGTCTGAACTACTGTACCATTACCTATACACACCTGGTCCTGTGTGAGATCTACCGGCCAGTCTGAACTACTGTACCATTACCTATACACACCTGGTCCTGTGTGAGATCTACCGGCCAGTCTGAACTACTATACCATTACCTATACACACCTGGTCCTGTGTGAGATCTACCTGCCAGTCTGAACTACTGTACCATTACCTATACACACCTGGTCCTGTGTGAGATCTACCAGCCAGTCTGAACTACTGTACCATTACCTATACACACCTGGTCCTGTGTGAGATCTACCGGCCAGTCTGAACTACTATACCATTACCTATACACACCTGGTCCTGTGTGAGATCTACCAGCCAGTCTGAACTACTGTACCATTACCTATACACACCTGGTCCTGTGTGAGATCTACCGGCCTGTCTGAACTACTGTACCATTACCTATACACACCTGGTCCTGTGTGAGATCTACCAGCCAGTCTGAACTACTGTACCATTACCTATACACACCTGGTCCTGTGTGAGATCTACCAGCCAGTCTGAACTACTATACCATTAACTATACACACCTGGTCCTGTGTGAGATCTACCAGCCAGTCTGAACTACTGTACCATTACCTATACACACCTGGTCCTGTGTGAGATCTACCAGCCAGTCTGAACTACTATACCATTACCTATACACACCTGGTCCTGTGTGAGATCTACCGGCCAGTCTGAACTACTGTACCATTACCTATACACACCTGGTCCTGTGTGAGATCTACCGGCCAGTCTGAACTACTGTACCATTACCTATACACACCTGGTCCTGTGTGAGATCTACCAGCCAGTCTGAACTACTGTACCATTACCTATACACACCTGGTCCTGTGTGAGATCTACCGGCCAGTCTGAACTACTGTACCATTACCTATACACACCTGGTCCTGTGTGAGATCTACCAGCCAGTCTGAACTACTGTACCATTACCTATACACACCTGGTCCTGTGTGAGATCTACCAGCCAGTCTGAACTACTATACCATTAACTATACACACCTGGTCCTGTGTGAGATCTACCAGCCAGTCTGAACTACTGTACCATTACCTATACACACCTGGTCCTGTGTGAGATCTACCAGCCAGTCTGAACTACTATACCATTACCTATACACACCTGGTCCTGTGTGAGATCTACCGGCCAGTCTGAACTACTGTACCATTACCTATACACACCTGTGTGAGATCTACCGGCCAGTCTGAACTACTGTACCATTACCTATACACACCTGGTCCTGTGTGAGATCTACCGGCCAGTCTGAACTATTATACCATTACCTATACACACCTAGTCCTGTGTGAGATCTACCGGCCAGTCTGAACTACTATACCATTACCTATACACACCTGGTCCTGTGTGAGATCTACCAGCCAGTCTGAACTACTGTACCATTACCTATACACACCTGTGTGAGATCTACCGGCCAGTCTGAACTACTGTACCATTACCTATACACACCTGGTCCTGTGTGAGATCTACCAGCCAGTCTGAACTACTGTACCATTACCTATACACACCTGTGTGAGATCTACCGGCCAGTCTGAACTACTGTACCATTACCTATACACACCTGGTCCTGTGTGAGATCTACCAGCCAGTCTGAACTACTGTACCATTACCTATACACACCTGGTCCTGTGTGAGATCTACTGGCCAGTCTGAACTACTTATACCATTACCTATACACACCTGATCTTGTGAGAGATCTACCAGGAACTCCAAAACACACTGTATGATGTCAAGGCTGGTACTAGCCCTCTCCAAGCTGGGGGCGTGGCGTACCTGTCAATCAAATCATCTTACAAGTTGTCATCATGTACAAATTTATCTTACACATCACATCACACCTGACATTTGTGAGAGCATTTATATACTTACAATGACATGTGGAAATACATACATGTCCAATGTTATATTCCTAGAGCTCGCACACTTGCGACATTCGACACAAGATGACAGGTCCTGACTTTACAATGTGAGAGTTAACATTACAAACTCAATCTAATTCATAAAAAGACTTTGTCATGAACATGTAGGTATGTATGTACCTTAGATTCATCATCATCCACAAGAACTGACTTGCGTATAAAGCCATAGAACTTGACTCCAACCACACCAATCTTGTTTGCACTCTCATGCCTTGGTTCCAGGAACTTCACCAAGATATACTGTAAAGACAATAACTCCATAAGGACGGTATTGTGGTCTATATACATTGTCAATACATATTAATACTTATACTGTGCTGTATCAGTAGTAAACTCCATTATATGGAACCAATATTTACACTTATATACTTAATAGTTACTCATTTACTCAATAGTTACTTATTTACTCAATAGTTACTTATTTACTCAATAGTTTTTTATTTACTCAATAGTTACTCATTTACTCAATAGTTACTTATTTACTCAATAGTTACTTATTTACTCAATAGTTACTTATTTACTCAATAGTTATTTATTTACTCAACAGGTACATAGAGGTTACTCAACAAGTGTTTGTTGCATATGGTAATTCTTTCACTTGAGGTAGTTATTTTTCAAAAGTTACAAAAACACGAGACTTACCGGACTAGTTCAGGACAAAGTCCTTGATAAGAGACTTACCTGACCAGTACAGGACAAAGTCCTCGATAAGAGACTTACCTGACCAGTACAGGACAAAGTCCTCGATAAGAGACTTACCTGACCAGTACAGGACAAAGTCCCCGATAAGAGACTTACCTGACCAGTACAGGACAAAGTCCCCTATAAGAGACTTACCTGACCAGTACAGGACAAAGTCCCGGATAAGAGACTTACCTGACCAATACAGGACAAAGTCCTCGATAAGAGACTTACCTGACCAGTAAGGACAAAGTCCCCTATAAGAGACTTACCTGACCAGTACAGGACAAAGTCCCCGATAAGAGACTTACCTGACCAGTAAGGACAATGTCTCCTATTAGAGACTTAACTGACCAGTACAGGACAAAGTCCCCGATAAGAGACTTAACTGACCAGTACAGGACAAAGTCCCCGATAAGAGACTTACCAGACCAGTACATGACAAAGTCCTCGATAAGAGACTTAACTGACCAGTACAGGACAAAGTCCCCGATAAGAGACTTACCTGACCAGTAAAGACAAAGTCCCCTATAAGAGACTTACCTGACCAGTAAGGACAAAGTCCCCGATAAGATACTTACCTGACCAGTAAGGACAAAGTCCCCGATAAGAGACTTACCTGACCAGTACAAACAAAGTCTCTGATAAGAGACTTACCTGACCAGTAAGGACAAAGTCCCCGATAAGAGACTTACCTGACCAGTACAGGACAACGTCCTCGATAAGAGACTTACCTGACCAGTAAGGACAAAGTCCCCGATAAGAGACTTACCTGACCAGTAAGGACAAAGTCCCCTATAAGAGACTTACCTGACCAGTACAGGACAACGTCCTCGATAAGAGACTTACCTGACCAGTACAGGACAAAGTCCCCTATAAGAGACATACCTGACCAGTACAGGACAACGTCCTCGATAAGAGACTTACCTGACCAGTAAGGACAAAGTCCCCTATAAGAGACTTACCTGACCAGTAAGGACAAAGTCCCTGATAAGAGACTTACCTGACCAGTACAGGACAACGTCCTCGATAAGAGACTTACCTGACCAGTAAGGACAAAGTCCCCTATAAGAGACTTACCTGACCAGTACAGGACAAAGTCCCCGATAAGAGACTTACCTGACCAGTACAGGACAAAGTCTCCGATAAGAGACTTACCTGACCAGTAAGGACAAAGTCCCCTATAAGAGACTTACCTGACCAGTAAGGACAATAAGAGACTTACCTGACCAGTAAGGACAAAGTCCTCGATAAGAGACTTACCTGACCAGTACAGGACAATGTCCCCGATAAGAGACTTACCTGACCAACTGGGTGCCATGACACAGGTATTTCCACTTCATCACTGTGAACAGAAAAAGGAGATCAGTGTTTGTGTAACACTCTCAAGTGTTAATTAAGTCACTTAAATTGTTAAGGTATTTATAATCTCAAACATAAAAAGTAATAACACATGTTATCTACACGCTGTAATTGTTTCTGGAACTATTATTAGTTTCAACATACCAGTCATCTTCAAATGTAAAGTACGCCACAGGGTTGTCTGGTTTACCAATTTTCCTGGCATTCCTGTGAAAAGAAGTTATCTTATAATGATGCAGAAAGCATAGTAATATCATACTTAAATTATCAACGATTCTTCAGTAACATGTCACCTAGCTAATACACCTGTCTTTGTCAGGTAATTACATGTAACATCTCACCTAATACACCTGTCATTGTCAGGTAATTACATGTAACATCTCACCTAATACACCTGTCATTGTCAGGTAATTACATGTAACATCTCACCTAATACACCTGTCATTGTCAGGTAATTACATGTAACATCTCACCTAATACACCTGTCATTGTCAGGTAATTGCATGTAACATCTCGCCTAATACACCTGTCATTGTCAGGTAATTACATGTAACTACTAACCTAATACACCTGTCATTGTCAGGTAATTGCATGTAACATCTCGCCTAATACACCTGTCATTGTCAGGTAATTACATGTAACTACTAACCTAATACACCTGTCAGTGTCAGGTAATTACATGTAACATCTCACCTAATACACCTGTCATTGTCAGGTAATTACATGTAAGATCTCACCTAATACACCTGTCAGTGTCAGGTAATTACATGTAACATCTCACCTAATACACCTGTCATTGTCAGGTAATTACATGTAACTACTAACCTAATACACCTACCATTGTGCTTCTCTCTGGAAGGGACTGTACAACAGCAGAATGATTGTCATTTGGAGAAACAAAGTGTGTTTGGCTTCTATTGTTCATAGTGAAGACTATTTTCAGGAGACAATTATAGTGACTGTGTTGAATTGATATCTTAATTGAAATTATATTGTGGCTTGTGCTTTGCTTCAAATACTTAATATTTTCTTATATTATGTCCAGTTAAAGTTGCTATTTAGTTTGATTTGTAGATGCTGTATCATAGATATAATAGTTGCTATTAATATGATTAAGTTGATTTATTGAAGTGATAATATTATAGTGCAATTTATTAAATCAATAATTGAAATGTTTTAATTTATAATACTTGACTATGTATTATGATCTTGATGTGAATGTTTATGAAATAAATGCTATTTAAGGTTGTTTTATTTAATGTTATATTATAATATTAAAGAATAGCGAGTTGGGAGTTGAGATTGAAATGGTTTTATGAAAATAAATTGATGATTGTCAGAATGAGGAATGTACTATGTTTGTAGTTATATAAGGTATTAAGTATACATTGTAAGCTGTTATTTTGTTTTGATTTACAAGATATAAATAGCACTGAGTGAGCAAATAATTTAAATGCATATTTATTTAGAACTAAATAAAACAACATAATTAAAACTCTATTCTTATTGTTATACAACCACAAAAGTACATGTTCAGAAAAAATTGTCAAAAAATGTTCCTCCACTCATCATTTTGAAAATGTGGTGATCCCTGCATCATAATGGAAACCAAGATGAAGATTGTGTCAAATAAACAACATTACCTTTACTGTGCTATAGTCTAACCTTTAAGGACTGTTCCATGTACGTATACTATACACTGGTCAGGTTACATGTATAAGGTACAAATGGTCAGAAACAGCATCACACAGGTAAACTAGGGTAGTTAGACTTAATTATCAGCAATGGTGCAAACAACACAGTATGTTGTACACAGGGTAACTAATGAATGTGACACTTGACATAAATTGGACCCTGGGGGGTTAATTGGGGACAGGTCACCTTGCCAGGTGTACCATGTGTCAGACACAAAAGAGCTAGACTGATCATCATCTTACAGGTAAGGTGTGATAGGATGTCTTCAAGGCTATGAGGGGTTGCATATTGGGCCCAGGTGGCCTTTGGTAATAGTGTTATAAGCCTTTCCTAGATGTTTGGCTTCAATATAGTATTATGTAATGTACATGTAGTCTGGACATGTAAATGTCTCAAGATCTGTCGACAGAACATAAAATGTACGTATTATCATATAGATGACATGTAAAGTACTGTAAAAGGAACTGTCAAGTTTAAGATAACAATGTAAAAGAAACTGAAGTAAATTAATACTCAATAAAAATTTAAAATATTTTGTCTGGCATTTACATAAAGTACATGTATAACTGAGTCAGCTATTATTAAAGGCCTCTGACGAGTGTAGGACAAAAGCCCCCCCGGACATTAGCCCCCCCCCCCCCCCGGACATTAGCCCCTAGGACAAAAGCCCCCCCGGACAAAAAGCCCCTTCTTTAGAAATTTAGCTGGTATACTTTACATAAATCTGTATTTTTGAAAAACAGAAACTATATATATATATATTGTTGTTTTTATCTCTTAAATTTGGAGAATAATTGTGTGGAAAATGAAGGTCCTTGGTTCAATGTCAGTGTAGCATTATATGTCTGTGGTTAAACATCATAATTTATTTTTTCAAACTTTATATTATTAAGTAAGCTAAAAATTTCAGGAAAACTCTCAATGATCAACATATTGTTACTGATTACACGTAATTTTTGACTTCCTAATATACTGCAAATATTGATAATCAAAGAAATGCCTACAAAAGCAATAAACATTTGATCCCTATTTGCAGTGTCTCAAATTATAATATAATAAGTACCTAACCAAACATGTTGCTCTGCGTTGTAATAAGAAAAGTTTAATTTTAGGAATGATTAAAATCAAAGAAACAATGAAGCCATTAATGATATATTTCTTTCCAGGAGAACACAACATCAATGAAAAACCTACCAAAAACCTGTGTAACAGCTTATTATTTATGTAACAGTTCAAGTAGTTGTTGTTGAAACCGGTTGTTTACATTGCCGAAGCCACCGATGACATTATACAATTATTGCCCTTGTTCCGGGTTGACATGAATATTTGACCACCCGAGAGGTGTCATGTCACCCGAGGGCGTAGGGCTAATGTCTGGGGGGGGCTAATGTCCGGGGGGGGGCTAATGTCCGAGGGGGCTTTTGTCCGTACCTCGCCTCTGACACAAGGGCCTTAACATTATCGGACTCTAAAAACCTTTGTACTATTGTAGTATAAACATACTCAGCAGCAAGTATAGTGGCACTGTTGGCCATGGCAGCCATTGTGGATTTTGGACAGACCAGAAAATAAACAACACTTGGTAAGGACCATATCTCAGGATCAATTCAGGTTAAGTCAGTGCCGGGTCGAAGTGGTGGAACTTGAGAAGAAGTTTGAAAAAGGTGTTGTTCAGGAAAACCATAATTGCACAATCATGTTACAAAATGGCCGCAGTGGCTGCCATGTCAAAGTTTATATGAGGTGAAAAATAACATCACTTTGTTGACTCCCCTTCCTTAACGTCCTCACCGATTTCCAGCTCTATGGTACCAGTGGAACTGGAGAAGAAGTTTATAATGTTTTTTTCAAGACAACTGCCATGGCGGCCTTCTTGGATTTCTGACTGACCAGAAAAGTAACAACACTTGGTCAGGACCATCTCAAGATCATTTCAGGCAAGTATCAGCTCAATCCTACTGTTGGAATTTGAGAAGAAGTTTGAAATGTTAAAAGTTTATGCACAGCGGATGGCGGACGACGACGGACAAAACACAATGACCATAGGTCATCCTGACCCTTAGAACCCAAATTAAGCTATCAGGACTGTTATGGTAGCTAAAGTGAATAGGTGTTCCTGTTGGCCAGGCCATGTAATTGAATCAAATCAACTTAATTAATAGAAATAAACAAATTCTTGGGGGACTTATGAATTACAAATGATGTAAAATGCCCACGTTCAGTAAGAATCAGTAATGCAGAGCAGGTTGCCACAAACCCTAACTCCTTTAATATAACAAGAAAGGGGGAAAAACGGTACATTTATCCATGCTCGGAAATAGCTGGCAAGTGTTAATAAAAATTTACTCACTGACTGCAGGACTGACGAATCACGTTACTATCAAACAGACCAATCACTATCCTCTGCTATTACTCACTATATACATACATACATACATCTTAATTACTACTATATACATACATGATATAAGGAACGGAGATAATAGCAACAGATCGTCTTAGCTCATAAACAGCATTTATGTTAGAACACATAAATTTATAATATTTCTTTTAACTGACAGGTACGTAACTGGTCATCTGGGTAAATATATTGGTTAAACTATGGCCAGAAGAAGGTTGTTAATTATCAGTGAAAAACCAGAATTTTCTATACTATCTCTCTAATTTTATGGAGTGTAGGACAAAAGCCCCCCCCCCCCCGGACATTAGCCCCTCTGGACGAAAGCCCCCCCCCCCCCCCCCCCCCCCTGGACATTAGCCCCCCCGGACAGAAGCCCCTTCTTTAGAAATTTAGCTGGTATATATACTTTATATAAATCTGTACTTTTGAAAAACAGAAACTATATATATATATTGTTGTTTTTATCTCTGAAATTTGGAGAATAATTGTGTGGAAAATGAAGGTCCTTGGTTCAATGTCAGTGTAGCATTATATGTCTGTGGTTAAACATCATAATTTATTTTTTCAAACTTTATATTATTCAGTAAGCTAAAAATTTCAGGAAAACTCTCCATGATGAACATATTGTTACTGATTACACATAATTTTTGACTTCCTAATATACTGCAAATATTGATAATCAAAGAAATGCCTACAAAAGCAATAAACATTTGATCCCTATTTGCAGTGTCTCAAATTATAATATAATAAGTACATAATGTACCTAACCAAACATGTTGCTCTGTGTTGTAATAAGTTTAATTTTAGGAATAATTAAAATCAAAGAAACAATGAAGCCATTAATGATATATTTCTATCCAGGAGAATACAATATCAATGAAAAACCTACCAAACACCTGTGTAACAGCTTATTGTTTATGTAACAGCTCAAGTAGTTGTTGTTGGAACTGGTTGTTTACATTGCAGAAGCCACTGTAGACTGAAGTCACTTATACATATATGTAGCACTTGATTGAACTTAATGTTATATTGCTAAATATATATATTGAAATTTTTTTTTTAGATCAATATATAAAATATTTTTTTTTATGAAGGGGCTTTTGTCCACTTTTTGATTAGTGTGAAGGGGCTTTTGTCCTAGGGGCTAATGTCCGGGGGGGCTAATGTCCGGAGGGGCTTTTGTCTGTACCTCGATGAGTTTTAGGCATTAAAACATGTACATATCTCTCAGGTTCATATCTATGTTTAAAAAGCTTGTAAAACCTCAACATATAAAAGTTCATTTGTATTAAAAGGGCCGTTATCAAATATCGACAGATCTAATGATCTTAGCCTCTCACGCACATAATATACATCGTTTCTACAGCGGCGAGAACTTCTATGGTAAGCATACATGAAAAAATGTTTATTTAGTCTATCGTTAGACATATTCAGAAATCTACCTCATTGTCTATAGACAGATGTCCATTGACGTACAATAACCGGGGTCCAGCCCATATGTAACAGTTCAAGTAGTTGTTGTTGGAACCGGTTGTTTACATTGCCGAAGCCACTGATGACATAGGTATATGTAGCAATTAAAAATCATAAAAAAAATGAATATCATTTTTTTTTATGAAGGGGCTTTTGCCGAAGCCACTGATGACATATGTATATGTAGCAATTGAAAATCAATAAAAAAATAAATATCATTTTTTTTATGAAGGGGCTTTTGTCCACTTTTTGATTAGTGTGAAGGGGTTTTTGTCCTAGGGGCTAATGTCCGGGGGTTTTGTCCGTACCTCAATTTTATGTCATTCATTAAGTTGGTGTGAATAATTGAAATCTGATGGAAATCATATGTACTTCGTACCGCCAATTATCCTAGTGAATATGATTTCAATTAGATATACAGTATGTGTATAAAAAGTTAATGTGTGTTCGTTCATATAAATATTGTATTACTGAGGCTTTGTATTAACCCCTTCCCAGCCAGAGTTTACTCTGATCCTGACAACAGACTTTTAAACAAATCTTGAATGCTTACACAATAGTAATATGTACTAGTGATTATCATATATAGACTTGCCATACAATGTCATGTACTTGACTTTAATTGTCCCCATTGTTGCCATGGGCACTAACCCCCACCTACTTTGTTTTGTATCCCGTAAAATGATAAAAAAAGAAAACCTGAGAGCTCTCCCTCATCTATTTTTTTTCTAAAAATGGCCTGAGAACCAACTAATAATTTTAAATGGCCTAACTATTTAATTCTAACATGGTACCTTGTAGAATTAATCTTTAGTGGTATCTAGCAGAGCAATGAATGCGGTGAAAATGATGCCACCATACTGACCTGACTTGGACACAGAATTCGTAGTCGATCCTACCCCAGTTGTCATACATATGGAATCTATCGATCTGGGAGGCCATCTCAAATTCTTTGCTGAATTGAAAAATTTGATACATTTCAGACATTTTGTAGCATATATATTTATAAATGGCTTTATCCTAAATACATGTTTTTATAGAAGTTTGTAATTGATAAACCGTCCTGTTTTTAAGGTGTTTTAGGACTGGTAAACTTGTCAATAACAGAATGTCTTTCTACAGGTATTGGAATAAATGACACATGACTATAATTAACTTGTCCTACTTCATTGTCTTTGGCAGGTAACAATGAAAACAAAGTGTATTAGTATGTAACAAGAGGCCCAGAGAGCCTGTATCACTCACCTGGCTTATTTGAGCAAACATCAAAATAATTATGTTCCATTTGTTAATAGCTTTATTTGTGGATCGATGTCTAATAATGCAGCCCCACCTTTTGTACAATTTTTAATCCCACCCATGATGATGTTACCAATCAAATTTTGTTCAATTCCTATACTGTTCCTGTCACTGAATTACATATCCATATTTATTCCTCGACAAACAACTGGAATATTTGATAGTTACCTGTCTCTGTACACAAACAACTGGAATATTTGATAGTCACCTGTCACTGTACACAAACATCTGGAATATTTTATAGTCACCTGTCGCTGTACACAGATAACTGGAATATTTGATAGTTACCTGTCTCTGTACACAAACAACTGGAATATTTGATAGTCATCTGTCTCTGTACACAAACAACTGGACTATTTGATAGTCACCTGTCACTGTACACAAACAAGTGGAATATTTGATAGTCACCTGTCACTGTACACAAACAACTGGAATATTTGATAGTCACCTGTCACTGTACACCAACAACTGGACTATTTGATAGTCACCTGTCACTGTACACAAACAAGTGGAATATTTGATAGTCACCTGTCACTGTACACAAACAACTGGAATATTTGATAGTCACCTGTCACTGTACACAAACAACTGGAATATTTGATAGTCACCTGTCACTGTACACAAACAACTGGAAATATTTGATAGTCACCTGTCACTGTACACAAACAACTGGAATATTTGAAAGTCACCTGTCACTTTACACAAACAACTGGAATATTTGATAGTCACCTGTCACTGTACACAACTGGAATATTTGATAGTCACCTGTCACTGTACACAAACAACTGGAATATTTGATAGTCACCTGTCACTGTACACAAACAACTGGAATATTTGATAGTCACCTGTCACTGTACACAAACAACTGGAATATTTGATAGTCACCTGTCACTGTACACAGACAACTGGAATATTTGATAGTCACCTGTCACTGTACACAAACAACTGGAATATTTGATAGTCACCTGTCACTGTACACAAACAACTGGAATATTTGATAGTCACCTGTTCCTGTACACAAACAACTGGAATATTTGATAGTCACCTGTCACTGTACACAGACTGGAATATTTGATAGTCACCTGTCACTGTACACAAACAACTGGAATATTTGATAGTAACCTGTCACTTTACACAAACAACTGGAATATTTGATAGTCACCTGTCACTGTACACAAACAACTGGGATATTTGATAGTCACCTGTCACTGTACACAAACAACTGGAATATTTGATATTTACCTGTCCCTGTACACAAACACCAGTCCACGTCTTGCTCCCTTCATCCCACTCACAACCTGAAACAGATTACGATTAGAATTAAGTTATAATCTTTCCTTTTGGTCGAAAAGTTAATGCTTTAATAAAGTGCATGTAAAAATTAGGTAGATATACACATTTTTGAAAATCAAAAAAAAAAATGACGAAATTGCTAAGTGTCATTAAAATAACTTCATGAAAACTATTGAATTCCAAACTAAGTCATGATGTGATGGTATGATACTGGAAAATATCAAAGATATGTTGTTACCTTGATTCGGAGTCTTGTCAGCTGTATAAATTCGGAGGACTTAAAAATCATATTGACCTTGGTGTGACCTTCAGCCGATAGGTAAGAGGCTAAAAGTCAAGCATTTCCATCATGTTAAATTGGAGAAAAAATACATATAATAGGTACAAATCAAAGTACTGCTGATAAACAAGAGGCCCACTTGACCAAAACGGTCATATGACCAAGACTTATATTTCCTGTTGGTGAGATAACAGCCAGTCACAAGCATTACAGAATAACTGTCTTTTCTCAGCAATTTAAAGATTTGATAATTTCAATACACTGTATTTGCAGATTTGTTGAATCATTCTAAAATGAAGTTGTGGAAAACACGACAAAGCTGTTTGAGGATATAATTCTGAAAGAATTCCATACACAGTGGCTTTCCCGACTCCAAGACCATCAAATTAAAAGCTTATAATGTAGAGTTTGTGGATTATCTAAATTGTGTACCTAGATCTGGTTAAGAGGCCTAGTGCATGTTTAATATATAAAATTATGTCAATTGTGTATTGGGTAGGGTCAATCACACCAGGCAAAGGAGACCTCAGTGGTTCATCTATCTATTGTTCGACCAGTTTCGCCTGTGATTGGGGTTTCAGGACATACAAACTACAGATTTTTGGCTCCTTAAGTACCAACAAGAATTCCAGGGTAGTTGATGTGTTGCCTGCACAGAAAGTTGGGTGATTATGAGAGTTATTGCATGGAAACAGATTTCCTCTTTATAGTTCGGTGACCTGATTTACTGTAACATGTAGTTACTTACTCTGTACCGGGGGAGAACTCCAGGCCTGATTTACTGTAACATGTAGTTACTTACTTTGTACTGGGGGAGAACTCCAGGCCTGATTTAGAACATTTTCTGCACAGGAGTTGGCGTCAGTCTGTCCACCATCTGTACCGGCCAGGCTCACCTGTAGTGGATGTCCTATACAAACAAATTAAAACAACCTTGATTTAACTTTCAAATAAACGGTCAAAAATGCAGTTAATCAAACAGTAAATTGTTAATGAAAAGAGAAAAATACAACAGTAAACATGTTTACACCATCAAGCTGTCATCCCATGCTGAAACATGTGGGCATGAGGGCAAATGTGAGACCCCAAATTCACAATTTTCATAAAGGTTTTCCATTGTAGAAATAACTCTACTGAACTGAATTAAATGTCTGTTGTTAAAACACATCACAAAATAGAAATTCTTGTATCTTGTAAAGGACATTAAGACTCTTCTATCCATAAAGAGTATTTTATTTGATTCTCCATATCTGGGAGTTTAGAAGAAGATTTTTGAAATTTTAGGCAGTTTGGCCATACCCCCTTAAAGTTTCCTGCCAAATTTCATTGAGTTTGGTTCAGCGTTTCAGAAGAAGTCGAAAATGTAAATTGTTAACGGACAAACATGCATGACAGATGACGACGGACAAAAGGCGAGTAGAATAGATTACCTAAAAATCAAAATTAATGTAAATTTACCTGATTTCTCCCAGCATAAATCTCTTGCTTGAAACATTTTGTTAAGCAGCTTTGTACAAGGTTGAACTGTATCTGGATTTTCTAGAATAGAAATTTAAGGTAAAATGTACTGAAAGGCCTCAATCAGATTTTATTGTTTACAAATCGAGGATCAGTAATCTTAAATCCTACACCAATGCAGTCACACCAAAACACCTCCATAATTCAGTCCATGTAGAAAATGTCTCAAAGATTTAAGTGGTCATCATTCAGTTACATTTATCATAACATCTATTCTGTATTTTAGACACATAACAATTTTAAGTCAATCAAGTGTTTACCTTCAAGAAGTTTGAGGGTACGAAGGAGACCACCGACATTTCCTCGTGCCAGGTTGAAGGATAATAACATCTGTAGACCCTCAGGGATCACATGACCTTCATGTCTGAAACATTCAAGTTAAATCACACAACACTTAACCCTCAGGGTTCACATGACCTTCATGTCAGAAACATTCAAGTTAAATCACACAACACTTAACCCTCAGGGTTCACATGACCTTCATGTCAGAAACATTCAAGTTAAATCACACAACACTTAACCCTCAGGGTTCACATGACCTTCATGTCTGAAACATTCAAGTTAAATCACACAACACTTAACCCTCAGGGATCACTTGACTAATGAGTTACGAGGGCTGATTGACATGTTGTGAGCCTCATATTGAAGGATTTGAATTTTGCCGGACATAGTATTGTATTATTTTTCAACATAATCCCCCTCAGTATCTATACAATTTTGCCAGCGGTGTTTAAGGGCCTAAATGCCACTTTTATAGAACTCTTTTTCTTGGCTGTTCAGAAAGTCATCCACTGCATATAAGACGTCATCATCGGACTAAAAGTGGGTGCCTGAAATAGCTGTTTTCAGTTTTGGAAATAGATGAAAGTCTGATGGAGCGAGATCAGGTGAATATGGCGGATTCTCTATCAATTTAAAGCCACAATCGTGAATGGCAGCTATGGCAATGACAGACTTGTGAACAGCAGCATTGTCCTGATGGAATAACACACCTTTAGTGAGCTTTCTGCAGCGCTTCAGTTTAATATTTTCGCATAACTGCCTCAGAAGTGAAGCATAGTATGTACCATTGATTGTTTGTCCCTTTTGGAGATTATCTATCAGTAAAATATCATCTGCATCCCAGAAAACTGAGGCCATAACCTTCCCAGCTGATGGAACAGTCTTTGCCTTATTTGGCGGGGGAGAGCGAGGGTGCTTCCATTGTTTTGATTGTTGTTTGGCCTCTGGGGTAAAATAAGGAACCCATGTTTCATCCATAGTGACAAAACTCTGAAGAAAGTTGGCAGGATCTTCCTCAAAAGGTTAAGATTAGCACGCGATAATGTGCGCTTGGTGTGCTTCTGATCAACTGTCAGAAGTCTTGGTACCCAAGATCCTTGGTCAGAATGGAATGTAGTGTTTCCTGTGAAATGCCAACTCTACTGGCTATATATCTTTCTGTGACTCGTCTGTCAGTCATAACAATATCATGAACTTTATTGACCATTTCTGGGGTTGCAACATTGACAGGCCTTCCAGGATGGGATTATCCTCAAGGCTCTGTTGTCGATGCTTAAATTCTGCCACCCACCTTTTCACTGGCATATGAAGGGGCATCTTTCCTAAGTATTGCTACCATATCATTATGGATATCCTTAGGTGTTAAACCTTTTTTATGTAAATATTGGATCACTGCTTTTTCATTGATTTTTTTCCATTTTGCAAAAGCCGCTTGTCTTGTTTAATTTAGAGTGCTACCTCGTCGATATAAATTAACCAAATGAGACCAGTCCTTGGGTACATGGCCTTATAGTAGTCAGAGAATAGAAGGACTTCAAAAGAACATCCTTGAGTACCTCCTACAATACGAGGCTTACAACATATCAATCATCTCTCGTATATACCGTAACTGATCAATATCTCCATAGAAGTGGTCCTCAAGTATAAGGCGAACAATATTTCTACAGCACTGTTTAACTACCAAAACCGTGAGCATCTACTTAGACTCAATTAAGGATTGATTTTTTAAAATATTTTGTAGCTGAAGTGTACATACATCGGTGTTAGTACATATTATTTGTTGCGTGAAAGTGCAACAAGTTGAATATGTACTTACTCCAAGGTAAACATACATACCTTGTTGCAGGTACAAAAATATTTATGACATTTGAAAAAAAAATGAAAAAATCACCTTATACACATTGATTGAACAGCAGTCAGCCTAAAAGAACAGCCAAATTAATAAAAAAACACACTAGATGGCGCTGCTGTGGTATCATTGACAAGAGACAAAAAAATGGCTTGGAAAGAAAACAATGTAATATTATTCAAAATATTTAAACATTGCTTTTTATTTTTGTGAATTGACAATTCATCATTATTAATAGATTTTCTTTGATTGAAATAAAATCATAATTTACAACCGCACAATTATACTTTGACAATTGTGAATAATGAGGCTGCCCAATATCAATTCACAAGCCTAATCAATGTGCATAATTATCGAAAATTAATTACATTGGGCTTGATAAGCTTCACCCAGTGACAATGCAATGCAAGTGTAAATATTGCTTAATGAAGTCGGGTAAAATTTACAATTATATGTAATAAACAAAGCTGTCAGAAATTTATAAATATATGTAATAAAGCTGTGGGGTACAATTTATAGATATATGTAATAAATATAGATGTGGGTTACAATTTATAGATATATGTAATAAAGCTGTGGGGTACAATTTATAGATATATGTAATAAATATAGATGTGGGTTACAATTTATAGATATATGTAATAAAGCTGTGGGGTACAATTTATAGATATATGTAATAAATATAGATGTGGGGTACAATTTATAGATATATGTAATAAACAAAGCTGTGGGTTACAATTTATAGATATATGTAATAAACAAAGCTGTGGGTTACAATTTATAGATATATGTAATAAAGCTATGGGGTACAATTTATAGATATATGTAATAAAGCTGTGGGGTACAATTTATAAATATATGTAATAAATAAAGCTGTGGGGTACAATTTATCAATATATGTAATAAATATAGATGTGGGTTACAATTTATAGATATATGTAATAAACAAAGCTGTCAGGGTACAATTTATAGATGTATGTAATAAAGCTGTGGGGTACAATTTATAGATGTATGTAATAAATAAAGCTGTCAGGGTACAATTTATAGATATATGTAATATAGATGTGGGGTACAATTTATAGATATATGTAATAAAGCTGTGGGTTACAATTTATAGATGTATGTAATAAAGCTGTGGGGTACAATTTATAGATATATGTAATAAAGCTGTGGGGTACAATTTATAGATATATGTAATAAATAAAGCTGTGGGGTACAATTTATAGATATATGTAATAAATATAGATGTGGGTTACAATTTATAGATATATGTAATAAACAAAGCTGTCAGGGTACAATTTATAGATGTATGTAATAAAGCTGTGGGGTACAATTTATAGATATATGTAATAAAGCTATGGGGTACAATTTATAGATATATGTAATAAAGCTGTGGGGTACAATTTATAGATGTATGTAATAAATAAAGCTGTGGGGTACAATTTATAGATATATGTAATAAAGCTGTGGGGTATTATTTATAGATGTATGTAATAAAGCTGTGGGGTACAATTTATAGATGTATGTAATAAAGCTGTCAGGGTACAATTTATAGATGTATGTAATAAATAAAGCTGTGGGGTACAATTTATAGATATATGTAATAAAGCTGTGGGGTATTATTTATAGATGTATGTAATAAAGCTGTGGGGTACAATTTATAGATGTATGTAATAAAGCTGTCAGGGTACAATTTATAGATGTATGTAATAAAGCTGTGGGGTACAATTTATAGATATATGTAATAAAGCTGTCAGGGTACAATTTATAGATATATGTAATAAAGCTGTCAGGGTACAATTTATAGATGTATGTAATAAAGCTGTGGGGTACAATTTATAGATATATGTAATAAAGCTGTCAGGGTACAATTTATAGATATATGTAATAAAGCTGTGGGGTATTATTTATAGATGTATGTAATAAAGCTGTCAGGGTACAATTTATAGATATATGTAATAAAGCTGTGGGTTACAATTTATAGATATATGTAATAAAGCTGTGGGGTACAATTTATAGATATATGTAATAAATATAGATGTGGGTTACAATTTATAGATATATGTAATAAAGCTGTGGGTTACAATTTATAGATATATGTAATAAAGCTGTGGGTTACAATTTATAGATATATGTAATAAAGCTATGGGGTACAATTTATAGATATATGTAATAAAGCTGTGGGGTACAATTTATAGATATATGTAATAAAGCTGTGGGGTACAATTTATAGATGTATGTAATAAACAAATCTGTCAGGGTACAATTTATAGATATGTGTAATAAAGCTATGGGGTATTATTTATAGATGTATGTATATGTAAATAACAATGTATAAAGTAATAGAAGTATTATGATATTTCCTGCCTTATGACTTACAGAGCAATGTCCGTGACAAACTTTTCTACTTCCTGTAGGACAAACTTGCTGAGGAACTGTGGTCTCTCTCCACTGGCAGGGCACAAGGACAATGGAGGAATGTGGCCCAGTGCCTTTCTGTAATGCAATAATATTGCATCCTAAAGTACACGTTTGATACATGAAACAGATACTGGAAGTCTACTGGATATAGTAATCAACATTTCTGTTGCAGGTTAAATAAAATATAATGAATATATCAGAAAATTATCATTTCTCCAATAATGTGGATAAGGATCAAGTTCCACTTTGAAGGAAAACAAATTCTTTCAAGCTACCATGTATCAGAATTTCATACCGTGTGTGATCAAGAATGGATGGTCGGAGACTTGGGGCAAGTGGCATTGTCATGGTTACAGTGGTGGCTAGGATTTGTAGATACCAGATAGCTGCGGCATCAGCTACACTGACACTGGCCTCACGGATCACCCTGGCAACAGACAAGTTTTCTGTTATCTGACCGACCTCTTACACTGTAATCATACTGTAGGTTATTTAACTTCACAAATTGTCAATATTCAAGTTACGGCCTTACCAACAATAATAACGTTAAACAGATATTTCTTTTAGGATTATAGATCTAATCTGGAATTACGTACTTGTATCCGACAGTTTTGATTCCATGGATCCTCGTGTCACAGCCGTCATTTCTACACTTCTTTATGTTGATCTGAATGACTGAAATAATATAATGGGTACACATGTATCTATCTGGGTGGGTATATGTATCTATCTGGGTGGGAATACATGTATCTATCTGGGTGGGTAACCAGACAGATACATATATCTATCTGGGTGGGAACATGTATCTATCTGGTTGGGTACACATGTATCTATCTGGGTGGGTACATGTATCTATCTGGGTGGGTACACCTGTATCTATCTGGGTGGGTACACATGTATCTATCTGGGTAGTACACATATATCTATCTGGGTGGGAACATGTATCTATCTGGGTGGGTACATGTATCTATCTGGGTGGGTACACATGTATCTATCTGGGTGGGTACATGTATCTATCTGGGTGGGTACATGTATCTATCTGGGTGGGAATACATGTATCTATCTGGGTGGGTACATGTATCTATCTGGGTGGGTACACATGTATCTATCTGGGTGGGTACATGTATCTATCTGGGTGGGAATACATGTATCTATCTGGGTGGGTAACCAGACAGATACATATATCTATCTGGGTGGGAACATGTATCTATCTGGTTGGGTACACATGTATCTATCTGGGTGGGTACACATGTATCTATCTGGGTAGTACACATGTATCTATCTGGGTGGGTACATGTATCTATCTGGGTGGGTACACATGTATCTATCTGGGTAGTACACATATATCTATCTGGGTGGGAACATGTATCTATCTGGGTGGGTACACATGTATATATCTGGGTGGGTACACATGTATCTATCTGGGTAGTACACATGTATCTATCTGGGTAGTACGCATGTATCTATCTGGGTGGGTATATATGTATCTGTCTGGGTAGTATACATGTATCTATCTGGGTGGGTACACATGTATCTATCTGGGTGGGTACACATGTATCTATCTGGGTGGGAACATGTATCTATCTGGGTGGGTACATGTATCTATCTGGGTGGGTACACATGTATCTATCTGGGTAGTACACATGTATCTATCTGGGTGGGTACACATGTATCTGTCTGGGTAGTACACATGTATCTATCTGGGTAGTACACATGTATCTATCTAGGTAGTACACATGTATCTATCTGGGTCGGTACATATGTATCTATCTAGGTAGTACACATGTATCTATCTGGGTGGGTACACATGTATCTATCTGGGTAGGTACACATGTATCTATATGGGTCGATACACATGTATCTATCTGGGTAGGTACACATGTATCTATCTGGGTAGGTACACATGTATCTATCTGGGTCGGTACACATGTATCTATCTGGGTGGGTACATGTATCTATCTGGGTGGGTACATGTATCTATCTGGGTGGGTACACATGTATCTATCTGGGTAGTACACATGTATCTATCTGGGTGGGTACACATGTATCTATCTGGGTAGTACACATGTATCTATCTGGGTGGGTACACATGTATCTATCTGGGTGGGAACACATGTATCTATCTGGGTGGGTACACATGTATCTATCTGGGTGGGAACACATGTATCTATCTGGGTGGGTACACATGTATCTATCTGGGTGGGTACACATGTATCTATCTGGGTAGGTACACATGTATCTATCTGGGTGGGTACCAAGTATCTATCTGGGTGGGAACATGTATCTATCTGGGTAGTACACATATATCTCTCTGGGTGGGTACACATGTATCTATCTGGGTGGGTACACATGTATCTCTCTGGGTGGGTACACATGTATCTATCTGGGTGGGAACACATGTATGTATCTGGGTAGTACACATGAATCTGTGTATGCATGTGTATTGCTAACAAGAATCTAAACATCAACACTTGAATTCTACTTTTCTGAAGGTGTTAAAATGCAGAAAAATCTGTCTATTTATAGTGAATACCTTTATTAATACATTTTGTAAACTCACTTGGGTAAAATATCTTTGCATTCTTCAACAAAAGAAATTCTCCTGTTATGTGGCTGAAAGTAAAAAAATAAAGATAAATAAATAAAAATATTAAAACCGATGTCTCTATACAAAGGTTTGTGTGTTTAGTGTTGAGCTTCCAGGGACAATGTATCGATTTTCTCTTTATTATTATTATAGTACACAGGATGATCATGGGTATGTACTGTATATAGTGTTTTTGACTGTTTACCTTGAGTCCTAAAAGTATCAAGAATGAATTTTTGCAATTTTTATATAGTTTTTATTTTAAACACTATCAGGTTGAAGCAACAGGATCCTTTGTTTATGAAAAGAAGCTTAATGTGATCTGTACAACAAGACAGGACCCTGTGTTGATGGAGTAAAGTATGATATGATCTGTACAACATGACAGTACCCTGTGTTGATGGAGTAAAGTATGATATGATCTGTACAACAAGACAGGACCCTGTGTTGATGGAGTAAAGTATGATATGATCTGTACAACATGACAGTACCCTGTGTTGATGGAGTAAAGTATGATATGATCTGTACAACAAGACAGTACCCTGTGTTGATGGAGTAAAGTATGATATGATCTGTACAACATGACAGTACCCTGTGTTAATGGAGTAAAGTATGATATGATCTGTACAACAAGACAGTACCCTGTGTTGATGGAGTAAAGTATGATATGATCTGTACAACATGACAGTACCCTGTGTTGATGGAGTAAAGTATGATATGATCTGTACAACATGACAGTACCCTGTGTTGATGGAGTAAAGTATGATATGATCTGTACAACATGACAGGACCCTGTGTTGATGGAGTAAAGTATGATATGATCTGTACAACATGACAGTACCCTGTGTTAATGGAGTAAAGTATGATATGATCTGTACAACAAGACAGTACCCTGTGTTGATGGAGTAAAGTATGATATGATCTGTACAACATGACAGTACCCTGTGTTGATGGAGTAAAGTATGATATGATCTGTACAACATGACAGTACCCTGTGTTGATGGAGTAAAGTATGATATGATCTGTACAACATGACAGTACCCTGTGTTGATGGAGTAAAGTATGATATGATCTGTACAACATGACAGTACCCTGTGTTGATGGAGTAAAGTATGATATGATCTGTACAACATGACAGTACCCTGTGTTGATGGAGTAAAGTATGATATGATCTGTACAACAAGACAGTACCCTGTGTTGATGGAGTAAAGTATGATATGATCTGTACAACATGACAGTACCCTGTGTTGATGGAGTAAAGTATGATATGATCTGTACAACAAGATAGGACCCTGTGTTGATGGAGTAAATATGATATGATCTGTACAACAAGACAGTACCCTGTGTTGATGGAGTAAAGTATGATATGATCTGTACAACAAGACAGTACCCTGTGTTGATGGAGTAAAGTATGATATGATCTGTACAACATGACAGTACCCTGTGTTGATGGAGTAAAGTATGATATGATCTGTACAACAAGACAGGACCCTGTGTTGATGGAGTAAAGTATGATATGATCTGTACAACATGACAGCACCCTGTGTTGATGGAGTAAAGTATGATATGATCTGTACAACAAGACAGCACCCTGTGTTGATGGAGTAAAGTATGATATGATCTGTACAACAAGACAGTACCCTGTGTTGATGGAGTAAAGTATGATATGATCTGTACAACATGACAGTACCCTGTGTTGATGGAGTAAAGTATGATATGATATGTACATCAAGACAGGACCCTGTGTTGATGGAGTAAAGTATGATATGATCTGTACAACATGACAGTACCCTGTGTTGATGGAGTAAAGTATGATATGATCTGTACAACATGACAGTACCCTGTGTTGATGGAGTAAAGTATGATATGATCTGTACAACATGACCGTACCCTGTGTTGATGGAGTAAAGTATGATATGATCTGTACAACATGACAGGACCCTGTGTTGATGGAGTAAAGTATGATATGATCTGTACAACATGACAGTACCCTGTGTTGATGGAGTAAAGTATGATATGATCTGTACAACAAGACAGTACCCTGTGTTGATGGAGTAAAGTATGATATGATCTGTACAACAAGACAGGACCCTGTGTTGATGGAGTAAAGTATGATATGATCTGTACAACATGACAGTACCCTGTGTTGATGGAGTAAAGTATGATATGATCTGTACAACATGACAGCACCCTGTGTTGATGGAGTAAAGTATGATATGATCTGTACAACATGACAGCACCCTGTGTTGATGGAGTAAAGTATGATATGATCTGTACAACATGACAGTACCCTGTGTTGATGGAGTAAAGTATGATATGATCTGTACAACATGACAGTACCCTGTGTTGATGGAGTAAAGTATGATATGATCTGTACAACATGACAGTACCCTGTGTTGATGGAGTAAAGTATGATATGATCTGTACAACATGACAGTACCCTGTGTTGATGGAGTAAAGTATGATATGATCTGTACAACAAGACAGTACCCTGTGTTGATGGAGTAAAGTATGATATGATCTGTACAACATGACAGTACCCTGTGTTGATGGAGTAAAGTATGATATGATCTGTACAACATGACAGTACCCTGTGTTGATGGAGTAAAGTATGATATGATCTGTACAACAAGACAGCACCCTGTGTTGATGGAGTAAAGTATGATATGATCTGTACAACAAGACAGTACCCTGTGTTGATGGAGTAAAGTATGATATGATCTGTACAACATGACAGTACCCTGTGTTGATGGAGTAAAGTATGATATGATCTGTACAACAAGACAGCACCCTGTGTTGATGGAGTAAAGTATATGATCTGTACAACAAGACAGTACCCTGTGTTGATGGAGTAAAGTATGATATGATCTGTACAACAAGACAGGACCCTGTGTTGATGGAGTAAAGTATGATATGATCTGTACAACAAGACAGTACCCTGTGTTGATGGAGTAAAGTATGATATGATCTGTACAACATGACAGTACCCTGTGTTGATGGAGTAAAGTATGATATGATCTGTGCAACATGACAGTTCCCTGTGTTGATGGAGTAAAGTATGATATGATCTGTACAACATGACAGGACCCTGTGTTGATGGAGTAAAGTATGATATGATCTGTACAACAAGACAGTACCCTGTGTTGATGGAGTAAAGTATGATATGATCTGTACAACATGACAGTACCCTGTGTTGATGGAGTAAAGTATGATATGATCTGTACAACAAGACAGTACCCTGTGTTGATGGAGTAAAGTATGATATGATCTGTACAACAAGACAGGACCCTGTGTTGATGGAGTAAAGTATGATATGATCTGTACAACATGACAGTACCCTGTGTTGATGGAGTAAAGTATGATATGATCTGTACAACAAGACAGTACCCTGTGTTGATGGAGTAAAGTATGATATGATCTGTACAACATGACAGTACCCTGTGTTGATGGAGTAAAGTATGATATGATCTGTACAACAAGACAGGACCATGTGTTGATGGAGTAAAGTATGATATGATCTGTACAACAAGACAGCACCCTGTGTTGATGGAGTAAAGTATGATATGATCTGTAGGACAAGACAGTACCCTGTGTTGATGGAGTAAAGTATGATATGATCTGTACAACAAGACAGTACCCTGTGTTGATGGAGTAAAGTATGATATGATCTGTACAACATGACAGTACCCTGTGTTGATGGAGTAAAGTATGATATGATCTGTACAACAAGACAGTACCCTGTGTTGATGGAGTAAAGTATGATATGATCTGTACAACATGACAGTACCCTGTGTTGATGGAGTAAAGTATGATATGATCTGTACAACATGACAGTACCCTGTGTTGATGGAGTAAAGTATGATATGATCTGTACAACAAGACAGTACCCTGTGTTGATGGAGTAAAGTATGATATGATCTGTACAACATGACAGTACCCTGTGTTGATGGAGTAAAGTATGATATGATCTGTACAACATGACAGTACCCTGTGTTGATGGAGTAAAGTATGATATGATCTGTACAACATGACAGTACCCTGTGTTGATGGAGTAAAGTATGATATGATCTGTACAACAAGACAGTACCCTGTGTTGATGGAGTAAAGTATGATATGATCTGTACAACAAGACAGTACCCTGTGTTGATGGAGTAAAGTATGATATGATCTGTACAACATGACATTACCCTGTGTTGATGGAGTAAAGTATGATATGATCTGTACAACAAGACAGGACCCTGTGTTTATGGAGTAAAGTATGATATGATCTGTACAACATGACAGTACCCTGTGTTGATGGAGTAAAGTATGATATGATCTGTACAACAAGACAGTACCCTGTGTTGATGGAGTAAAGTATGATATGATCTGTACAACAAGACAGTACCCTGTGTTGATGGAGTAAAGTATGATATGATCTGTACAACATGACAGTACCCTGTGTTGATGGAGTAAAGTATGATATGATCTGTACAACATGACAGTACCCTGTGTTGATGGAGTAAAGTATGATATGATCTGTACAACAAGACAGGACCCTGTGTTGATGGAGTAAAGTATGATATGATCTGTACAACATGACAGTACCCTGTGTTGATGGAGTAAAGTATGATATGATCTGTAGGACAAGACAGCACCCTGTGTTGATGGAGTAAAGTATGATATGATCTGTACAACATGACAGTACCCTGTGTTGATGGAGTAAAGTATGATATGATCTGTACAACAAGACAGTACCCTGTGTTGATGGAGTAAAGTATGATATGATCTGTACAACAAGACAGTACCCTGTGTTGATGGAGTAAAGTATGATATGATCTGTACAACAAGACAGTACATGTACCCTGTGTTCATGGAGAGAAATATTATTTGATCTTCACAACAAGATAGGACCCTGTGTTTATGGAGAGAAATAGTGTTTGATCTATACAAGACAGGACCCTGTGTTTAGAGATAAGAAGTACAATATGATGTAAGAATCTAAATTTTTTTTCAAGACTTTCAATACAGTATGTGAGCAGAACAATATCTGAATTTATTCATACCTGGGAATTCGTACTTCTTTGATTGGTCGTAGGCCTCGGTAGCTTTTTCCTCCAGCGATAGACACCACCTCTGGCATGTAGCTGGAGTCGGACGAGGCCACAGATATAGACAAGCTCTTTATCACTACATTGTGTTTGATGTGTAGTCTGTGGAGTAATTAGACATTTCATTTACCTTAAACAAATATACTGTAATTTAACAGGAAAGTCCAAGATGTTTTAAACAAGAGGCCCATGGGGCCTGTATCGCTCACCTGGTTGGATTAGACCAAATGTCAAAATAATGTTCATATTCAATTTGTTTTATTTGTAAATCTCCAACAATGCTATATATGGTTATAGTGTGGCATGTAGCGATTTAAAGGAATTACGTCTATTTCCCCTATTGGGCCATGCCCCTTTGGCCCCTTTGGGGTCAGAGTCACCATTTATGCAAAATCTGTTCCCCTTCCCCCAAGGATGTTTCTGACTAAATTGGGTCCAATCCATTCATAACTTTATGACTAGTAGCGATTTAAAGGAATTACCTCTATTTCCCCTTCTGGGCCCCATCCCTTTGGCCCCTTTGAGGTCAGAGCCACCATTTATGCAAAATCTGTTCCCCTTCCCCCAAGAATGTTTCTGACCAAATCGGGTTCAAATCCATTCATAACTTTATGACTAGTAGCGATTTAAAGGAATTACCTCTATTTCCCCTTTTGGGCCCCGCCCCTTTGGCCCCTTTGGGGTCAGAGCTACCATTTATGCAAAATCTGTTCCCCTTCCCCCAAGGATGTTTCTGACTAAATTGGGTTCAAATCCATTCATAACTTTATGACTAGTAGCGATTTAAAGGAATTACCTCTATTTCCCCTTTTGGGCCCCGCCCCTTTGGCCCCTTTGGGGTCAGAGTCACCATTTATGCAAAATCTGTTCCCCTTCCCCCAAGGATGTTTCTGACCAAATTGGGTTCAAATCCATTCATAACTTAGTAACTAGTAGCGATTTAAAGGAATTACCTCTATTTCCCCTATTGGGCCCCGCCCCTTTGGCCCCTCCGGGGTCAGAGCCACCATTTATGCAAAATCTGTTCCTCTTCCCCAAGGGTGTTTCTGACCAAATTGGGTTCAAATCCATTCATATCTTAGTAACTAGTAGCGATTTAAAGGAATTACCTCTATTTCCCCTATTGGGCCCCGCCCCTTTGGCCCCTCCGGGGTCAGAGCCACCATTTATGCAAAATCTGTTCCTCTTCCCCCAAGGGTGTTTCTGACCAAATTGGGTTCAAATCCATTCATAACTTTATGACAAGTAGCGATTTAAAGAAATTACCTCTATTTCCCCTATTGGGCCCCGCCCCTTTGGCCCCTCGGGGGTCAGAGTCACCATTTATGCAAAATCTGTTCCCCTTCTGCCAAGGATGTTTCTGGTCAAATTTGGTCAAAATCCAATAAGAAGTTTTAGACTAGTAGCGATTTGAAGCAAATGTTGACGGACGACGGACGGACGGACGACGGACGGACGCTGCGCCATGACATAAGCTCACCGGACCTTCGGTCCAGGTGAGCTAAAAACAGACTTTTTTCAAAAAACAATATATTCTGATGCTGGGATAATAGTTGACCCCCACAGAACCCCTCAAACCAAATATCAGTACCCTAGTACACTTCTGAAGGAGTTTACTGACCCCAGGGGCCTATTTTTACAACATGAACATGTTTCTTTTTTCATGCCCAGCAATGCTATATATGGTTAAGGGGTGGAAAACAGTTTTAAAAGTGCTTAGTTCCAGAAAGGATGTTGTTTATATCAATATTGCCAAACGTAGTCCTTTTGGCCCCGCCCTCAGATCCCTGCGGGTCAGTCTCATCATTTCAATCCCAACCACCTAGGGAAGTTACCACTGAAATATCATCTCATCATTTGTATATATTTGAATCCCAACCACCTAGGGAAGTTACCACTGGAATATCAATGTCATACATTGCCTAGTTCCAGAGAAGAAGTCGTTAATATCAATATTGCCAAATGGACCCCTTTTGTCCCTGCCCCTCAGACCCCTTGGGGGTTAGCCCCATCATTTGTATAAATTTGAATCCCAGCCACATAGGGATGCTTCCTACCAGATTTGGTTAATTTCTGATTAGTGGTAAAGAAGAAGTCAATCGGTAACAGACGGACATCGGTCGCCACGGTATGGCATTATAAGCCAACCATGGTCCTTGATACGGACATCGGTCGCCACGGTATGGCATTATAAGCTCACCTGGGTCCTTCAGACCAGGTGAGGTAATGATGAAAATCCATATACATTAATGACCCTACCTCATCCAGTGTGAGCGTGCAGATCCATCTGACTGCCAAAATGTGTTGGGGTCACCATTAGTAATTCTGTAAAAATAGAAATATTAAACATGCGTGTAAATCAAACAACATGGTGGCATGCCATCTGATTCATGTTTCTTCCAAGGCCATTATATCATGTTTAATTATGATCAGCTCATATTCCACATGATGTGGTAAAATGGGTCAGATAATCAACAAAACTGAACATATTAATCAATCATTAAATTTAATCATAATTTATCAACAAAATCTTCAAGGTAACACTATGTTATGGATCCCCACAAGCTTTATGCCTGATGGACAGACTGACATGTTCAGTGAGAAGGACCCCACAAGCTTTCTTCCTGACGGACACACTGTCATGTTCCATATGTTACCTGTAAACATCGGCTGTGTTGGATGACACCTCTATACTGGTGTGACACGGACTGATGGTGCGGACTTCCTCTCCTGTTCCCAGTGATGCCTGCCCACCCATCTGGGCTGTGGACATAATTGTATACCATCATGTCACAAAATACAGATCATGTCAGATATCTTCTTTTTCGTGTGTAAATATTCCTTCTATTATACGTAGCTGTCCTTTTTTTTTTTTATTAACCTCCATATTTGCCAATTAAAATATTAATTTAAAATTACGTCACTTTTTTAAATGTAACACAAATATTTATTTATGTTCTTGTGATCTATACTGTGATTTCAATTATTTTCATTACAGAAAAAGATCAAGCATGCTAAAGAATATATACCATAACTTCTCTATTGAGGAATGAAAGACTACCTTAAAATGCCATTAAGCCTAAGATTTTCATTGACGACTAGAATTATGGCCAATGTCATTGGTAACAAGAGGTCAAATAGGCCTGTATTGCTCACCTGATTCTACAGCAACTTTAAAGTTGATTTAGATTATCTCTGCAGATACTAAATTGATTACCACTTCATTCAAATATCAGAGTAGACTAGGTTTATTTATGTCAACAAATTTTCAAATACTTCATTCCACCATAATATTGGCTATCAGGTCTTAAAGTCTCTTGGCTATCGAGAAATAATTGTTTAAAGATTTTAGCCTTTTTGACCCCTGTGATCTTGAATGTAGGTCAAGATCATTCGTTGGAACAAACTTGGTAGTCCCTTCATCCAAGTATGCTACAGGCCCAATATCAAGTTTCTAGGCCTCTTGGTTATTGAGAAGAAGTTATTGAAAGATTTTAGCCTATTTGACTCGGGACCTTGAATGTAGGTCAGGGTCAGTAATATTACAAACTTGGTAGCCCTTCATCCAAGCATGCCACAGACCTAATAACAAGTCCTTTTGCCTCATGGTTATTGAGAAGAAGTTGTTTCAAGAGTTCAGCCTATTTGACCCCTGTCACCTTGAATGTAGGTCAAGTTCATTCATTTTAATAGACTTGGTAGCCCTCCATCCAAGCCTGCTACAGGCCTAATATTGTGTCCCTAGGTATCTAGGTTATTGAGAAGAAGTTGTTTAAAGATTTAAGCCTAATTGATCTCTGTAATTTATTTGAACAAACTTGGTAGCCCTTCACCCCAGCATGCCACAAGCCTAATATTAAGTCCTAATGCTTCTTGGTTATTGAGAAGAATATGTTCAAATTCAAAAAGTTGACACTGAACGGACAGCCGAACAGACGACGGATTCTGCACCATGGCATAAGCTCATTTGCCCTTCGAGCAGGTGAGCTAACAATGTATATGCTATGTAGTGGAGGTATCATATGGTGTGAAAATAACTACCAGGACAAAATGCTATAAATCCTGATTTAACAAATGACCTTGCAAGGCCATAAGTTGACATACAGCCACTGTATGAAAGTTTCAATTATGCATTTTAAACATAAAGAAATTGAGCACAAGACAACCTATTGATTTTATGTATAACAGAACACTACCTGATTCTTTTAGACTTTTGAAAGTGGACTTGAGCACTGAGTTCCTCATGCTTGTGGTGTTGTTAAACCCGTTGAGGTAGGGGAATGGTAGACTCAGGCTGGGGGATCTGTTCCGCAGCAAGTACTGTACCCAAACAAGAAAAGAACATGCAGGATCAATAAAATGTGATTGAATTAATGTGAATTGTTACTGTATAGCTGTATTTATTTTCAAATGCCAAGAGATATCTTTTTATCTCTAACATTTCATCATTATTATACATTTGATACAACATTTTATCTACATTTGTAGGTAGAATAAACTAATTTAGAAGATGCTAACTTCAGCACATCTGTATACAATTTATCAGGACACAATATACCAGTCTATAGTATAAGAGTAATTTAGGGATTTTTCAGGGGCTGAGGCACTGGTTCAATGCCACATGGAAACTTTCACTGATTTCGCAATAATCAAATCTCCACGAAAATATTAAGGTATATTCTAAATGGCACAACTTGGGATCAAAGGGAACCTGCACACGAAGTTTGAGGGATATCCCTTTAGTACTTTTCAAGAAATAGCGATAACAAAACTTCAATTACCAAAATCCAAGATGGCTACCTATCGACCATTTTGTTTTTCTGAACAGTACTTTTCAAGTAAATCTAATAGCAGTAACAAGGATTGTTTACAGATGGAGGGACAACAGATGGATGACAGACATTAATTGGCCCCACCCCTCAGGCCCCTGAGAGGTAGGGACCATATACCTTTACAATTTTGGTAAACCTTTAGCAAAGGAAGGTTTCTGCGAAATTTCATCAAAAATAGTTCAGGAGTTTTTGAGAAGAAGTCGAAAATGTGAAAGCTTCGCTCAGGTGACTAAAATAAATATGCTTGAAATATCTTTCTATTACAACATTGATCCTTTATGAATGAAAGAGCATTTTCCTCTGATCAATAAAATTCCTTAGCATTGAAAATTCTGAAATATACTCTACATATGTTATCCTCTCAGGGTGGTATACCTTTAGTATCCTCTCAGGGTGGTATACCCTACCTTTATTATCCTCTCAGGGTGGTATACCCTACCTTTAGTATCCTCTCAGAGTGGTATACCCTACCTTTAGTATCCTCTCAAAGTGGTATACCCTACCTTTAGTATCCTCTCAAAGTGGTATACCCTACCTTTAGTATCCTCTCAGAGTGGTATACCCTACCTTTAGTATCCTCTCAGAGTGGTATACCCTACCTTTAGTATCCTCTCAGAGTGGTATACCTTTAGTATCCTCTCAGAGTGGTATACTCTACCTTTAGTATCCTCTCAGAGTGGTATACCCTACCTTTATTATCCTCTCAGAGTGGTATACCTTTAGTATCCTCTCAGGGTGGTATACCCTACCTTTAGTATCCTCTCAGAGTGGTATACCCTACCTTTAGTATCCTCTCAGGGTGGTATACCCTACCTTTATTATCCTCTCAGAGTGGTATACGCTACCTTTAGTATCCTCTCAGAGTGGTATACCCTACCTTTAGTATCCTCTCAGAGTGGTATACCCTACCTTTAGTATCCTCTCAGAGTGGTATACCCTACCTTTAGTATCCTCTCAGAGTGGTATACCCTACCTTTAGTATCCTCTCAGAGTGGTATACCCTACCTTTAGTATCCTCTCAGAGTGGTATACTCTACCTTTAGTATCCTCTCAGAGTGGTATACCCTACCTTTAGTATCCTCTCAGAGTGGTATACCCTACCTTTAGCATCCTCTCAGAGTGGTATACCTTACCTTTAGTACCCTCTCAGAGTGGTATACCCTACCTTTAGTATCCTCTCAGAGTGGTATACCCTACCTTTAGTATCCTCTCAGAGTGGTATACCCTACCTTTAGTATCCTCTCAGAGTGGTATACCCTACCTTTAGTATCCTTTCAGAGTGGTATACCCTACCTTTAGTATCCTCTCAGAGTGGTATACCCTACCTTTAGTATCCTCTCAGAGTGGTATACCCTACCTTTAGTATCCTTTCAGAGTGGTGTTTGACAGCATTCTTGTCACCAGAATATACATCAACAAATCCTACAATGGCCAAACAATGTTACTGAGTAACTGTAGAATACAGACATATACATGACAATATGCAATAGAAAAACTACAGGGCCGAACAATATATACCTATCACATGCCAAAAAATAAAAAAATTATTGAAATGCAAGATTAAATGTCTTATCAAAATGCAACAAAGGAAGTACAATTTTATGTCATAGCAAAGTCTACAATGTTTGAAAGACACTGGTTGGCAACAGTGAATTTAGGTGAGGATCTACAGAGGTAGAAAGGTTAGGGCATGCACAATAAGTTTTAAAGAAATGATGAAATCAGAATGCCACTCGGGGAAGTAACATATAATTGCTATGAAGCCTACAAATGTTCAAAGAGAGCTCTTAAAAACCTGCTCCATTGGAATCAGCCCACCAGTTTAGGAGGAGAGGTTTGGACATAATTATTAACAGAAAATCTGTTTACAGTTCCGAAAACCTGTTTACAGTGACCAGTTACCATAGCAACCAAAATTTTGAGAAAAAAAGAATTGCATGCACATCTACACATTATCCTCTATATTTGTGTGAAGTGTCAATGGAATCTGCTCAACAGTTTAGGAGAAGTTGTCTGGACAAGATGTGTCTACAGACTGACAGACAAACAGACAGACGGATGGCCAGACAGATGGACAGACAACCAGATCCCAGTATACCCCAATCCCCCTAACTTTGTTGCGGGGGTATAAAAACACTAACTTATGTACAATATACCCTCTCGAGTTCTCAAAAATATTGATCTAAAAGATAGTAACAGTTTGTCAGACAAAACTAAAGCTAACGAAGAGGACAGAATTGTTTAGAAATCAATGGAAACTTGGTCCCTAGATACTGATCACATGGAAACTTGGTCCCTAGATACTGATCACATGGAAACTTGGTCCCTAGATACTGATCACATGGAAACTTGGTCCCTAGATACTGATCACACACTAATATGGATGATAGGGTAAGGTTTATTACCGGGGACAAGCGAGCAAGCCTGGAGCATGCGAATGCTGCGCCCAAGTTCGCCTAGAATGTTGGGTCCATTGATTGACTTGACTGTCTCTAGGACGGTATCTACTTCCACAACCCCACTTCCATCCACATCAAATTGCTGGAATGCCTACAATATGGAAAAATATGGTACTATTATATAATGTCTTATTATATTTTATATCTATATATATCATATACCTTAGATTTTGAAAATAATTTGAATTTTCATATCTATATATATCCCTTTTATATTGATATATTCTGTCCCTATGATTTTAAATCAACAAAAATTGAAATTACTTGTACATTCCAAAGTAATGACATAGACACAGGTTTATTTCCTGTTCATCATAAGTTATCTAATGTTTATAAAATACAGGAAAAGTGTGACTTTGAAGACTGACTATGTAGTGGGACGTATTGGAGTGAACTTCTGGGTGTTAGGGTCCTGGTAAGTACACATACCTTGATAGCATCATCTCTAGAAACACCTTTGTTCATTAGCCAATCACAGAAATGAGCAATCGTCAAAGTCTCCTGGAATAATATCATTTATTGTATTAATGAATTTTATACCTATATTTCTACATGTCAAATGTTCTTGTGCCTGTCTTTGTCTTCCATCACAAATTCTGAATAAGCATGATCAAAGTCTAAAATGTTGTCATTATACACGTTTGATATCTGAAAGTTTTCTACAAAGCAAAACAATTTCCAGCTTTCTTTCCTGATTTTTGGAAACTAATTAGTGTAAACACTACTTCCCGGTATATATTTTCAGCCTTTAAGAGCTTAAACATAACTTGATGTCATATAATGATAGGAATTTGTCCTATGATAGACTGATCTTTTCTTTACCTTTCCCTTCTTTAATAAAGTGAACCAAGCTCTCAGAGATATACCCCTATCTTCTTCATCAATAAAATAAAGTGAACCAAAGCTGTACTTGTACAAAATGACCAATATACGATTCAAGTGTCTTTAGTTACTTAGATTGTGTAAAACAATCGTGGCGGGAAGTGGTCTTGATATAAATATAAAATGTACATTTACACGTTACATTATGCATATATAACATCATATTCCAGTGTTTAATTAATCAAAGTTAAGATCCGAAAAAAAAGTGAAATAGAATAAAAACTATTTCCGACCAACCTACCCTTTTTGGGGGGGCACGTTAGTGGAAACACAGCTTTTTTTTGGGGGGCCTAAGTATTTTCTGAGAGAGGGCGGACTATGGACAAAGGGTGATTTGGACAACCACGTACACCTAAGTCCTGAATTGCAAAATTCTAAAACTGAAAACAACCTCCTTGTACAATTCTTGAATTTCCATATTCTAGATCTGAAAAAAGTTGTTTTATTCAATAAACTTAAATCATTATTAATCCATATGTTGTCATGCATGCTTTACCTCCATTTTACTTTCTCTGTCTTCCAGCCATCTGACAATCTGGAATCTGTATTGTTGCAAGACATTTTCAGGAATTTCCTCTCTGTCAATAGTACAAAATTGAATAATAGTACTTTTTCTAAATTTCAAAAGAAAAATAAGTGTCATAATTATACAGCCCTACTTCACACATGTTTTAAAAATATTTTTTTACCCACAATAGATATTGCAAAAAGTATATATCAGTAAAATGATTAACAATCTGTTGTTGGTGAAATATCAAACACATACTTTATCTTTGCAGCGAAATTCCTGAGAGTTGTATGGTTGAACAGTCCACTCAAATCTGTTGTAGTAAAGCCATCTTTATCTACAAAGGAAATATAGCAATGATACTTTAACAGAGTTCAGGAAATATAAAGCTGGATTCAGGTACAATAAACATTAGCATCAGTCAGCTGATGTTCTGAATATACCCACCAGTATGTTATTGTCAATCTCACAGTTATAAAAAATCTAAGTTGCCTTCACAGATAGTCCAGATAAAAAATGTTTAAAGTTGAGTGTCAGGATGATTAATTCTGATAGCTTACAATTTGCTCATTTAAATAACCGTTCCCGAAAATATAGATCTACAATATTTAGATATAAGTACTGATATTAAATAAAAACATGATTTTGCTTCTGATTATACAGAACAATAATACTGCTGTACACTTAATTTGGTGTCCCTTGTGTTAGTGTTCATGTTAAGGAAGTGAGCTCAGGGCCCTGACACATTCCTATAAATGTCTGGAGAAATATAATATTTGAAATGAATCAGAATACACACAGCCAAGTATATATAAAGACTGGATAATTTTATTTTGTTGAGGTTGGTGATAACTATGTTCAAAATGTACATCTAAATATAAGCAACTTGTAAAATCTACTGTATTATTATCAAACTTTTTTATCTGCACTCATATGAAACATATCAATGATAGAAATATTCTACCAGAATTCTAGGTTAACATTGATTTATTATCACACGACAGACATTGGTCTCTTACCTCCATCTTCATTGTCAGAGTTGCCATCATCCAGCTGAAACAGAACAGACTGTACTGGTCATACATTATGTTGTTATTCCTGTACTGGTCATACATTATGTTGTTATTACTGTACTGGTCATACATTATGTTGTTATTACTGTACTGGTCATACATCATGTTGTTATTACTGTCCTGGTCATACATTATGTTGTTATTACTGTCCTGGTCATACATTATGTTGTTATTACTGTCCTGGTCATACATTATGTTGTTATTACTGTCCTGGTCATACATCATGTTGTTATTACTGTCCTGGTCATACATCATGTTGTTATTACTGTACTGGTCATACATTATGTTGTTATTACTGTACTGGTCATACATTATGTTGTTATTACTGTACTGGTCATACATTATGTTTTATTACTGTATTGGTCATACATCATGTTGTTACATTGTATTACTGTACTGGTCATACATTATGTTGTTATTACTGTACTGGTCATACATTATGTTGTTATTACTGTACTGGTCATACATCATGTTGTTATTACTGTCCTGGTCATACATCATGTTGTTATTACTGTACTGGTCATACATTATGTTGTTATTACTGTACTGGTCATACATTATGTTGTTATTACTGTACTGGTCATACATTATGTTGTTATTACTGTACTGGTCATACATTATGTTGTTACATTGTATTACTGTACTGGTCATACATATGTTGTTATTACTGTACTGGTCATACATTATGTTGTTATTACTGTCCTGGTCATACATTATGTTGTTATTACTGTACTGGTCATACATGATGTTGTTATTACTGTACTGGTCATACATTATGTTGTTACATTGTATTACTGTACTGGTCATACATGATGTTGTTATTACTGTACTGGTCATACATGATGTTGTTATTACTGTACTAATCATACATTATGTTGTTACATTGTATTACTGTACTGGTCATACATGATGTTGTTATTACTGTACTGGTCATACATTATGTTGTTACATTGTATTACTGTACTGGTCATACATGATGTTGTTATTACTGTACTGGTCATACATCATGTTGTATTACTGTACTGGTCATACATTATGTTGTTATTACTGTACTGGTCATACATTATGTTGTTACATTGTATTACTGTACTGGTCATACATCATGTTGTTATTACTGTCCTGGTCATACATTATGTTTTTATTACTGTATTGGTCATACATTATTTTCTATTACCCTGCCACACAAGCCCTGTTGGAGGCTGGAAGTTTTGTAGCATTTTCCCGTTTAAAGTTGGATTTCAGCTACTCCGATAAATGTTACATATATAAAATGCATATGAACCAATAGATTGAAGTCTTCTGAAGAGATCGGTAGTAGGATTATGTAGGTAGTTGGAGATTTTGTACCGAAAAAATAAGTTTGAAAAAAAACAGGTAAGAATTTCTATGACGGTCGGATGCTTCCCTTGTCTTAATATATAAGTATTTCTGGCTATTTTTAATATTATAAGACTAGACATGCGCCTGTGGTGACCTCGAGACGAATAGGCCGTTTAGACTGTCCAAAAGACTGATTTTTCTGACGATCCTGATATATGTAGATACATCACCACAAGTTAGTTTTAATAAATGCGGCAATAACGATATAGCAATAATATGCACCTCATCGGCAGTAACGCAGTAACTGGTTAGGCCTAACAGTTAGTTACAGTATCCTGTTTAGAAAATATTTAGCTAACGTATAGGTATATGCAAGCATAAATGTGTTAATTTGTGGTAAGAACCTCTTTAAAATCTCGATCCTCTTCTACATCGCTGTTGCTGGGACTGTTCCCCATCTCCCAGCAGCTCGGAAACAGTTTTTCCTTTCCCTGATCTGATATCCCTGTCGCTCTGTCGCTGAAGTGAAACTTGACGGGAAAGATAAATTCGATAGTTTCGTACTTCGGCCAATGACCCTTCTGCTTATTATAGTTTTTGGGCTATTGATGTATTTGGCTACTAATGTCTATGAAATATTAGATAATTGGGTAATCGCTGATCTTGATAAAAATAGATCTCTACAACATTGACAAAATACTATTTGTCTTCGTATCCAGTCAGAAAACCGGAAGTGACAGGAAAATGTTAAGGTAGCATTCCCGGTTGATTAGATAAAATATAGAGGGTCAACAAAAATGAATTTAGACCACATTGGCATTACATTTCCTCCCTTAAAACAGCAGGAAAAGTAAAACATGGAAGTATAATCCAACACAAATGCTTATCTTGAAGATTTTGATGTACTTCTAATTGGAAATGTGATTTGCCTAAGTGGGAGAACTACGTCTACTGTAGATCTAACACAAGCGTATAAAGCATTGCTAATAATAACTTAAACATTAACATGATGCACAGAACTTAACCAATATGCAATACTCCATATTATTTTATCATGTCGATTGTAAAAGCGTACCTAACAAGCTTGTTTTATCATGCTATACGTCTCTATCGACGTCTTGAATTTTAACGTTTTCGTAGTTGAAGGGAGGTAACTCCCATTACACGGAACACGATCTTATCAAGCCCTATGCCATGATCTGTCCCACTGTTTGCCTTCAAAGAGTCACAGGCTTGCAAGAACATGTTGAGTCAGTGAATGGTAAGTCTCTTTTGAACTCACCATTTTACATAGATAAGGTTTTAAAGTGTAATCGTGACATTATTGAGGAGTCTTATATTTCTACGCAGTTAGAGTCATGTTACTGACCTATTGAACTATACTGCTGTAACGTTAGAAAATCTAAATATTGTAGGGACAATTATATTATGGATTAACAGGCTATATCCATCATTTTCATATGGAATTCTACGATGAGAAACGCAATTGGGTGTTGAGTACCGTTAATTACGTAGGCCTTACTATGATACAAAGTTTAGACTTTAGATGCGGAAGCTGAAACTGTCCGTTAAGGATGCTCAGTCACTCCAAACTGATTGATACAAAATTTCACATTTTTATTTTAGATTTGATTTGCATACCAAGGTCATGCTACATTTAATTTGCATACGTTAAAATACCCATTTCAAATGAAGAGGGGTATGCATTGGTGCATTGGTGAATGCCTTTAAGGTTGTCTTCGTGGAAACAAATTACAGTTTTCTGATTAAATTGCAAATTAAAGACTGCCTAAATCTCTAATCAAATATCATATAAAGCTGGACTCCGAAAATGTGTAATAACATGAATATAAATGAAAGTCCTAACTGATCTTAATCTTCGAGGGGACGAGATAACATGCAAATGAGGATCATGATATTCTGATGAAAACCAAAAATGGCCGAACGATAACGTGCTTGAAATAAAAAAGCTACAGAGTCCGCCACAAAAAGGGAAAACGAGAATAACATATGTAAACAGTATCCCAAGATATCTTTTGGAGGAAAGAACGGTAGATTGCATTGTGGAATATCATCGAACAAGAAAACGTTAACAGATTCTAAGGGTTTCTATTGGATACCGCCTGTACTTGTTACAGGTGGGTGAAAGTCAATTTCTTTTGTACGCCGTACCCCGTCCCGTAACGCTTTCTATAACAGCACTATGAACTAATATGTTTTTTTTTAATTCGCAATAAAAGCTTGATAAATGCAAATCGAACTTTCTATAAAAACCCCTAAATTTAACGTTCGATCGTTGATTAAGTCGTTGTTGAAATGGAACTAAAGTTCACTGTCCTCAGAATTAGACGCTGGAACTTTGTTTAAGGCTACGCGTTCTAAGAACGTCCGGAAGGGGTTCTGCAGCGAACTCCGTTTAAATGGCGAGATTGTGAGATCCCGATACATTAACGAATGTATGGTATCAGCATTATGATGAAGCTTTTAAAAATCGTATCGAATCAGGAGTAGCAAATGTACGCACTCAGACATCACCGTATGGGAGCGACACCGGATATTGGCACTAAGCGAAGCGAAGTAAGTTGTCAGCAGGCAAAACAAGAAGTAAGATTTTGGAAAGTTACTAAATTTCTAAGGATCCAACAGGACGACCCAAGTTCGACTTGTTGATTAATGACGATTTCCGTCGTCAGCACAACCAAAAATTATACCGATTTAGTGTCATATCTTTCATATCGTTCATAAAACATGCCATCTAGTACCGGCTAAACATTTGGCATGTCAACTTCATATGCAGTTTGAACATTCATTTCTAGCTAGATCCATGCTTATTATGTCATTTCTTTTCCATAATTATCTCTATTAATGTATATTGTACATCATTCCTGATATTAATTCAAATTGACGTCAAAATCGCTAAGAAAAGTTTTTCGAAAGTGTACAATGGTTTGACTAGTTTTTGAAAATGAGTGACGGCAAATTGGTTCTTTAGTGTACGGCATATTGATTGACAAAGAACGAAAATGTGCTTAATATTGCGAATTCTCATCACCATAATTTTGTTTATAAGGATATATAATGTTATGAAGTCATAAATGATTCCTTATTGTTCATGTTTGCTTGCTTTAGATTTACATTTGACAAAGGGCATGTGGGGATTTTCTACGCGTATCATTATGTCTTCATTGTCCCAACATCTAAGTACAGCAATAAAAACGTTGCAAGTATAACGATAGTAACCTGCAGCGGCCTATATCATAGAGCTACGCTGTGGTTCCCTTTGAATTGATTTGATAAACTCTGTCCCTGCTTTGATGGCTTAGACCTGACCCAAACACCGCCACCAACACCTCATCCCCCTTTGATAGCCTAGCCCTTTACGTATTTCTCTATAATTATTGGAGCAGAGTAAATCATCAGGGTCCACAAATGTCTGCAAGTTTGCGAGTATTTCTCCTTTCTGTTAAATATGAACAGAAGATAAATCGGTAACAATTGCATTAGCACTTAAATGACCTGTTTTTCTCCATAAAGACACCCAACCCATTCCATGCGCAGAATACCTAATGCGCAGGATAAAGAAACTTGGATATGTACATGTTTCCACATTACATAGGTTATACATAGAAGTATGGCACTTACTTGTATTTTGAGAACATGGATTTATCATTTGCGTCATTAGACATTTCGGCTGAAGTGGAGGTTGTGGCAACAGTGTAAGAGAATGCTCCATTAATGAATGTACTTATACGACTGAGAATAAGAGCAGCTTGAAAAAATGTTAAACGGATGCATCTACAGCCTACCACAAGTTCCCCATGGAACCGTCAGTCACACCAGTGTATATGCGTGATAACTCTGGGATAACTTTAAATTGTATTGTCCTCTTGTCGTGTAAATTTTATGTATGTATATTCGTGTCGATGAACGATATTGGAGATATAACACTAAATCGGTATAATTTTTGGTTGTTCTGACGACGGAAATCGTCATCAATCAACATGTCGAACCTGGGTCCTGTTGAGTCCTTAGAAATAGAGTCATTTTCCGAAAGTGTACCTGTTGTTTGGCCTGCTTACAACTTGTTTCGCCTCGCTTAATAGAACCAGTAATCGGTGTCGCTCCCGTACCGTGGATATCTTGTGTGAAGTAAAACTTACGGGTATGTGATAGCGGCTGGTCATGACACAATCACTGTTGTACATCTTCAATGTGTGTCGGATATTATCGCAGACTTACTAGTGACGGTATATATCGGTAAGTCAGTCAAGAAGATTTTAAATTAGGAAAAGCTGTTACATTGTACAGAGGAAATAACAAAGAAAGCCTTAAATGTCAATAGTTATAGGGATATTACTCTAGTGTCGGTGATTTAAATGCTGTTTGAGAAAATAATCTACGGGCAGTTCTATTTTCATGAAAGTATATCTCGCTATATCAATATGGAGACGTCCTCTCCTGTATTTGTTAATTTTCTGGACAACCATGAAGCATTTCATAGTGTTTGGAATTACAGGACTCTTATACAAAGTTTATCAGTCAGGAATAAATGCTAAAGTATGGAATATAACTCTTTTCGAAACGTGAAAGCCAGGGTACCATCCGGCGGGAAAATGTCTGAACGCTACTAGGTCTACAGGGCGTCGATCAAGTGCGACCATATCCGCCTTGATATTTCTCGTCACCAACCTGTAACGTTAGTCTAGACGAATCGTAAGATGGAATTCTGATGGAAAAATTACCGATTCATGCGTCAAATCCAGAAGCGCTACAATGGCTCATCTATATACTAAACAACTATTTGTGTAGATGGAGACTGCATTACAACTACATAACAAGAGTGCAGCTGTACTTTTTCGTCATGAAAGAAGAATGATCGACAATGGCAAATGTAAAATATCGCTAGGTCCAAATCCATTTCCATCTGAAAGCTCTAAAATTTATGCCGGTATTATATTAACGAAAATATAAAAAGTGGTCAAGCGATTTGTGAACCCATGAATAAGAACCGGAAGAAATTCAATAGCTTCATCTCGATCGGAGTTCATAGAAATGGGATGAACCTCATTGTCTTAACAATCTCTTCATTAGGGTAACGTATGGTTAACGGAGAGATCCGCTAATCCTTTGGAATAAGTTATGTACAGGAGAGGATATGTTTCTGCGGAAGTAACTATTTGATGCTAGATTAATTAGTATTCGACCAGCAACTACTGTTCTCTTGGATTCGTAAAATTCATACATTAGAACAAAGTATGATATATCAATGTTCTTAATGTTGCCCTGACGACGAAATCCCATTAAAATCTCCACGGAAATAGTTTGTGAAACGCGCAATACAGACATACGAAGAGCAAAAATGGAGGGGAACTCTGACAGCAAAGGACAAATGTTTTCTCTGCTGATCATGTAAAGTAAGATAGGCATCCCTTGTGGAGATTATTCGTTTGTTTCAGAAGCCACTCCCGTCGTCTGCTAACTATGTGGTAAAATCGCCATTGATATAGCTTTCCATTTCTTCTTAAAATGCCATATTCTGTTCGCCGATAGGGCTCCAATTCTAGAAACTAATGTTAACTTTCTTCATGTAAACGATTATATGAAATTCACAGAAATGAATGAAAGGGAGCAAACGGAACATGGTAAACGATCATATAATGTACACGAATACACCAACATGTGTACTACTCATGCCATTTGGAAAAAAACCGAATCAAAAATAACTTAAATAAATATTTTAGAATAAAAATCCTTAGTATAAAAAGAAAAAAGTAATGAATAAATACGAAAAAGAAAAGAGAACTGATTTCTATCATTACGTGCTATTTCATATACATTTGGCCATTCTGCATATAAAAAAATTGTTTCCTAAATGTCTGTGTCATGGATATAAAAAACAGAACTATCTTTCAGAAACAAACATTAGGTATAATGAGTAGACTATAATATGACCGAGGAATATTTCCAGTAAGCCTATATTAATTATTAATCAAATATTATAATATTGTTATAATCTTGAGAAGGTTTACATAGTATCAAAGTCAACACAGACAGGACCACAATAGTAGTGTCTGATAAAAGGCTATTTCACGCAGGTCAGAAAAGTTTAATACTTGAAGTAGTCGATGCACCTTTTACACAGGTGCTGCTTTTAGTGTTAACTTGGCGCAAACATAATTTGCTGACCAAGGACGCAAAACACTTTATCGAGACAGTAGTGCATATAGCTTTACTGATAGTATTTTCATTGTTTGGTGAGGGAGATGTGTGCTATCTGTAAGAACTATAGTCTAAAGGGTTCAATGCACTGTCATGATATGTTTCGAAAGAGTCTAACCTCCTTGCAATATATTCTATGGTGACCTGTGCATATAGAATTCCCTATAGAAGGAAACCCATACAAAATAATGAAGGAAATCAAAGTATCAATGCAAGAAAGAGAATATTAACGCCCATAGATAAATATGAGTGTTGTGAGATAAGAGTCATGCAAGAAAGAAAATATTAACGCCCAAAGATAAAGATGATTTTGTTTTGAGTTAAGTTATAAATTCCCTGAGTGTACCATCGGATAATAAAATCGAGAAGCTTTTACACGTTTTGTTAATCTGTTTCTCTTTACAGAGATTGATTAAACAACTGGATATGGAGATGAACACGCTGATGTTTGGTCCGGACCTCTCCACGTCCTACTCTGATTGTGATCATTCAAGTGTGATGCTTAAGGCCATGTTTAACCTTTGGCAGGACCGGAAATACTGCTGACGTCACAATCCATGTCGGCGAGCAGAGTATAGAAACACATAAACTTGTGTTGAGTTCCATGTCAGAATACTTCAAGATTCTTTTACAAATGGATGGGAAGGACAAGACTGCAGTGGAATTACATGATATGGATTATGATAGCCTGGAATTACTCCTACACTATGCTTACACCGGAAATGTCACTATCACAGATCGGAATGTCCAAAGCTTGTTTGTCACGGCGGATTATCTCCAAATGCTCTTTGTGAAGGAATCCTGTGAGAAATTCATGATTCAAAACATGAAAAAAGATAATTGTATTGCCATTTTACAATTTGCTGCATTTTATACCATAAATAAATTGAAAGAAGCATGTTCTGCTGTGATAGGACGTGACTTGAAGTATGCCAGTAAGTTGGACGAATTTGCAGAAATACCGTACGATACCCTGCTGGAAATCCTGACTAATGATCACTTGGTTGTATTCCATAACGGGTTTCCCATGTGTCATTCTCAAAACGAAATGACCATTTTAGGGGCAGCTCTTATGTACATCTCGGGACAGAAACGGTCAAAACTCAGCGAAGGGAAAATTTACAAGCTTCTTACAGCCGCTCGATTGTCAAAAGACAACGCCTCTGAGGAACTGCAGGAGTTGGCGAAACGTTACAAACATCTTCTACCCAAAGATTACGACCCGATGGCTTTGGCTGCTGCCTCAGGTGTAGAAAGGAGTAGAACTGACACTTCATCACATATTATACCCCACCGGCGTGGGTTTAGTATTGGCGGGGAAGTGCATCCGATTTGCCGATATTTTGATGGAAGAAGGGAAAAGATACACTACGAGACCAGTGGACTGTCCAAGATGATCTTCGTCACCAGGTTATGGGATGGCTGGACAGTCGTTGGTGGTCTTCACGTCTTTGACGGTAAATGGAATTTCAATGGTTTGAAACCTGGAGAGAAGGGAGCTTGTGACTCCTATACAGTAGAACTGAATAGTTCAGAGGTGATTGTGAAGATTATTGTAAGATGTGGATGGGTGATAAATTGTTTAACATTGGTCACCAGCAGTGGGAGGAAGTTAGGACCGTACGGCGGGGATGTAGGAGGTGATGTTCACGTCGCCGTACCGCCGAGAGACAAGAAGGGGTTTTTACACAGTTTCTCAGGAGCTGAAGTACACAGCCAAGGATGCTTAACAATTACCTGTCTGGCTATAAATTGGACATGTTTCACCCAGACTTAGATTCAGCATGCCTTTTTATGCTGACTATATGTTATTTGTTCTTTTAAGAGCAATTTTATGTGTGAAGATAATGAACGTGCATGTGATTATTAGTAATATTTGAATCAACATGATTAAAAAAAACCCATTAACAATCGATTATCATGCTTTCAGTTTGCTATATTTGGGTGGATAGTTTGAAGTAGATTCATATCAGTATTCTCATAACGCTTGTCATCAATAGGCTAGCTATGTTGTTGTTTAAAACTCGGACAAGCATGTGTTCGTGTACCCATCTACTCAGTAATGAAACAATGCATGTTTACCCGTCTACTCGGTAATGAACGAATGCATGTGTAAGCTTACCCATCTACTCAGCGATGAACAAATTCAATTCCAATTCAATTTCTTGCTCTTAGGTACACATACATAACACATTATAATCCTTAAACATAAATATTTACATTCTGTGTGACAGTCTCCCATTACTCCTGTGTTAAACCAGATGGTATTGATCACCGTTTCTCCCACCTTTCACTGATTTGTCTCCCGTTTTGAGTGTACAAGATTTCTCTTTCTTTTTTAGCGCTTGCAATCTGTCATACCCTAGGGTGTGACAGATTGCACGCGCTCACTTTCTTCACCGGAAGTACTACCGGAACTACTTTTTTTGTTTTCATTACGTCGTCTGCTACGTCAACAAACAAATTGTGTACACAATAATACAAAAATCCTCAGTCTCTAAACAACTACAGACAACTGAACAGTTTCCAAAAACAAAAAATGTCTGCCATTCTTTCAAATACAAATGAATCCCCCAACTGTAGGCCTACAACTGAATTTGAGAGCACAAGTGCACCTACCTGCACCAATCGCGACAAAATTGTTCAACTGTCACAAGTAAAAAGATCGCACAACAACATTTCCTTGTGCCCAACTCCGTCCGATGTCACAAGATCGGTGTTTTATGGATCCACAATCAGTGGGGGAACATTTAACATCCATTTCCATAGCCATAATGACAACACAAAGTCGATTTCAAAGCGACCTCGTGTGATTTACTCCGAGTCGGACAGTGATGAGTGAGTGACGTCACCCCACGTGAAATGGATGAATGGAAATGTGTGCATATTTCCCGCGGTTTTTTTGACATGTGTACTTGTTTACAAACAGACGGAGATCGCCGATGGGAAAACACATAAAGAAAAGAGGTGGGAGAAAAATAATCATTCCCTACCTTTAGGGTGTAACAAAGAAATCTCAACCTTCGGGGGAGATTCTTGATTGTCCAAACCCTCGGCAAGCCTCGGGTTGGACATTCAAGAATCTCCCCCTCAGGTTGAGATTTCTCTGTCACACCCTCAAGGTAGGGAAAGATTCTATTACTCAATGCAGCCCAGATCACATGACGTCACTTCCGTCAATCGCGTAATTATGACGTCATTTTGGTGCTTTGTTGATCTTAGTCACGCCGAGGCTTTGTATTACACATCAATTTGAATGCAAACCAAACACTACAATGAAATCGATTTCACATGTGCCGTTCTTTCAATTGAACAAACAGGGGAATAGCTGAACTTAAACCCCATATTTAGCAAAGAGAAAGTTAAGTTTAACGTTCTTAATGTAAATATAACAATTAAACGCTTGTTAGATTGTATTTATTGTCAATATCAATACAATCTACAAAGCGTTTAATTGTTAATTGGAGAGCGATCTCTCATTAAAAGTATGCATATCACGGAACTTAACATATAAATGTATCCCAGACGTATGCAATGCTAGAAAGTTGAATCCACAAATTACAACCAATATATGCAAATACTGACAGAGGTTTGCTGCTAGGTACTTGATTGCACAATATTTAGTTAATCTACCACTTGTTAAGTTTGATTCAACATAGTCACAATCCTACACGCAGTGGCACTAATACACGAGCGTATGCTCTCACACATGCGCTCGCTCTTACACAGAGAAGCAAACACATTGACACACGCGCGCTCGCGCTCGGACGTACCTTCACACTTGTACACACCCAAACACATGTGAACGAATGTATGTGTATCATCATCACTTTTCATTTTCCCCTTTACGGAAATAGATATTTCATGAAAATTGGCATGATAATTTGTATTTTCAAAAAGGAATTAAAAATATTAATTAGCGATTTGGGATTTTGTTAGCACAGTCTGTATAAAAATTACGAATTCGACACAAGCGACACGAGTCCATCACAGGGTAGTTATCAATCTGATTTCTTCCAGACTGTCACGCTTGCTGGTTGGTCAAATGGGAGCCAATCAGCACCGAGAATAGTCTGTAAGAATTCTTCACTACCCATATAGCAAGCACCGTGAAATGGTCAATGCTTTATGTTACAATTACTCATGTAAAAGGTGCGGTAGATATCGTGGATAGGTTTAAACTGACTAAAATCCGGATCACATTTAAAAGGGTATTTTCAACGGAAAGAATCGCTCGATTGACCAGTCTTTTCCATTCTATCTTTGTCGAAAACCTCTGATACCTAAGACAAGTGTCAAAACGACCAACAAGTCCGTATTTGGTCAGAATACTGGTGGTAACAATATCTGGAATAAACCATTTTTGTGGTGTCATCCTTAACGTACACGTGAGAAATAATCGCTGTACAGCGTATTTACTAGCTAGTGAGACTAGTTTCTAAAAGCTTCTTGGAAATTTCAACATCAATTCTTGCAAAGCCAAGAATACTTACGGACGTTTAGTATGTGTTTCATTACAAAGTGTTGAACCTGTCGAATAGACTTGATGTTTGAAATGGTCAACTGGAACCAGTGTTCACAGGACAAGATCATTCTCGAATACAGTTTTACCTTATAAGTGGGTTTAGGTAGCAAACATTCCACTTGTTAAATCCAAATATAGCTAGCGTGCAATAAACTTCGACCTTTTTTACAAGCTCGGTCAGTACGTTCTTAATTCGTTAATGATGTACTACATAGCGTGTCGGGGTGAACTTGAGATGTTTGGGACTCGATCGCCACTTTGCCTAGAAGTCATTTGAAATTCGAGTCTCTTGGCACGATATTTCCAATTATCAGCCAGTGTGGGATTTCCAGCGGGTATCGATAGAATATTAACTCCTCATTTTGACGCCTGCAGTTTTCGAAGTAGGTCATTAAGGAAGATGTGGAAAAGAAAAGTTGACAGTTCTCGTCCTTGCCTTACTCACGAACAAACTGGAAACTATTTCGTGTGACTGCGCTCATAACAATATGCGTCATGTATGACGTCATACAAGGGACCGCTCAATAAGCAGACTGCTTGATACTTGATTTTGCAATACATGTATTTATATTTAGTTACTCTACCACTTGTTTAAGTTTGATATTACCACAAACCCACACGCACTGTTACTCGAGCATACGCTCTCTCACACACGGGCTCGTCCTTACACAACCAAACTCATCAATGGAAACACACATACAAACACGCGCTCGCCCGCACGCTTACACATACAAACACGCGCTCGCCCGTACGCTCACACATACAAACACGCGCTCGCCCGTACGCTCACACATACACATACAAACACGCGCTCGCCCGCACGCTCACACATGTACACTCCCAAACACATGTGAACGAATGCATGTGTACCTGTCTGCTTAGCGATAAAGGTGCAATATCGGTGACATGATGAATTTTTATTATATATCGTGACAAACCATTGAACTTGCTGTTGACATGTAATCTGTTAAGTATTTTTTTCAATAAAGTTACTTAAGATATTTGATTTTCGTCTTTTCTGAGCGGATAGACGAAAGGACGAAATGGCACAAATCAGCCACCGTACTTTCATGAAAAGATACTGCTACAATATCGCATCCCCTTATTGCTACATGTTAAATATTTGATCAATAAAGAACAGAAACCCTACAATCAAGTACACTCTTACTCTTTATGTCCGATTCGTATAAAACAGTTATAAACCTGCTACAAAAACAACTCCACTTTATTGACCGAGAACTCAACTGAAAGTTTATTTCATTCTAAAGACGGACGAAAACAACCCCAAAAAATCTCTTTGTTAAAAAGCGTAGCAATCAGCACAATAATCGTTGACGTTCGTAATCTAATCAGACAATGATATTTTAAAATGTCTGGTCAACGCCATTGTTTGTTTGTTAATTGTTTCGGGTTGCTTACAAAGCTGGCAAACCATCATGAACGTTACAAAAGTGCTTCACAGCTTATTCTATCATCGCTACTTGGACCTAGATCGCATTAGTGGACGATTTCCTATCGATGAACTGCAAAACCTATTTGATTGACCAATAGAAGAAGATATATACTCTCCAATGATGTTAGAAGCATTCTAGATCAGTACATGTGAAGATGCATGTTTTTATCGAATTGATAATTTCTGATATTTCACTGGGAAAATTTAATACAAGGTTACTGATCCACCGGCCTATCATTTCATCTAAAATGTACCTAGCTTAGATCCTCTCTCTCGACAACTCATGCGTGAGAAAATTGGTCCAGGGACGAAGAGGTATAGGTAAAAGACAGTAGATTTGGTAAGTGCCACCTGAAAACAGTAATAATTGGCCTTCTACAGACACGCAGAGTAAGATAGCGTGTCACGTGGACATAACCATTAAAATATTATAGTGTAGCTATACAGCCCTTTACTCAGCAGTCTCTGTAGAGCTGTAACTACCGAGATCAATATCTTGCTTTCCGCTGAGCTGTAACTACCGAGATCAATATCTTGCTTTCCGCTTATGATATTTTCGCTCTATATCTATCTATGTAATATTGAGTTTGATAGCTAGGATAAACCATTTGTCTTTTCTCTTCTCACCAATTGTAATAAGTGCGGAGTTTATTCTCTGTCAATTATCTGTCGCCATAAAATCTCCCTCGTGATAAATCCTACTCACCAAACAATTGATCATTTATGTTTGTTTTATTGAACTATGCCTTTATCCGACGTTAAGCTATATATCATATGATGATGAGTTTAGGGCATGTCGTGTAGTGCTTTCATACACATTAATTATGCGTATGTAATTAAACGTTTCATGGGTAAACATATCTCTCGTCTGTCCAATTTGTCAGTTTTATCCCACTAATCTTAAATCACTGCACTACGGAAGCCTGCACCATAACATCTCCGTAGTATTCTGAAATGGGTGTTGAAATGAGGTCATCCGCAGTTTATCGTAACCTGTTTTTCACGTTTAAATTGATTTGAATAGTGACTAGTGTCACGTTCAGAATATATACGTGCACACAAAAAATGTATGCATATCCAATACTGTAAATTTTCCATGGTACCATTCCATCCAGATTTTGGCATAATAAGAACGATACAGCTGTATGGGGCAGTCTATTGGTGTATCTAATTCTCGTTGTCAAAGGTGCTTATATATATTGTCTTTAGTACAGCCGTTTGAAGGGGTAAACGTTCCCACTACAGTGGTATTTGAGGATAGCGTCATCGCTAGTGTTATTTGAGGATAACGTCCTCGCTACAGTGTTATATGAGGATAGCGTCCTTACTTCAGTGTTATATGAGGATAACGTCCTCGCTACAGTGTTATATGAGGATAGCGTCCTTACTTCAGTGTTATATGAGGTAGCGTCCTTACTTCAGTGTTATATGAGGATAACGTCCTTACTTCAGTGTTATATGAGGATAACGTCCTCGCTACAGTGTTATATGAGGATAACGCCCTTACTACAGTGTTATATGAGGATAGCTTCCTTACTTCAGTGTTATATGAGGATAACGTCCTTACTTCAGTGTTATATGAGGATAACGTCCTTACTACAGTGTTATATGAGGATAGCGTCCTTACTTCAGTGTTATATGAGGATAGCGTCCTTACTTCAGTGTTATATGAGGATAGCGTCCTCGCTACAGTGTTATATGAGGTAGCGTCCTCGCTACAGTGTTATATGAGGATAGCGTCCTTACTACAGTGTTATATGAGGATAACGTCCTTACTTCAGTGTTATATGAGGATAGCGTCCTTACTTCAGTGTTATATGAGGATAACGTCCTTACTTCAGTGTTATATGAGGATAACGTCCTTACTTCAGTGTTATATGAGGTAGCGTCCTTACTTCAGTGTTATATGAGGATAACGTCCTTACTTCAGTGTTATATGAGGATAACGTCCTCGCTACAGTGTTATATGAGGATAACGCCCTTACTACAGTGTTATATGAGGATAGCTTCCTTACTTCAGTGTTATATGAGGATAACGTCCTTACTTCAGTGTTATATGAGGATAACGTCCTTACTACAGTGTTATATGAGGATAACGTCCTTACTTCAGTGTTATATGAGGATAGCGTCCTTACTTCAGTGTTATATGAGGATAGCGTCCTCGCTACAGTGTTATATGAGGATAGCGTCCTTACTTCAGTGTTATATGAGGATAACGTCCTTACTTCAGTGTTATATGAGGATAGCGTCCTTACTTCAGTGTTATATGAGGATAATGTCCTTACTTCAGTGTTATATGAGGATAGCGTCCTTACTTCAGTGTTATATGAGGATAACGTCCTCGCTACAGTGTTAAATGAGGATAGCGTCCTTACTTCAGTGTTATATGAGGATAACGTCCTTACTTCAGTGTTATATGAGGATAACGTCCTTACTACAGTGTTATATGAGGATAACGTCCTTACTTCAGTGGTATTTGAGGATAGCGTCCTTACTTCAGTGTTATATGAGGATAACGTCCTTACTACAGTGTTATATGAGGATAACGTCCTCGCTACAGTGTTATATGAGGATAGCGTCCTTACTTCAGTGTTATATGAGGATAGCGTCCTTACTACAGTGTTATATGAGGATAACGTCCTTACTTCAGTGTGATATGAGGATAACGTCCTCGCTACAGTGTTATATGAGGATAACGTCCTTACTTCAGTGTTATATGAGGATAACGTCCTCGCTACAGTGTTATATGAGGATAGCGTCCTTACTTCAGTGTTATATGAGGATAACGTCCTTACTTCAGTGTTATATGAGGATAACGTCCTTACTTCAGTGTTATATGAGGATAACGTCCTTACTTCAGTGTTATATGAGGTAGCGTCCTTACTTCAGTGTTATATGAGGATAACGTCCTTACTTCAGTGTCATATGAGGATAGCGTCCTTACTTCAGTGTTATATGAGGATAGCGTCCTTACTACAGTGTTATATGAGGATAACGTCCTTACTTCAGTGTTATATGAGGATAACGTCCTTACTTCAGTGTTATATGAGGATAGCGTCCTTACTCCAGTGTTATATGAGGATAGCGTCCTTACTTCAGTGTTATATGAGGATAGCATCCTCGCTACAGTGTTATATGAGGATAACGTCCGTACTTCAGTGTTATATGAGGATAACGTCCTTACTCCAGTGTTATATGAGGATAACGTCCTTACTCCAGTGTTATATGAGGATAACGTCCTTACTTCAGTGTTATATGAGGATAACGTCCTTACTTCAGTGTTATATGAGGATAACGTCCTTACTTCAGTGTTATATGAGGATAACGTCCTTATTCCAGTGTTATATGTGGATAACGTCCTTACTTCAGTGTTATATGAGGATAACGTCCTTACTTCAGTGTTATATGAGGATAACGTCCTTACTACAGTGTTATATGAGGATAACGTCCTTACTCCAGTGTTATATGAGGATAACGTCCTTACTTCAGTGTTATATGAGGATAACGTCCTTACTTCAGTGTTATATGAGGATAACGTCCTTACTTCAGTGTTATATGAGGATAACGTCCTTACTTCAGTGTTATATGATGATAGCGTCCTTACTTCAGTGTTATATGAGGATAACGTCCTCGCTACAGTGTTATATGAGGATAACGTCCTTACTTCAGTGTTATATGAGGATAACGTCCTCGCTACAGTGTTATATGAGGATAACGTCCTTACTACAGTGTTATATGAGGATAACGTCCTTACTTCAGTGTTATATGAGGATAACGTCCTTACTTCAGTGTTATATGAGGATAGCGTCCTTACTTCAGTGTTATATGAGGATAACGTCCTCGCTACAGTGTCATATGAGGATAGCGTCCTCGCTACAGTGTTATATGAGGATAACGTCCTTACTTCAGTGTTATATGAGGATAGCGTCCTTACTTCAGTGTTATATGAGGATAGCGTCCTTACTTCAGTGTTATATGAGGATAACGTCCTCGCTACAGTGTTATATGAGGATAACGTCCTTACTTCAGTGTTATATGAGGATAACGTCCTTACTTCAGTGTTATATGAGGATAGCGTCCTTACTTCAGTGTTATATGAGGATAACGTCCTTACTTCAGTGTTATATGAGGATAACGTCCTCGCTACAGTGTCATATGAGGATAACGTCCTCGCTACAGTGTTATATGAGGATAGCGTCCTTACTTCAGTGTTATATGAGGATAACGTCCTTACTTCAGTGTTATATGAGGATAACGTCCTTACTTCAGTGCTATATGAGGATAACGTCCTTACTTCAGTGTTATATGAGGATAGCGTCCTTACTTCAGTGTTATATGAGGATAGCGTCCTTACTTCAGTGTTATATGAGGATAACGTCCTTACTTCAGTGTTATATGAGGATAACGTCCTTACTTCAGTGTTATATGAGGATAACGTCCTTACTTCAGTGTTATATGAGGATAACGTCCTCGCTACAGTGGTATTTGAGGATAGCGTCATCGCTAGTGTTATTTAGGGGATAGTACGTTGTTTTTCGTGGCTATACTGGCGATTAGAACATGAAATTTGGTTTAAACTCTCTACAGTTAGGACCAGTCTTTTCCATTCTATCTTTGTCGAAAACCTCTGATACCTAAGACAAGTGTCAAAACGACCAACAAGTCCGTATTTGGTCAGAATACTGGTGGTAACAATATCTGGAATAAATCATTTTTGTGGTTTCATCCTTAACGTACACGTGAGAAATAATCGCTGTACAGCGTATTTACTAGCTAGTGAGACTAGTTTCTAAAAGCTTCTTGGAAATTTCAAAATCAATTCTTGCAAAGCCAAGAATACTTACGGACGTTTAGTATGTGTTTCACTACAGAGTGTTGAAACTGTCGAATAGACTTGATGTTTGAAATGGTCAACTGGAACCAGTGTTCAGAGGACAAGATCATTCTCGAATACAGTTTTACCTTATAAGTGGGTTTAGGTTGCAAACATTCCACTTGTTAAATCCAAATATAGCTAGCGTGCAATAAACTTCGACCTTTTTTACAAGCTCGGTCAGTACGTTCTTAATTCGTTAATGATGTACTACATAGCGTGTCGGGGTGAACTTGAGATGTTTGGGACTCGATCGCCACTTTGCCTAGAAGTCATTTGAAATTCGAGTCTCTTGGCACGATATTTCCAATTATCAGCCAGTGTGGGATTTCCAGCGGGTATCGATAGAATATTAACTCCTCATTTTGACGCCTGCAGTTTTCGAAGTAGGTCATTAAGGAAGATGTGGAAAAGAAAAGTTGACAGTACTCGTCCTTGCCTTACGAACAAACTGGAAACTATTTCGTGTGACTGCGCTCATAACAATATGCGTCATGTATGACGTCATACAAGGGACCGCTAAATAAGCAGACTGCTTGATACTTGATTTTGCAATACATGTATTTATATTTAGTTACTCTACCACTTGTTTAAGTTTGATATTACCACAAACCCACACGCACTGTTACTCGAGCATACGCTCTCTCACACACGGGCTCGTTCTTACACAACCAAACTCATCAATGGAAACACACATACAAACACGCGCTCACCCGCACGCTTACACATACAAACAAGCGCTCGCCCGTACGCTCACACATACAAACACGCGCTCGCCCGTACGCTCACACGTACAAACACGCGCTCGCCCGTACGCTCACACATACACATACAAACACGCGCTCGCCCGCACGCTCACACATGTACACTCCCAAACACATGTGAACGAATGCATGTGTACCTGTCTGCTTAGCGATAAAGGTGCAATATCGGTGACATGATGAATTTTTATTATATATCGTGACAAACCATTGAACTTGCTGTCGACATGTAATCTGTTAAGTATTTTTTTCAATAAAGTTACTTAAGATATTTGATTTTCGTCTTTTCTGAGCGGATACACGAAAGGACGAAATGGCACAAATCAGCCACCGTACTTTAATGAAAAGATACTGCTACAATATCACATCCCCTTATTGCTACATGTTAAATATTTGATCAAGAAAGAATAGAAACCCTACAATCAAGTACACTCTTTCTCTTTATGTCCGATTCGTATAAAACAGTTATAAACCTGCTACAAAAACAACTCCACTTTATTGACCGAGAACTCAACTGAAAGTTTATTTGATTCTAAAGACGGACGAAAACAACCCCAAAAAATCTCTTTGTTAAAAAGCGTAGCAATCAGCGCAATAATCGTTGACGTTCGTAATCTAATCAGACAATGATATTTTAAAATGTCTGGTCAACGCCATTGTTTATTTGTTAATTGTTTCGGGTTGCTTACAAAGCTGGCAAACCGTCATGGATGTTACAAAAGTGCTTCACAGCTTATTCTATCATCGCTACTTGGACCTAGATCGCATTAGTGGACGATTTCCTATCGATGAACTGCAAAACCTATTTGATTGACCAATAGAAGAAGATATATACTCTCCAATGATGTTAGAAGCATTCTAGATCAGTACATGTGAAGATGCATGTTTTTATCGAATTGATAATTTCTGATATTTCACTGGGAAAATTTAATACAAGGTTACTGATCCACCGACCTATCATTTCATCTAAAATGTACCTAGCTTAGATTCTCTCTCTCGACAACTCATGCGTGAGAAAATTGGTCCAGGGACGAAGAGGTATAGGTAAAAGACAGTAGATTTGGTAAGTGCCACCTGAAAACAGTAATAATTGGCCTTCTACAGACACGCAGAGTAAGATAGCGTGTCACGTGGACATAACCATTAAAATATTATAGTGTAGCTATACCGCCCTTCACTCAGCAGTCTCTGTAGAGCTGTAACTACCGAGATCAATATCTTGCTTTCCGCTTATGATATTTTCGCTCTATATCTATCTATGTAATATTGAGTTTGATAGCTAGGATAAACCATTTGTCTTTTCTCTTCTCACCAATTGTAATAAAAGCGGAGTTTATTCTCTGTCAATTATCTGTCGCCATAAAATCTCCCTCGTGATAAATCCAACTCACCAAACAATTGATCATTCATGTTTGTTTTATTGAACTATGCCTTTATCCGACGTTAAGCTATATATCATATGATGATGAGTTTAGGGCATGTCGTGTAGTGCTTTCATACACATTAATTATGCGTATGTAATTAAACGTTTCTTGGGTAAAGATATCTCTCGTCTGTCCAATTTATCAGTTGTATCCCACTAATCTTAAATCACTGCACTACGGAAGCCTGCACCATAACATCTCCGTAGTATTCTGAAATGGGTGTTGAAATGAGGTCATCCGCAGTTTATCGTAACCTGTTTTTCACGTTTAAATTGATTTGAATAGTGACTAGTGTCACGTTCAGAATATATACGTGCACACAAAAAATGTATGCATATCCAATACTGTAAATTTTCCATGGTACCATTCCATCCAGATTTTGGCATAATAAGAACGATACAGCTGTATGGGGCAGTCTATTGGTGTATCTAATTCTCGTTGTCAAAGGTGCTTATATATATTGTCTTTAGTACAGCCGTTTGAAGGGGTAAACGTTCCCACTACAGTGCTATTGGAGGATATCGTCATCGCTAGTGTTATATGAGGATAACGTCCTTACTTCAGTGTTATATGAGGATAGCGTCCTTACTTCAGTGTTATATGAGGATAACGTCCTTACTTCAGTGTTATATGAGGATAGCGTCCTTACTTCAGTGTTATATGAGGATAACGTCCTTACTTCAGTGTTATATGAGGATAGCGTCCTTACTTCAGTGTTATATGAGGATAACGTCCTTACTTCAGTGTTATATGAGGATAACGTCCTTACTTCAGTGTTATATGAGGATAGCGTCCTTACTTCAGTGTTATATGAGGATAGCGTCCTTACTTCAGTGTTATATGAGGATAGCGTCCTTACTTCAGTGTTATATGAGGATAACGTCCTTACTTCAGTGTTATATGAGGATAGCGTCCTTACTTCAGTGTTATATGAGAATAACGTCCTCGCTACAGTGTTATATGAGGATAACGTCCTTACTACAGTGGTATTTGAGGATAACGTCCTTACTTCAGTGTTATATGAGGATAACGTCCTCGCTACAGTGTTATATGATGATAACGTCCTTACTTCAGTGTTATATGAGGATAACGTCCTTACTTCAGTGTTATATGAGGATAACGTCCTTACTTCAGTGTTATATGAGGATAACGTCCTTACTACAGCGTTATATGAGGATAACGTCCTTACTTCAGTGTTATATGAGGATAGCGTCCTTACTTCAGTGTTATATGAGGATAACGTCCTTACTTCAGTGTTATATGAGGATAGCGTCCTTACTACAGTGTTATATGAGGATATCGTCATCGCTAGTGTTATATGAGGATAACGTCCTTACTTCAGTGTTATATGAGGATAACGTCCTCGCTACAGTGTTATATGAGGATAACGTCCTTACTACAGTGTTATATGAGGATAGCGTCCTTACTTCAGTGTTATATGAGGATAACGTCCTTACTACAGTGTTATATAAGGATAGCGTCCTTACTTCAGTGTTATATGAGGATAGCGTCCTTACTTCAGTGTTATATGAGGATAGCGTCCTTACTTCAGTGTTATATGAGGATAGCGTCCTTACTTCAGTGTTATATGAGGATAACGTCCTCGCTACAGTGTTATATGAGGATAGCGTCCTTACTACAGTGTTATATGAGGATAGCGTCCTTACTACAGTGTTATATGAGGATAACGTCCTCGCTACAGTGGTATTTGAGGATAACGTCCTTACTTCAGTGTTATATGAGGATATCGTCATCGCTAGTGTTATATGAGGATAACGTCCTTACTTCAGTGTTATATGAGGATAACGTCCTCGCTACAGTGGTATTTGAGGATAACGTCCTTACTTCAGTGTTATATGAGGATAACGTCCTTACTACAGTGTTATATGAGGATAACGTCCTTACTTCAGTGTTATATGAGGATAGCGTCCTTACTTCAGTGTTATATGAGGATATCGTCCTTACTTCAGTGTTATATGAGGATAGCGTCCTTAGTTCAGTGTTATATGAGGATAGCGTCCTTACTTCAGTGTTATATGAGGATAACGTCCTCGCTACAGTGTTATATGAGGATAGCGTCCTTACTACAGTGTTATTTGAGGATAACGTCCTTACTTCAGTGTTATATGAGGAACCGTCCTTACTTCAGTGTTATATGAGGATAACGTCCTTACTTCAGTGTTATATGAGGATAGCGTCCTTACTTCAGTGTTATATGAGGATAACGTCCTTACTTCAGTGTTATATGAGGATAGAGTCCTTACTTCAGTGTTATATGAGGATAACGTCCTCGCTACAGTGGTATTTGAGGATAGCGTCATCGCTAGTGTTATTTAGGGGATAGTACGTTGTTTTTCGTGGCTATGCTGGCGATTAGAACATGAAATTTGGTTTAAACTCTCGACAGTTAGGTCCAGTCATATTACAGCATAAATTCACTAAACATCCAAGTAATTGCAACAGAATTTATTTCACTTCTAAACGGTAGCACAAAACCTTAAGAACAATAGGAAAAAAGTCCTCAAAAATTATTGAACGGGAAATGCTATTTTGAGGCCGAAAATGATTTTTTTTCACAAAAATCGGCTAAAATAGGAAAATCGTTGTTTCTTATATATAACACCTTTAAAACTTGAAAGGAAACTGCATAAGCAATTCTAGAGTGTATTTCATTTATAACAGTCTCATAAATTCAAATAATTGAACGGGAAATGCTAGTTTTGAGGGAGAAAATGCATTTTTGTCGCAAATATCATTAAAGTTATAGAAAATACATATGATTTATTTGCAATGCCTTTTAGATTGTAAATAACTCAAAATAATACTGTTAAGAGTATAGTCATTTTGATATATTTCAAAAACCTTCATTGACTCTTCTGTTTTATGCAACGATTTTATTACCTTTGCGCATGCGTAGTAAGTCTATTCTTGCGCAATAATACCGTTCTTTAGAAATAACGCCTCTGTGTCAAGACACTTCATTTTTCAATTACTATTTCAAACATATAAGTTTGTAATTATAATTCCAATACAAAAGTTTATATTTTCAAAGAGTAGCACATTTCTCAACAATAACAACAAATACATTTGTAGTGATTTACCATCTAGAGATGATGAGGATTTAACATCTTGAAGATTGGAAAAAGAATACAGAAACGTCACTTCTAACACTTCACATACTTAAAACGCACGTAAGTAAAAACGTTTGGCAGTTTTACGAATATTCTAGACTTGACTGTTTAATTCTGCCACGCTCTTATTAGAGCAACTGAACCCTCTGCACTCACGACACCCGATAGAACACTCAATCCCATGTTTTCGGCAAGTACATCTCTTGTTGTCGCAGTTTGTTTTACAACTACAATGTATAACCTTGAGGAGGTTTTCCGGTGCAGGGGGTTCTGTGGACTTTATAGGCCGATATTTGCCATCGAATAACTGAAAACCCCAATCACAAGCTTCAAGTTCAGCACCATATATCCACTCTTGACATTGCAAGTAAGAACGTAAGGAGTGAAAAGAGGCAGCATTTGAAGTAGGTGGCAGAGACTGGATCTGGACACTAGTCGTCTTCGAGAAGGCTTTACATGTATGCTGTCGAAATCGTAGGTGGTCAAGACTATCTTGTGGCTCCCCTCCATATAGATGACATATCAGTTGCTCTCCAGCTGTAATTATTTCGTCTTTAGACGACCCTTTTTTCGAGAACACATCCAATTGGGCACTCCACTTTTCATTCCAAAGTTTTTTCAACGATTGCCCTTTTCCTATGCCATACAATCTCGAGGTTGTATCACAACCAGTAAGGGCATGGATTGCAGGCAAAATATTGGTTTTTGCTAGCCCAAAAGTGAGTTTGACTTTGGTAATATCCCATTGTCTTTTGCTCTTAGTGTCTGGAGAACCAAAAGTTATCCTCTTTCGCTCTGGATCGGCATGTAGCAAGAGAAGCACTAGTAGATCAGTATCCTCTCCAACAACAACAACCTCTGAAACTGTTGAGCATTCAACAGCAGTTAGAACAATAAGTCTATCTGCATCTCCGGTGTCATGTTTTACGGTGCATCCATTGTTTGATAAAACTTCGCCTAGAAGTTTTAGGAATACGCTCTTATTCTTCTCATTGGCGAGAAATACTTCCTTTTTTGTCTTACATGGCGTGTCTTTTGTAAAGTTAATGTCTGGAGAACTCACACCCTTTGTCCGACGAATGTGTGCCGTGTCTTTTGTCGAAGGTCCACTCATGTAGCCGTCGAAGACAATGATAGGACAAGAGTATCTACGTTTTATATAGTCAGCATACATGTTACTGATCTCTCCGTAGGTCATTCCTTTTGGCCAAGTAAGTTTGTGAAGAAGGTATCCGCCGTCAATAACAAATTGGACCGATCCATCTTGTATTTCGTCTTTATCCATTTGCTTCATTTTCCATAGCGTGTCAGCCAAATGTGCTTTGCATGCTGCCCGCGGTAGACCATTGCTTTCAAAGAGCGAAGACGGAAACGTTGATAGCTCATACTTGAAAAGATCAGCGACATCACATTCATCTCTTGAAATGGCTAATAGTCGTTGAAACAAAAGTTGTGGATCCACTTCTAGGATATGTTCTTTGATTTTGTAACTTGACTCAGAAGGTATTGTTGCGACTTGCAACGTGCGTTTGAAGCTATATTCAAAGACGTTGTGATTTTCCATTGATGACAAAATTTTCTGTCCGTTTTCATAGGCTAAATAAACATTGACATTCTTGTCTGCAACCATACCTGTGTACAGGTTTCGCAAGGAGTCCGTATCCGAGAAGGGATCTCTGGCTTTTAGAAATGAAGCAACCACTTCAATGTCATTCTTATCTCGTTCTGTCCTGGTCATTGACGCTTCCTTATGCTGCTCACTAGTACAATACTCTGTTCCGCTGAGAATTTGCATAGAGTCATTTATTTCAGCACAAAATGGCATTGACATTAACCACTGAGTACGTTGAACAGGAGTCATACCTCTTCCCCTTGTTAATCCGCCAGTTGTCTTGATACTCCTCATTAGAACTTGCTCTATTATCAAATCTGAAGACAACCCTGCCCAGTAACGATCCGTTCTTCTGACAACATGATATCCATTTTGAAATGAAAGATAGACAGCTGGATGATCCGTCTGAAGCTCTTGCATCATTTGTAGGTAGACATATGCTGATTTGGTATAAAGGTTGTGACCAGCTGATGCTAGGTAAGGAAGCATATCCCGTACACACTGCAGATGCAAATCGAAATTCCCGGTTCTCTCAGCTCTGATGAACCTGTGGAGTAGACTAACCATATCAAGGTATTGGATCCACAATGCAGCTGTTTTGTTGTCCTTCAGTTTTTGCATTGCTGTTTCTACAATCTCTATTACCATTGAAGTGTGTCTGTTGGATAATAAGGCCTGCACTGAGGTTTTTCTTTCAATGAAATCATCATAAAGAGATGCCAATCTGTCGAGAGTGTCGGAGCTTAATGAAATACTTGATACGTTTGGTTCAATGTCATTAACAAGTATATCGACAAGTCCATTCTCTGGAAAATTGTAGGATAAGCTGTCCAACTCTGACTCTGTCTGTATCTTCTGCTCGCTCGTTACGGATGGTTCTTGTTCTTGATTTTCAGATACTACATTTGATTCAACTTCAGACAGGTCTTGTATTTCAGGATCATCAATTCCAAAAAAGTTCGAAACCAATAGCCAATAAAGCGCGGTTTCAACAAGTCCATGTGCCCGAACAGCTCTTGCAACTGCTTTCCCACTGAGCATATGCGTCACTGCATTTGGAGCATATACTGTTTCAAATGTTTCCTGAAGGCCAGAATTGCGCATTAAATGGCCAATACACCCCAAGAAGCTCATCTCCATGTGGAATCCTCCAAGTTTCAGAACAACGTCTTTCATTTCATTCTTTGTGGGTTCAGAGGCACAAATCATCAACGCTTTCCAGTATAACGGCTGGTCGAACGTAATCACTGGGACCTTGCTGTATTTGTGGGATTGATCAACAACGAATCTTAGAGTGGAGTAAACACATGATATATCGGTGGCACTCATGTCAATCATTGGCAGGAAGTAAACGGATGACTTTCCAGGATGGTTACCATCGTGGCACATTTGCATCAATCCTGACCAGCTTGGGGTTGGCCTTCTCAAAGGCCATATTATCTTTGATACAATGTCAAGATATCTGGATGGGTCACTAGCTCTAGTTTTAAGTGTACTGAATGCATCAAATTTTAAATCAGATGTTGAAGTATTTGGTTTTTGGAGAAAGTGTATATTGATATTCCCTAATGCTTCCAATTCTTCCGTTGATACATGTCCCCGTCTTATAGTATGGCACTTCTTCTTACCAGGTGTGACTGCTGCTATAATGCCCATACCATGGAATGTGCCTTTACCATCCAATGTTCGAATGTCATGATCTACATTATCACCTACAAATTGCATAAACTGGTTGGAGTCAATATCTGGAAGAAAAGTCCCATTAGCTACAGCCGCACATGCTTCGAATTTCTGTATTTCTTGGTATGGTGAACAAAATCCTAAGTTGTGAAGAAGATCAATTAGGAATCTAGAGGCAAAGTGGTGATGTAGTTGAACACCAAGGCCTATTTGAAGTGGGGCAATTTGACGTCTTGGTTTGATTGCTTGCATTATTGCCTGGCCTATGGAGCTTACTTTAAGACTTTGGTCTTTCGTATTGATTGCCGTAGATAGAAACAGGTTAAGACTGTTGGGTATATAATTCAAATTTTTCTCCATTGATGACAAGTCACTCGATGAAGGATAACAGTCACAATCAAGGTCTAACGTCCTAACGTCGGATTTGATTAAGTTGGCTGCAGTTTTAATAATAGATAACTTTTCATCGTCATCGTTTGTTTGCGGTTGCTCATGAAACGCATGCAAGATATTAGCAGCTGTTTTTCTAATAGTAATGACTGTAAGCTTTCCTTTTGAATCCGTCATGATAATGTCATCTCCAAAGCTTTCTTTAAGCTTAAGCTTCATGTAGAATGGGGTGTATGCATCTTCACCGCAGATATCGCGCATTCTTTTCACCAAATCAGAGAGATCGTGTTGGTCATCTTCATGATCGTTCAGAAATGTAACTATTTCTTTAAAGGCAGAACTTGTCACTGTTGAGGTTGATCTTCCTTTTTTTGCGTCAGTTCGAGGAGAAAATGCCGAGGGAACATTTTTACCAGTTCTAAAATTAACGCTACACATTTGGTGATAAATAGCGTCTGCCGCATGAAGGTCATTGACTGTCTCAATTCGTCCTCGTACTGAATTTGCCCATTTGTCATTTCGAGCGTAACAAGTAGAAAGAATCGAATACTTAAAGTCTGTTGTGCGTACAGGAAACACATCATAGCCTCTTTTTTTACCGCGTATTGATGCCGGTTGAGCACAGAACATACAGTGGCTTTGGAACGAAAATGTTTCAATTTCTGACGATCGTAAAATGCGCGTTTCATTGTTGTCAAAGTCGGCAGGTTCTCTATGTCTGTTTTCATTTAAAAATTTATGTATCTGGCTGGGATTGGTAAATGTCCTTCTACATGCTGAATGAACGCACTGTCCGGCCAAAGCATATAGAGACTGGTTACGTTTCTTTGCTGCAGAGTTTATTCCATTTGCGCCTTTTTCTTTAAGTAAAACGAGATTTCCATTTCCATTACAAATAATACATGTTTCCATATTTTTCCGCCATCAACTGCAATAAAATTAATATACATATTAGCATCATTGATAGTAGTATCGTGGATAATCAAATATGTTTTGAGATAGATTATTCGTCGTAGTTAACATATCAACATTATGCTTTCGGATTCAATTTGGACACCAAAGGGCTTCCATACATTAAAAATTCGACGAAAATAGCCCTTCTTCAAACGTGTTAATTTTCTTGATTACCGTTTCAAAATGGATTTATATTATTTCATATTTTATGTTAATACGCATGCATGGACACATAACATCGACACTTTCATTCATGAAAATGCGGAAAATCGTAATTCATTTAATTTTGTTGAGATTGAATCATGGCCGCAATGTTTTGGTTAAATTATTCATACTGTAACTTAAAGATTCAAACAAAATACTAATCAGATAAGTGCATACTCATATACTTTTGAAATCAATTATCATTAATATTATTGTAACAACTTACCAATACTTGTGTAACTTCATATCGTGGGTATGATCTTCGCCGATAAAAACAATCGCCTGATTACGTAACGATCTACACATTATTAACCCGGTATGGAGGCCTATACATGCCATAGTTATAGAAGGCGATTTATACAAAGTTTAAACGTAATTTTAAGTACGTTCCACTGCGAGGACTTTAGAGGACTTTTGATATGTCATACTTTAGGCTATAAGGAATCGTACACAAGTGAAAACAATTCTGTTGCAATTAGTTGGACGTTGATTATTAAAATGATTGGACTATATATAGCCACGAAAAACAACGTACTATCCCCATTCTAACACGTTTACTATCGCATATATTTAGAAACATTGTTTTACAGCGCTACAAATACGCTATTAAGTACTCTGTGACCTCCGTTCGTGACGTGTCATACTGTGGCGGATTGACCAATCAGAGAGAAGCTATCAAAGTCGGTCAATTGGCCACGCCCATACTGGCGAGAGCTCGGTCTGTATGTTAACGAAGCGGGGTATTTGGATTTTTGTGAAAGTCCTGTTTCCGAAGATTTAAAGACATATTTGGATTTACGCAGTTTGCTTAACGACATGTGCATTTTAACAAAGTCAGAGTTGATGTGTTTCTACAGGCTCAACCGTTATGTGAAGTTGTGTGCACTTGTTCCATTTCATTTCGGATTTTACTTGACCTTAGATGCTTACACACGGACGAAATGAACGTTTCAATCAATAAATGACGGTAAGAATGATGTTAACGATTTTTGTTAAATTTATTTAGTTAATTCATTCTAATCGATTTCTTCACTTTCGATTCCAATATCACGGGTCATCAATCATAAATGGTGCAGAGTGCTGAATTTCGCTACGAGTCGAACTTGACGCCATATTGTTTTGATTAGAAACGGGGCGTGGCTTAACACGATAGGTCATGGTTCTATCGCAGATTAGAAGTCGGTCCGCAACCAATCAAAACACGCGTTGCAAACGAATCGTGTTAGAATTGAGGATAACGTCCTCGCTACAGTGCTATATGAGGATAGCGTCCTTACTACAGTGGTATTTTAGGATAACGTCCTCGCTACAGTGTTATATGAGGATAACGTCCTCGCTACAGTGTTATATGAGGACATAAAGTCCAATCCGGTCAAACAAATGTTCCTGCTTGTATTTTTCAGATTTGATTATTTGTATGGCTTAGAATTATTCCATGCTACATCTTACCACAAAGAAACTCTGTAGAAGAAACTGTTAGCATCTACAGCAAACTTTCGGTAATTTTCAGAAACAACATGTCCAAGCAAGCATTTTCATATAGTGCATGACTATTTTGTATAAGTGACGTTGGAAAAGTTTTGTGGGTTTTCATAGATTACAAAACTGCCATGCAATATCTAGGTTTGGTTTACAGATTGTAGTATAGGTGGCGATCGAGGAAGGACGGAACGATGTCTTTGCTCATTGCTTATCTCAGCCAGAGACTTTCGTTAGTGCTTTGCAAATGGGATTACTATTTCTTGCATTCTCCTGCCTAGTCTGAGGTTGGCCTTATCGATGTTGTTAAGCTACATGTACGAGACGAAGTTGTGTTTATACCACCTAGTCCCGAAGGTGATGTTCGGTCGTGACTAACCACAATCGGTGTAGTTTCTACACTTACATACTGTTTTAGTATGGTTATAGACTACAGTTGTCGTTAGTGGTGTATCATAGCGTATTACATTGGCAATCCTGTAATCATCTGTTGCTGCAGCATGCTGTCATACCACTTTTTTGATAGAGTTTGATAGATTAGTAAACCTTTGTGTTCATACTTACACAATCAACATTTTATATTTCGTAATTTAATTTTGAAATTGAAAAAAATATTTGATGTATCAAAAATCTATACAATGAGACATTTTGCACTTTTAACGTTAGGATGCCTTTGGCACCTGCCGTTATAGTCGTGGTAGGAAAATGTTGTTAGTGACACATATGTTTCCGGCTAACAACTTCCGGTTTCTGTCATACAAATGATATACATCCGCAGCCTAATATAGTTCCAATTTTGATAGCAATTATTGACACGATTTAACTTATGTAGACCGTGTTTACTGCAATTATTTAAAATGAAATATGAATGTTTAGTGTTCTAGACTATTTTAGAGTGTAAATATAAACATTTTCCTCGTCGGTATATGCAATTTTGTTGGCGTAGGAGTACGCAGTTCTTTCTCGATCCTGCCTTGAAAACGAAAGTAAAACTATCAGTTTGATCGTCGTGGAAATTTACATGCATTCACAGAGAAACTATGCACATGTCTTAGACTCATATGCTAATCCTGAGTTCATATGCAGGAACATTTCATATAAGCCTAAACAAGAAATATCTTTAAAAAAGATAAACGGCATAGTTTTTAATGCTGGTGATTATAATGTAAATCTGCTGTTGAAATAAATTAACGAACTAATGCATTTCAGCACGGATAACAAAATTAGATCGGTTTGAATCATGTTTGGTGATAATAAGACTGCATTTGAATCAAGAATATAATTTTATTAATGTGTCATTTGAAAAGACACACCCACTTATTCAGCTTGCATTTAATCTTAACTTTGTTTCGTTTTTAACTGCATATCTACATTTTGCATCTACCGCTACATTGACCAATCACATACTTCATCTTGACCAGTAACGCCACCTGTCGCGTCATATCCGGGGCCAAAAGAATATTATACGGCTATGCCGAAAAACCCTATTTACGTAGTCAAATGCACCCGAGCATTCCACGAGATAACTTCAGCTGTCACGTGACTCATCACTAATCGGCAAAATGGCGGTTATGTCGAATGTAACTAAACCAACGACCGTTCGCAGTTTCATATAGGGATTGGATTTCACTTTATGTTAACCATGCTTTTATGGAGCAATTCCTCTAAGAATATATTCTATGGGGCGCGCTACAAATACAGGAATGTTAGGGTTGGGCTGCTTAATAACAATATAAGCATCTTCCTCCCAAAGATCTTCTAGCTTATGCTTCCCATCAAAAGCCAACCTCCTTACCAGAACTCTATCTCCAACCTTTACAGGTGTCCCTCGGACCTTGAGGTCATAATGTGCCTTCTGGCGCCTCTTCGCTTTTGATAACATCTTTGATGCTAAGTCATAGCTAAAGGTGAGCCGGTCCCGAAGATTCTGTGTGTAGTCAGAGAGAGTTTGTTTTTGCTTGATGAGTCCTCCCAAACCGAATACCATGTCTAACGGTAGACGAGGCTGTCTTCCAAACATCAAGTAAAATGGTGAAACTTTGGTGGACTCATGACGGGTGCAATTGTAGGCGTGAACAAGAGATGGAATATAAGCCTTCCAATCCTTCTTTTCGTCAGGTTCCAAAGTTCGAAGCATGCTAATAAGGGTACGGTTAAACCGTTCTGTGATTCCATTCCCCATAGGATGATACGGCGTAGTGCGAGACTTCTCCATCCCAAGTAAATCACACAGTTCACGTATCACTTCGCTCTCAAAGTTTGGACCTTGATCGGAATGAAGTCGCCTGGGTATGCCGTAATGTACAATGAAGTTGTTGTATAATGTTGCGGCTGTTGTCTTTGCTGTTTGATCACGAGTTGGGAATGCTTGGGCATACTTGGTGAAGTGATCAGTCACCACAAGTACATTAGCAACACCTCCTTTGCACGGCTCCAAGGAAAGAAAATCCATGCACACTAATTCAAGTGGGTGTGAAGTATGTATTCCGACTAGGGGTGCACGCTCATTCCTTGAAGATTTTGCTCTGATGCAACGTGGGCACTTATCAATCCACTCCTCTACATCTCTTGTCATGTGAGGCCAGTAGAATCTGTCTCGAAGTAGAGATAATACTCTATCCCGACCAGGGTGTCCAATGTCGTTATGAAGTCCCTTCAAGGCTTTCTGGATATATGCTGAGGGTAAAACCAACTGGTAATGGTATACTCCATCTCTATTGACCTCCTTAAAGAGAACTCCACGACATAGTGTCAAGTTGTCGGCAATCTTGAAATCAGGGAATGCTCTCTGGTCATTGGAAAATCCCGACGATTCGGCTGCCTATACTTTGATACCAACTGCATCCATGGTCGTAGGAAATTATCCTGACGCTGAGCTCTTCTCCAATCCTGAGAAGTCATATTCTCTAATTCAGTTACACCGGGGTCCCTCAGAACATCAACAACTTGTGCAGGTGAACATAGACTTTCCACATAAGTCTGTGGTGTGGTGATGGACTGATACTGCATGTATGGAATCCATGGTAATTGGTAATCTTGATAGTGCGTCTGCGTCCTTATTGGCTTTTCCTGATCGATACAGTATGTCAAAATCATATGCAGCTAACGCAGAAACCCATCTATGTCCGGTGGCATCTAACTTAGCGGACGTCAAAATGTATGTCAATGGATTATTATCTGTGAAAACTGTAAACCGCTGTCCATACAAGTAATCATTAAATTTCTCAGTAACTGCCCATTTAAGTGCCAGAAACTCCAACTTGTGGGCAGGGTAATTCCGCTCCGCTTTGGAGAGTCCTCTGCTGGCAAAACTGATTACTCGTAGACTGTCACCCTGGTGTTGATACAGAACAGCTCCTAAACCTTGTCCACATGCGTCTGTGTGAAGCTCAAAAGGTTTGTTGGGTTGTACATAACCAAGTACTGGTGGTGTAGACAAACACTTCTTGAGTCTTTCAAATGCTTGTCTCTCAGCTTCATTCCACTTCCAATTTGGGTCAGGCTTTCTTTCTTCGTCTTCTTTCGACTTTTCTTGGCACAGGCAGGTAAGAGGTCATTCAATGGCTTGGCAATTTTGTCAAAATCTTGGATACATTTCCTGTAGTAGCCAGCAAAGCCTAAAAAGGAACGAACCTCCTCTGGAGTAGTGGGCTCTGGCCAGTTAAGAACCTTCTCAATCTTACTGGGATCAGGTGATATTCCCTCCTCAGAAATCAAATGTCCAAGATAAACTACTTTCCTTTGGAAAAACTTTTCTTCGGAGACAACTTCAAGCCACATTCTCTTAATCTCTGAAGTACCTTTTCCAATCGACGAAGATGTTCCTCAAAAGAATCTGAAAAGATTACGAGATCATCCAGATATATAAGACAAATGCTAAGGTGCAGGTCGCCGAGGCATTCCTCCATTAGCCTTTGGTATGTCGCCGGATCATTTGCTAATCCAAATGGCATTCTTGTATACTCATAAAAGCCTAGAGGCCCAACTGTAAAAGCAGTGCGCTCCTTATGAGTTTCTTCAATCTCTATCTGATGATAGCCAGATTTCATATCCAAAACACTAAAGTATTTGGCTCCAGACAAACATTCTAAGATTTCCTCAATCCTGGGAAGAGCATAGGAGTCTTTTATAGTACTCTTGTTAATTTCCCTGAAATCTATACACATTCGCAATTCACCCTTCTTCTTCCTGGCTAGAACAACAGGCGAGGACCAAGGACTATGTGATGAGCGAATAATTCCTATGTCTAGAAGAGTATGGAGATGATTCTTTACTTCTTAATACATTGATGGTGGTACTCTCCTGTGTCCCTGCTTTATTGGGGTAGAATCATACATGTCTATTCTATGTCTGACTGCACTGGAAAATCCAATATCTTTGTCATTCTTGGAAAATATATCCTGAAATGACATGATGAGTTGTCTCCCCTTGTCAACTTCTGCAGATGAGAGAGAGTCTGTACCCAAGTCAATCTTCTCCATCAGCTTCTCTATCTCTTCTATCTCATCTCTTTGGTCATCCTTATCCAGAATGGTCACTGGTGTTATCTCACAAAGCAAAGCTCTGGGTTCAACAGTCACACATCTGCTGGTAATGTTGGCAAGTTCAATGTCAACACTTCGATTCCCTTTATAATGATAAGAGATCAGTCCAGGTGTCAGGTCAAGATCCTCTGATGTAACACAGTTTTCTGCTGGCTGAATCATGGCACAGGTAGGATGATAAGGTAATTCCTTATCCACATAAGCTTTCACTTTCACTTGAGTATTAGGCTTTACACTAATCACTTTATCTTCCGCACATCGCAGAACACCAAGTTGAAAATTTCTACGATTCAACTCCTTTTCCCTAAGTGAAAGACACCTAAAAGCCAAAAACCAAGGAGTAAACAAATCATCGTTCTGTAAAAACCTGGCTCCATTCTTCTTGCGGCACTTATCCATAAGCACAGTCAAAACATTTGTGCCTAACAAAACTGGCACTTTCAAATGGTAGTCACTGTCAGGTACAACAAGCAATATACAGTCCTGTACATAAGTTCCTGATAACCCTAGCATCTCAACACTAACCTCAATATATCCATGATAAGGTAGTGGTTTACCATCTGCACATTCAACATTTAAAATACATTCCAGTGGTTGCACGGGTAAATGTGATAGATGTGTACGATAAAAGGTTTCTCCAATTTATTTCATACAGTCATAAATTACTGCACTCTTTCTATTACATATATATGAACGTGTACTATAATTATATGAATACACATACATTGATATAAATATAGCTATATAATAATCCACACAGTTTATATTATGGATGTACAATCACTACAGCGATATGCTGTTCATACTATTAAATTCATACATGTACATGATTAACATAAACCATTTACTTTTACATCGTATTGGAAAAATTTACTTATACATATAATACCTACCCTAACAATGGGTCAAGGGTCAAATAACTATCATCTGGAATATCCAGGACAATGATGAATCTAAATACTGGAAATAAAATAAACCGCTAATAAGACAATGTTAAACTTGGACCCGTAGGACAACAAAACTATTATCTTGTAAAAAGATTAACGGAACGTATTCATGAACTTAATTAACATCTAGCTGTTACCGAATATAAGGACTATAATCTTTTACTTATATAAAAGATTATTACATGCTATGTCATATTGTAAAATACATAAATGGTAACTGCAATGATTTACAATTATTCTTAGTCTTAACTGTACATAGTTTAGCATTGTAACATACCTAAAATCTGTCTTGACGGCGACTACATATTTGATCCGTCCGTAGACAATGGCTACCTTTTTAATTCCCGCCAAGTACAAACAAAAGTGACCACAAAAGACAACACATGGGCACATATAATGATGACGTCACATAGGTATTAGTGGACAATACATACATGTATATACGTTTACGGGCGATAATGAGTTGCTCACTGTAACCGACGCGACGGCCAATTCCGCGCAACGCGGTATAACAATGCGGTAAAAAATGACAATGAAAATGACCCTATTACATTTTATTTTAAGAAACAGAAAACAGACCGCGACCGAAGCACTCGCTACCCGCTGACATGTGCGATCATTGAGGAGTTTACAGTTTTCCGAAGTTAAATGTGCACCCGTGGAATACGCTGTTTGTCATCAACCCAGAGTTTAAACAGCTGGAAGTGTTAGATATGGATGTTTGACTCTGTGATGCCGTTGTTAGGTCAACATCCATAAAAACTGAAGGTGTGTCAATGCTCCCGAATTGAACGACATGTTTTGACGGTTGATCGCACACAGTTACAGGAGGGCAAAGGGCCGGCGGCTCGGAACGACAGCTATCCACTCGTGGACCACTGGTACAGGTAACCGATGATAAAGTTTTTGAGAGTGCCTGTCTTAGTTGGGATGTGCACGATCTGTTATAAGATCTAATGGCAGCTTCAGTTTTGTGTCCACTCATGAACATGATATGTCGCGCTTCGAAACCGTGATTGTTCAATGCTTCAATGGCCGTAGCTCTCAAACAGTGAGCGGCGTATTTTGTTGACAACTGTGCAGCTGTACAAATATCCGACATGAAGTTACTGTAAGTGCGAGACGCGAGAGGTTTGTCTGTGAACCATTTATCGCTGGGTTTTGCATTTTTCACGTATTGGTTAAACAACATAGTAGCCTGTGTGTCAGTTTTTTCGATGAAAAGTTTCAACATTTCCACCGGACAGTTTGGACCTGTTGCATACATTCTTTTTTCCGGAGCATCGGAGTAGGATGTACCACCTTGGTAGTTTTTTTGTTGTGTCTCATGGTTGAGTAACGCATACTCGCCGTGTTCGTCAGAACGAAAGTTAAATGAGTTTATTCGGAGCTGTTTGTGAAATTCCAACCCCCTAGTGACGAAATGGATGGCTATGTAATACCATACACATTGGCGTAACACAACCGCCGAGCTTGGAGCAGTTGACAGGTAAGTTGAAATTTTACTTAGATCCATTTCATTTATTATTTGTTTATGTTCGGTTGGACGTGAGGAGTCGTCACGCATTCTTTGTTTTAACAGACCGGTCATTATTCTGTTTGATGGTTTGAACTCTTTGTCTTTCACTAGATCTATGTCCCTTCCTAAGTCGGTCAGTCTACGGTTGATTGCCCCCCCCCCCCCCCCCCCCCCCCCCTAATATTGATCAATGTATTTTTGTGGTAAACTTCAGCTTGTTGAGATGGAACGTTCTCTGTACGTTTCTCAACATTTTTTGGTCTGGCCTCGCAATAGAATCTTGACAGCATCTCGTTCAATTCCCCTGCTGTGATTGTTGACATGTCAAGTTCTCTGCCATTTGATTCCACACTCCATGCTGAAACGAAATAATTCATTTGTGTAACGGATAAATCAGCTGTTAATCACTTAAGTATAAAATCTGTGATTACTGTTGATTTACCAATGTTCAATTTCTCAGAGAAATTCGCAGCTTATACAAATGATATTTACGACACGAACGGTTTCTATGCCTGTCTAACTTTGTGTTTCTAGTTTCCTTGAAATATTTCGGATGCCATTTTCATTCGCATACCTTGAAAAATGTTCATTCCCAAGATTGTGTTTTGTTGTGTGAATTTTCAGCGATGTCATTTCTTTCCATCTCTGTTGTTGTTTTGAAACGTTTTTTGTTTACACATTTTCAATAGGAAGTAATACATTGTGACAATTGTCTTTATGATCATGATCATTGGCACTTGCACTGGTAGGAGGCATTACAGTAGACAGATCACTTGTCAACATTTCAGCAGAAATTGCAATGTCCTCAATGAGTTGATCTCGGGTGGCTTGCTCTAGTTCGTCCATCATTTTTCTTATTCCTTCTTCGCCATTATCTGAAGCCAAGAAGTCTACATCTCTGAACACGTCGTCAGTCTCAGATATGGAGTTGTTAAACATTTCTTGAGGTTCCACATTAGCACTGAACAAGTCGTTTTCTAAATTGAAGCTGCCGTACATATTGACGTTGTGAAGCCTACTCAGTAACGTCGTCTGGTTGACGTTGACGTTGCAGACGACAAAAATTGGAAGCAGTGCATATTGGGTGAAAATATTTTTATTTAATAAAAATGTATTGATTTAGATATATATGTATAAATTTAGATGTATTTAAAAAAAAATAGATTTCAAATTAAAAAATAACCCCTTGTAACTTAAATTGTAAATGTAAACAAAGCCATGTGCTTGGCGAAAGTAGTTCCTGTACCCTGTCATATTTTCATACGCAAGTTCAAAGGTCAATGTTTCCATGCAAGAATGGTAAACATATCGGTCTGGTATTGTTATATAGTGACAAAACTTTGCAAGTGTAAATATATTCATTTGTATGTCGCTAGAATACGCAAGAAATATCACCAGGAATTGAAGGCAAGTTGTAACAAACTACATTGCCTTTTTTCGTGAGGATTTTATTAAATAAGGTTATTATTTGTTTATTTGAAAAGAATCTAATGATTATGATCCGTGACTGATGTACTGGCGTCGATGTCAAAACTAGATATGTCTGGTCGGACAACACGACCGCAATTTTCTATCGGAGTTAAAATATGTTACTAGGGGTCATAAAGTAGATGTTTGCTAGGCCTCATATATATAGAATAGGAATAACCAGATTAAGACATTTCATCTGATACAAATGTAACTGACTATAAAATCCAATTTTAAATTTCTTATTATATGACCTCAGACCCTGATGTTTCTCAGGGCCTTTGGCCCTTTGATTGTACATTAGTTCTACGTAAAAGTTGACCGTTGAGTTAGGATTGAATCAACAGAACAACGTGTTTTGCTATGTGTACCTGTTTTATTATCACATATAAATAAACCAACAAAACACAATAAAATGGCTTCATTTATATACACACACAATACATTGAACACGCATAACATACAATTCCCTTGAGTATCAATTCTTCAACAGAACAAAACAATACAAATTGTGGCTTCAGGTATTCTTCGCATTATATATTAACAAGCGGCCCATTGGCCTTAACGGTCATCTGACTATACAGAGCCTTGTACTATTGTAGTATACATACTTAGTAGCAAGTATACTGGTGTTGTTGGCCATGGCGGCCATCTGAGATTTTGGACCAAACACTAGGTCAGGACCATCTCCGGATCATCGTAGCCAAGTCTGAATTGAATCGCACTGGTGGGACTTGAGACAAGTTTAAAATAGATGTTGTTCAGGAAAACCATGATTTCGCATACATGTTGCAAAATGGCCACTATGACTTCCGTGTCAAAGGCCGAAAAATAACAACGCTTACTCGGCTCCTCTTCTTTAACTTTCCTACCAATGTTCAGCTCAATGGTACCGATGAACTGAAGCAGAATTTCTAAAATGTGTTTTTCAAGATGGATTTTAGACCGACTCAAGGGAAAAAAACCCCTTTATTATAGGACCATCTAAGAATTATTTTTGGTAAGTTAGAATCGAACCAGACTGGTTGAACATAAGAAGTTTGAAATAGATGCTATTCAAGAAAACCATCATTGCGCAATCAAGTTACAAAATGGCCACCGTTCCCGAAATATAGCAACAATTTGTTGGCTCTCCTTCCTTAACAACTCTAACAATTTCCAGCTGGATGGCACTAGTGGAACTGGGGAAGAACTTTAAAATGTGTCTTCAAGACGGCGACCATCTTGGATTTTTGACCGACCCGAAAAATAACAACACTTTGTCCGAACCATCTCAGGATCATTTCAGGTAAGATAGGGCTGAATTCACCTGGTGGAACTTCACAAGAAGTTTGAAATATGCAAAATTTAAGTACGATTGACGTCGCACGACAACGGACGAATCACGATGACCATGGCTCATCCTGAGGCTTCGGTTCAGATGACCTAAAACGAAGAGGTTACAAAGTCATTCACGAAAGACAGACGGAGAAGGTTAACAAGATATAGCTGGGGAATGTAGAAAGTATGAGATGTTAACGAGAGATAGGACAGGAATGTTGTAGGTATGACATGGTTACGAAGGATACATGAGGAATGTGGTAGATATTATGTGGTTACGAGGGAAACATGAGGAATGTGGTAGATATTATGTGGTTACGAGGGAAACATGAGGAATGTGGTAGGTATGATGTGGTTACGAGGGAAACATGAGGAATGTGGTAGATATTATGTGGTTACGAGGGAAACATGAGGAATGTGGTAGATATTATGTGGTTACGAGGGAAACATGAGGAATGTGGTAGGTATGATGTGGTTACGAGGGATACGTGGGGAATGTGGTAGATATTATGTGGTTACGAGGGATACGTGGGGAATGTGGTAGATATTATGTGGTTACGAGGGAAACATGAGGAATGTGGTAGGTATGATGTGGTTACGAGGGATACATGAGGAATGTGGTAGGTATGATGTGGTTACGAGGGAAACATGAGGAATGTGGTAGGTATGATGTGGTTACGAGGGATACATGAGGAATGTGGTAGGTATGATGTGGTTACGAGGGATACATGAGGAATGTGGTAGGTATGACGTGGTTACGAGGGATACATGAGGAATGTGGTAGGTATGATGTGGTTACGAGGGATACATGAGGAATGTGGTAGGTTTGATGTGGTTACGAGGGATACATGAGGAATGTGGTAGGTATGATGTGGTTACGAGGGATACATGAGGAATGTGGTAGGTATGATGTGGTTACGAGGGATACATGAGGAATGTGGTAGGTATGACGTGGTTACGAGGGATACGTGGGGAATGTGGTAGGTATGATGTGGTTACGAGGGATACGTGGGGAATGTGGTAGGTATGATGTGGTTATGAGGGATACATGAGGAATGTGGTAGGTATGATGTGGTTATGAGGGATACGTGGGGAATGTGGTAGGTATGATGTGGTTACGAGGGATACATGAGGAATGTGGTAGGTATGATGTGGTTACGAGGGATACATGAGGAATGTGGTAGGTATGACGTGGTTACGAGGGATACGTGGGGAATGTGGTAGGTATGATGTGGTTACGAGGGATACGTGGGGAATGTGGTAGGTATGATGTGGTTATGAGGGATACATGAGGAATGTGGTAGGTATGATGTGGTTATGAGGGATACGTGGGGAATGTGGTAGGTATGATGTGGTTAAGAGGGAAACATGAGGAATGTGGTAGGTATGATGTGGTTACGAGGGATACATGAGGAATGTGGTAGGTATGATGTGGTTACGAGGGAAACATGAGGAATGTGGTAGGTATGATGTGGTTACGAGGGAAACATGAGGAATGTGGTAGGTATGATGTGGTTACGAGGGATACATGAGGAATGTGGTAGGTATGATGTGGTTACGAGGGAAACATGAGGAATGTGGTAGGTATGATGTGGTTACGAGGGATACATGAGGAATGTGGTAGGTATGATGTGGTCACGAGGGATACATGAGGAATGTGGTAGGTATGACGTGGTTACGAGGGATACATGAGGAATGTGGTAGGTATGATGTGGTTACGAGGGATACATGAGGAATGTGGTAGGTATGATGTGGTTACGAGGGATACATGAGGAATGTGGTAGGTATGATGTGGTTACGAGGGATACATGAGGAATGTGGTAGGTATGACGTGGTTACGAGGGATACGTGGGGAATGTGGTAGGTATGATGTGGTTATGAGGGATACGTGGGGAATGTGGTAGGTATGATGTGGTTAAGAGGGATACGTGGGGAATGTGGTAGGTATGATGTGGTTATGAGGGATACGTGGGGAATGTGGTAGATATTACGTGGTTACGAGGGATACATGAGGAATGTGGTAGGTATGACGTGGTTACGAGGGATACATGAGGAATGTGGTAGGTATGACGTGGTAACGAGAGATATGTAAGGAATGTGGTAGGTATGATGTGGTAACGAGGAATACGTGGGGAATGTTGTAGGTATGATGTGGTAACGAGAGATAGGACAGGAATGTGGTATGTATGGATGTGGTTACGAGGAGTACGTGGGGAATGTGGTAGGTATGACGTGGTTAGGAGGAATACGTGGGGAATGTGGTAGGTATGATGTGGTTACGAGAGATAGGACAGGAATGTGGTAGGTATGATGTGGTTAGGAGGAATTCGTGGGGAATATGGTAGGTATGATGTGGTTACGAGAGATACGTGAGGAATGTGGTAGGTATGATGTGGTTACGAGGAATACGAGTGGAATGTGGTAGGTATGACGTGGTTAGGAGGAATTCGTGGGGAATGTGGTAGGTATGATGTGGTAACGAGAGATAGGACAGGAATGTGGTAGGTATGAGATTGATATAAATATTACATTATTTTAGTAATAATCTGCTTCAAATAACTTTTCTCTATAAAGAAACGCTTATACGTTAATATTCTTGTCCCGAGTTGATCATGTCGTAATTACTACACTTAGTATGGAATGCATTCTTTATTGTGATTACACACGATATATACACTGAACCTATATTGTTAATGTTCTGATGATCGAATGACACGGAGTTCAGTGGATATTGCCCGAACCATCGCTAAATATCGTGAACAAACGCGTATTACATATACTGCGTCATCAATACAGTCACAATCAATTTGCTGTGGACGAAATTGGCTTGATCATCATGCCTCTAAGTATAAATTAATCGCTAATTAAACACTTTAAACACCTAATTAGTGAAATATCTTGTGTCAATGCTGTATAGTAACATGTTTAAGTAGCAAATGAAATGCATCACAGAAATAATGAAAGACCGGCATGTTTGCTCGGTACGGTATCTCCTCCTTTGAAACTGTGTCACACGGTGAGATTTGGCTAGATCTGTGTAAATATAACTGATCTACATTTCCTTCCTATATATAGTGGTCCTGTTATACATGATAGGCGAAATACATAATCTGTGTATGAAATGCTCTGATCCAAGTCTTTATGTACAGAGGACATTACAATCAGCCTAGCATCTTTGTACAGATAACACGTCTGTTTCTCTACTGTCCGGATCCTCGTCCGTGTCGGAGGACGGCGAGAATACTGCAGTCCCGGAGTCCAATAACAGCGCGAGCTTCTCTCCTCCGGAGGATTTTAAATCTAGGCACTTCCTGGAAGGTAACCGTGTGGAATCTTCATTTGAATGAAGGACGACTCTTCTATTGTCCGTGTTTTGTGTTGTAATACTATCTGACGGGTCGACCGCCGGCTTGCTTGTGGATGGAGTTAAATAAGGTTCGGAGTTACCGGAAATGACGCTTATACTGCCGTACAAGTCCGCTTGTCTCGGCTGATTCTGTTTAGGAAATACCTTTCCTGAAATATCAACACAACCGCTATAACTGTTGAAATTCAACATCTTACGTATACAGGAAGCATGTTTATAATTGATATATATTATAATGTGTAAAGAATCCTGAAATAATGCTCAACAACGGGACAAACTGAAACCCAAGTGTCATGAAATTCACAATTTTGAAAAAGCACATTAAGAACCTTCCATCTATGAAGAGTGTTTGTGCCACCATATCTGAGAGTAAAGAAGACGATTTTTGAAGTTTTAGTCAATTTGACCCTTTTTGACCACGCCCATCAGGCTCCTGGGGGATATAATTCACAATTTTGGGTAACCTTTCACCATAGAATCTTTCAGACATATTTCATAAATATGGTTCAGCGGTTTTGGAGAAGAAGTCGGACGACGGACAAAAGGCGATTAGAATAGATCACTTGAGACTTCGTCTCAGGTGACCTAAAAATTATATCTCAATAATATTAAGACCCCTTTCAAAATGGCTATTTTTAATAACAACATCTTTTATTTTATCCATATTATCTTTACATTGGAAACTGAATTCCGGTACCTTGCCATCTTAAAGCTCAAACCACACTTTCGGTCAATATCTCACGCTGACACTATAGTAGCGTGTAAAATGATGGTCATACCTAAAGCGTTTCCGAAGCACTTGTCATACACGTCAGGGACAGTGTCATCCACAGTGCCTCCCGTCAAATCTAGATATTCCTGGAAGTATAATATTGTAGGTGTAATACTGTCACACTAGAATCTGGGATTGATACATCTCACTGTTAAAGGGAGAATATCATTCACCCTGCTCTACTTAGTCAGTGTAATCTCAAAGTCAGTGTAATCTCATAACTCAACATTTCGTGTTAACATATCTTTGAAATATTTATAAATATATATATAGTAGTTGTCATGAAGGTAGGTTTAAAATTTGACGGAAGAGTGGAGACGATATTCAAAAATCAATACACGTTATGTTGACGTACAGTTCTCTGTTGGAGTAGGCGGTCAAAGATATTGGTCAGCTGAATAAATGGCGGTCTCTCTGAAGGGTCCGTCTTCCAACATTTTTGCATAACGGCATATCTGTAAACAGGTAATTATTCTATATATAATATAACATAACGGCATATCTGTAAACAGGTAATTATTCTATAAATAATATAACATAACGGCATATCTGTAAACAGGTAATTATTCTATATGTAATATAACATAACGGCATATCTGTAAACAGGTAATTATTCTATATATAATATAACATAACGGCATATCTGTAACAGGTAATTATTCTATATATAATATAACATACCATAACGGCATATCTGTAAACAGGTAATTATTCTATAAATAACATACCATAACGGCATATCTGTAAACAGGTAATTATTCTATAAATAACATACCATAACGGCATATCTGTAAACAGGTAATTATTCTATATATATATATAACATAACGGCATTTGTCTTGTTGTTGAAAGTAAGGCAGTAATTCAAGGTGGGACATTATAGTTGTATACCTATTGTAGAAGTTAAAGTAAGTCAGTTATACACGGTGGGACATTATACAATTGTAGTTTTATATCTATTGTGGAAGATAAGTAAGTCATTTATACACGGTGGAACATTATACAATTGTAACTTTATACCTATTGTAGAAGTTAAAGTAAGTTAGTTATACACGGTGGAACATTATAGAATTGTAGCTTTAAACCTATTGTTGAAGATAAAGAAGGACAGTAATACACCGTGGGACATTACATCATTTTACACCGTAATCCAATGTTTGCTGATGATACTCTGTCAAAATTTGTTTACGCTAACCAATCACATCAATCCAAAGTGCCCAAAATCGCTTGTTTTCCTCACGAACAAATAATTACATAGTTTGCAATTTTTCGGAGTTAATAAATTGAATTTGAATTTGGTATATAACCTTTGATGGGTTGTTCCTGATGATGAGTCCTATTTATATGGTAAGCTAGGAATGTCCGGCGTTATTTTTTGTTTCGATAAATGTAAGCCATTTCAAAAACCTAAAAGTTCAAAATTAATGAAATCATTTAAAACACACAAAAATAAAAATAAAAGTTGTGAATTGTAAAACTAACTAACTTAAACATCAACTTACAACTCGTCCGTACAAGACTCTGGTCTGTCCATTCTGTAACCGGCAATCAGCAGATTATAGAGACGTTCTGGTGGAATTCCCGGATAGGGCGGGGCACCTAGGTCATAAAATTAACCAGGTAATACATGTATCAAGAATCAATACAAAAATTAACCCAGGTGCATGCAGGATGTGACATGCCTTGTATGTGTGTATTTCTAAAAAGTAATGGGTGCCTTTAACTACGTATTTGTATTTAATCTGATCAAGTAAACTCATATTTTAAGATTCTATAATTAATTGATTACAAAATCATTAAGGACCTTGCTGATGAGAGTATCATTTAGGAAAACCATTTTTGATTAAAGAATCATAAAGGACATATATTGTTCATTAAAGAATGATTAAGGACAACCGTTGCTGACTAAACAATCATTAAAAACAACCATTGTTGATTATAATATCATTTAGGACAACCATTGTTCATTATAAAATGATTAAGAACAACTATTACCGATTACCGAATAATTAAGGACAACCATTGTCGATTATAAAATGATTAAAGACAATCATTGTCATAAATAATAAAGGACAACGATTGCTGATTACAGAATCATTCAAAACAAATATTGTTGATTACAGAATCATTAAGGACATCCATTATTGATTATAAAATGATTAAAGACAATCATTGCCATAAATAATAAAGGACAACGATTGCTGATTGCAGAATCATGAAGGACAACCGATTTTGATTACAGAATCATGAAGGACAATTATTATTGATTATATAATCATTAAGGACAACAATTGCGCTGATTACAGAATCATTCAAAACAAATATTGTTGATTACAGAATCATTAAGGACATCCATTGTTGATTACAGAATCATTAAGGTCAACCATTACTGATTATATAATCATTAGACGACCATTGCTGATTATTGAACTATTTACGGTCGTCCAGCCTAAGTAAACAATGAATGGTTGTTACTTACCTAAGGTGACAATCTCCCACAGCACAATTCCAAACGACCACCTACAGAAATAGATGTGTTAGATACCAGTCTTTTGTTAGGAGAACCTTACAGAAATAGATGTGTTAGATACCAGTCTTTTGTTAGCAGAACCCTACAGGGGTAGGTGTGTTGATACCAGTCTTTTGTTAGGGAATCCCAACAACACGCTCAATTAATAATTATTATTGAAATATATTTACATTCTGTATGCTTGAAAGTATTGGCGGAAATTGTGTTCATTTTTCATAACATCATTAGCCTCATACAGTGTGTAGTAATGTCGGGGACCGCGTTACCAAGGGTAGTACTCTACGCCGTAGAGTTTTTTTGTTTCTCTCTAAATAAACACGATCAATGTAATATTTACATAAATGGAACTACATTTCGCTTGTGTTGTTATGACGGTTGCTAAGACCGTGCCAAGAACTCTCTCACACTTTCCCCCGAAAACTACTGTTTTCTCTCCGACGTCACTCCTAGGTAAAACATGAAAAACTGCTATTTATTATTGGATGCTTTAACAGATCAAATGACAAAAAGCATAGTGTAAAGATAAGGAATGAAAATTATTTCTTCAAAACTCAGGAGGTCATAACAATATTGGCTTTCTGGACATATTAACCGTTAATCACTAACGCGATTCATGGAATATATCCAGAAGCCAATGCTTTTATGACCTCATGAATGTTAAAAAATAAATTCCGTTCCTTAAATAAGCCAAGCTGACATTGATTATCACAACCATTAGCAACGAATTTCTGTATTTATACTGGTTTATCACACCAATAGGTATGTATTGTTTGCTGGATATTCTATGTATGATAATAATGGTTATTCCTATTATATATTTGCTGCGGACAATTCCTGGTGTCTTTTATACGTAGGGTAGACGTAGTAATGGTTTCATGGGAAAAGAGATGTCAAACCCAGGGATACTTACACGTCACTCTGTGTGGTATAAATTTGTGCATACAGCGATTCCGGGGCTAACCATTTTACCGGTATTCGTCCCTGCAAATATTAGGCATAATCAAATACATGAGAATTTAGCGTTTCCGGTTAACTGCATGATAATCTGGGTTATTTGATCAATAATTGTTATATTTTTCATAAGCCATTTAATATATTTGATGTTTAGTAAATAAACATAATAGATGAGTTTTATAATTTTGACAAAAAGGCGTATTTTACAATGATCTTTGAAATATAACTTTTGAACGGATCTCGGTGACACAGAAACAACAATAACGTCCCATTTATGCCAAGATGTTGACTGGGACATTTCCAGAAATGTTGACAGAGCGAAAGCACCAATTACAAGCGTCTGGTGTCGCATGAAGGGGACAGAGTGTCATCAACGATCAAATACTGGTTGTGATATACTAATTCTCTTCACATACTTACTTACCGACCTATTAAAATCTGAAATAATGTGTATGGTGTGTTACCTTGCTTTGTTTGAGATATGTGTCTGCCTCGTACACATCTCTTGTCAATCCGAAGTCAGATATTTTCAAAACTTTGCCGGCAGCAACTAACACATTCCTTGCAGCTAAGTCTCTGTGAACCAGCTAAAACACACAAACACACACACAAACACATTAATTCATTAAATGTAGAGCTTGATATATTATCACCAAAGACTCTGAGATTAAAAGTCTGGGTATAAGCCCATCGACCTTAAATGGAAATATTAGAGTTCTGGTTCTGTGTTTTAGATAATTTAGAGAATATAGCTGATACGAAACCGGGACATCAGAACTCTAGACGGACGCTCTAAACATTTTAGCTACCTGGTCACCGGCGCTCAGTCAAGTCCAGTTCCGCTACATCGTTACTAATAAAATTGTGACAAAAAGATGATTGATATTGTTTTAACTCAAGTCTGCATATGTAATATAGCATAACTATGCCGCTTTTATTTCTAATATAACATTACTATGCAGTCTGTATATGTAATATAGCATTAATATGTAGTCTGTATATGTAATATAACAATGCTATGCCGCCTGTAAATGTAGCATAACATAACCATGCAGTCTGTCTATGTAATATAGGATTAATATACAGTCAATGTTATATAGCATTGCTATGCAGTCTGTGTAATAAACCATTAGCATGCAGTCTACGTGTTACATGACGATATGTTGGTGATACACAAGATTGACAACGGAATAAAAGGTGGTTATTTAGGAGACGCTATACCTACCTTGATCTCGCTGAGATATTTCATTCCTTTCGCTATCTGCCAGGCGAAGGATAAGAGATCCCCTATAGAGAGTAACTCGGGCTCCATATACTCGCCATTCTCACAGTGCTGGGTGAACTCTTTGTGACGGTAGCGGTGGTTGACATATCCATTTTCCTCTAACCGTGATCGTCTCAGGAACGATAGCAATGAGCCGTACTCACAATACTCCACTATGACGTAGAACGGGCCTGGGATCATTCCAAACAGTTAAAAGAAACACCACCGACGTTAACATAAGGTAATAATACGCTAAAAGTTTCACTACTAGATAGTGATCGTAAGGGATAACCAAGATAATTATAGAACAACTTTCACCAACAAGAGGGCCAAGGGCATCAACAGTCAACTGATTTTCATAAACGTTTGCGATTACGCTTAAAAAAAGAATATGGTAAACATAATAAATGATAAAAAAACATACATAACCACAAATGTTAGATAATACAAAAACCTCACATAACCTCAAATGCAAGATAATTCAAAAATCCCGAAGACTTCCTTATTCGTGAAGAATGTGACATATCTCGATCAGAAGGAATACTTTGAAATTTTCAGTCAATTGGACCTTTTATGGCCCCGCCCCTCAACCTATTGAGATGAGTCTGAGCATATATATGTACATATATGTAAACTGTATCCTGTCCTGATAATTTCATCACAGTTTGAATAACTTTGATCTGAATGTTAACAAAACATCAATTTCCTGTATAAACTACAGTAAACTTTATCGCCTTCCCAGTGAAGCCCCGGGATTATTAAATTTCCCACTTTTGATAAAGCACCAGAAGACCTTCCTATTTCTGATGAGTACTACATTATGTCACATCTGGGTCTGAAGAAGAAGATTGTTGAAATTTCAGCCAATTTGAACCTTTCTGACTCGCCTCCATACCTCCGGGGATGGGTCCGGGTCGAAAATATATTAATATCCTCAATCTGACATCCCTTCCAATTGAATATAAACCAAGTATAGTCAAAAACATTATTTTAAAGTTTAAGCTATAGTAAACTCTAATCCCCTACCAAGAGGAAAATCGAAGCCCAAGGGTAATCGAATTCATAATAGCAACTTCCTATAAAATGTAACTAGTTATCCAGAGGAAACTCACCGTCTCTTGTACACGCCCCGAGGAGGCGTATCACGTTAGGATGGTTTACGTCCTTTAGGAGGTTGAATTCCGATAGCAAGTCCGACAGTTCCGAGGAGGATGCGCAATCTTTAATTAAAGCAAGACATAAATAAATAGTTGTCTATTTTGTATTACTAGCTCTCTCTACCATATCATATGGATCGACATATCAGAGTTGTCACCTTTGAGCACTGGTCTGTTTACCTCTAAATAAAAAGGTATCATTATGGAGAATGTGGTCATTTTACAAACAATATACAATATAAGATAAATATAGGTTAATATCATTTGTTATCACAATCCAAACATCATGGCTTACTTGTAACTTACGTTTGAGCATTTTAACGGCTACGTCTTTATAGCCATCCTTTCCGTCCAGGTTGTACGACTTAGCCTTCACCACGCGGCCGAACTCGCCTTCCCCAAGGGTCTTATCGAGGATCAGCTTGTCCCGTTCAAACTCCCACTTCATGTCTTCTGGTGTCTGTAAAATACGAGCGTATGTAGACATCTAACGAGGTGTTAACTCTGTTTGATATACACAGTGCAAATTTTAGCGCTTATGTGACATTATAAACAGTGTAGCAACTTAATTTTACAATCTAATTTTGGGGAAAAATAAATTCATGACTATGACCCGAGTTATGTTCTCTTTGAAAAGTTCACCAGAAACAAGACGTCCAATAATTAACTATTTAACATTTCCTATTCCATAGCACCATATGCTGTAGCATATTTAGCCATCTGGTCATTTTTAGCATAAACAGGTTACCTTATTATCATAAGCAGACTATATAGATCATGATTGTATAACATTTGTCAGTCTCTGTCATTCTTACTGGTGTGTAATCCAACGGCCCCTTGTGACTTGACGGTGGAGCGACATGATAGTTCCTGTGGATGTCACGATCGTCCTGGTAATCAGACGGAATGGCTGAAACTGACACCAGGCTGCCCACACGTTTTTTAATATTATGACTATTCTGACATCTGCGTTTTCTTAGGCGCCAGGCCAGAACAAAGATACAAGTGACAGCGCCGAGACATCCCAGTGTAGCGGCCGTTGTCGTTCTACAGTTTTCATCACATCCTCCGCCAGACGTTTCAATTCCACCCTCTGTTGGACCAAAACGTAAGACTAATTAATTCATATCATCACAGGCCGGCTCACACAGCAAACAATTCAGTTCCTTGGCGACATTCACGATTCAGACGATTGGAAGACATTTCATTAATCAATCTATCTTTGTAATGAAGATTACTTATGTTTAACATCAACAGTTTGATACAGAGATGTAGAATTAGGTCTTTTATATTCTGCATCAGTTTAAGGGTTTTCCATTTCATACAAACTGTTAATGTTCTCCTCCCTATCATAAAGTTATCTATCTTAACGTTCTCCCTATCGTGAAGTTATCTATCTTAACATTCTCCCTATCGTGAAGTTATCTATCTTAACGTTCTCCCTATTGTGAAGTTATCTATCTTAACATTCTCCCTATCGTGAAGTTATCTATCTTAACGTTCTCCCTATTGTGAAGTTATCTATCTTAACATTCTCCCTATCGTGAAGTTATCTATCTTAACGTTCTTCCTATCGTGAAGTTATCTATCTTAACGTTCTCCCTATCGTGAAGTTATCTATCCTAACGTTCTCCCTATCGTGAAGTTATCTATCTTAACGTTCTCCTCCCTATCGTGAAGTTATCTATCTTAACGTTCTCCTCCCTATCGTGAAGTTATCTATCTTAACGTTCTCCCTATCGTGAAGTTATCTATCTTAACGTTCTCCCTATCGTGAAGTTATCTATCTTAACGTTCTCCCTATCGTGAAGTTATCTATCTTAACCTTCTCCCTATCGTGAAGTTGTCTATCTTAACGTTCTCCCTATCGTGAAGTTATCTATCTTAACGTTCTCCTCCCTATCGTGAAGTTATCTATCTTAACGTTCTCCCTATCGTGAAGTTATTATCTTAACGTTCTCCCTATCGTGAAGTTATCTATCTTAACGTTCTCCCTATCGTGAAGTTATCTATCTTAACGTTCTCCCTATCGTGAAGTTATCTATCTTAACGTTCTCCCTATTCTGAAGTTATCTATCTTAACGTTCTCCCTATCGTGAAGTTATCTATCTTAACGTTCTCCCTATCGTGAAGTTATCTATCTTAACCTTCTCCCTATCGTGAAGTTATCTATCTTAACGTTCTCCCTATCGTGAAGTTATCTATCTTAACGTTCTCCCTATCGTGAAGTTATCTATCTTAACGTTCTCCCTATCGTGAAGTTATCTATCTTAACGTTCTCCCTATCGTGAAGTTATCTATCTTAACGTTCTCCCTATCGTGAAGTTATCTATCTTAACGTCCTCCCTATCGTGAAGTTATCTATCTTAACGTTCTCCCTATCGTGAAGTTATCTATCTTAACGTTCTCCCTATCGTGAAGTTATCTATCTTAACGTTCTCCCTATCGTGAAGTTATCTATCTTAACGTTCTCCCTATCGTGAAGTTATCTATCTTAACGTTCTCCCTATCGTGAAGTTATCTATCTTAACGTTCTCCCTATCGTGAAGTTATCTATCTTAACGTTCTCCTCCCTATCGTGAAGTTATCTATCTTAACGTTCTCCTCCCTATCGTGAAGTTATCTATCTTAACGTTCTCCCTATCGTGAAGTTATCTATCTTAACGTTCTCCTCCCTATCGTGAAGTTATCTATCTTAACGTTCTCCTCCCTATCGTGAAGTTATCTATCTTAACGTTCTCCTCCCTATCGTGTACTTATCTATCTTAACGTTCTCCTCCCTATCGTGTACTTATCTTTCTTAACGTTCTCCTCCCTATCGTGTACTTATCTATCTTAACGTTCTCCCTATCGTGAAGTTATCTATCTTAACGTTCTCCTCTCTATCGTGAAGTTATCTATCTTAACGTTCTCCTCCCTATCGTGAAGCTATCTATCTTAACGTTCTTCTCCCTATCGTGAAGTTATCTATGTTAACGTTCTCCCTATCGTGAAGTTATCTATGTTAACGTTCTCCCTATCGTGAAGTTATCTATCTTAACGTTCTCCCTATCCTGAAGTTATCTATCTTAACGTTCTCCCTATCCTGAAGTTATCTATCTTAACGTTCTCCCTATCGTGAAGTTATCTATCTTAACGTTCTCCTCCCTATCGTGAAGTTATCTATCTTAACGTTCTCCCTATCGTGAAGTTATCTATCTTAACGTTCTCCTCCCTATCGTGAAGTTATCTATCTTAACGTTCTCCCTATCGTGAAGTTATCTATCTTAACGTTCTCCCTATCGTGAAGTTATCTATCTTAACGTTCTTCCCTATCGTGAAGTTATCTATCTTAACGTTCTCCCTATCGTGAAGTTATCTATCTTAACGTTCTTCCAATCGTGAAGTTATCTATCTTAACGTTCTCCCTATCGTGAAGTTATCTATCTTAACGTTCTCCCTATCGTGAAGTTATCTATCTTAACGTTCTCCTCCCTATCGTGAAGTTATCTATCTTAACGTTCTCCCTATCGTGAAGTTATCTATCTTAACGTTCTCCCTATCGTGAAGTTATCTATCTTAACGTTCTCCTCCCTATCGTGAAGTTATCTATCTTAACGTTCTCCCTATCGTGAAGTTATCTATCTTAACGTTCTCCCTATCGTGAAGTTATGCTATCTTAACGTTCTCCCTATCGTGAAGTAATCTATCTTAACGTTCTCCTCCCTATCGTGAAGTTATCTATCTTAACGTTCTCCCTATCGTGAAGTTATCTATCTTAACGTTCTCCCTATCGTGAAGTTATCTATCTTAACGTCCTCCCTATCGTGAAGTTATCTATCTTAACGTTCTCCCTATCGTGAAGTTATCTATCTTAACGTTCTCCTCCCTATCGTGAAGTTATCTATCTTAACGTTCTCCCTATCGTGAAGTTATCTATCTTAACGTTCTCCCTATCGTGAAGTTATCTATCTTAACGTTCTCCTCCCTATCGTGAAGTTATCTATCTTAACGTTCTCCCTATCGTGAAGTTATCTATCTTAACGTTCTCCCTATCGTGAAGTTATGTATCTTAACGTTCTCCCTATCGTGAAGTAATCTATCTTAACGTTCTCCTCCCTATCGTGAAGTTATCTATCTTAACGTTCTCCCTATCGTGAAGTTATCTATCTTAACGTTCTCCCTATCGTGAAGTTATCTATCTTAACGTCCTCCCTATCGTGAAGTTATCTATCTTAACGTTCTCCCTATCGTGAAGTTATCTATCTTAACGTTCTCCCTATCGTGAAGTTATCTATCTTAACGTTCTCCCTATCGTGAAGTTATCTATCTTAACGCTCTCCCTATCGTGAAGTTATGTATCTAAACGTTCTCCTCCCTATCGTGAAGTTATCTATCTTAACGTTCTCCTCCCTATCGTGAAGTTATTTATCTTAACGTTCTCCCTATCGTGAAGTTACCTATCTTAACGATCTCCTCCCTATCGTGAAGTTATCTATCTTAACGTTCTCCCTATCGTGAAGTTATCTATCTTAACGTTCTCCCTATCGTGAAGTTATCTATCTTAACGTTCTCCCTATCGTGAAGTTATCTATCTTAACGTTCTCCCTATCGTGAAGTTATCTATCTTAACGTTCTCCCTATCGTGAAGTTATCTATCTTAACGTTCTCCCTATCGTGAAGTAATCTATCTTAATGTTCTCCTCCCTATCGTGAAGTTATCTATCTTAATGTTCTCCTCCCTATCGTGAAGTTATCTATCTTAACGTTCTCCCTATCGTGAAGTTATCTATCTTAACGTTCTCCCTATCGAGAAGTTATCTATCTTAACGTTCTCCCTATCGTGAAGTTATCTATCTTAACGTTCTCCCTATCGTGAAGTTATCTATCCTAACGTTCTCCTCCCTATCGTGTACTTATCTATCTTAATGTTCTCCTCCCTATCGTGAAGTTATCTATCTTAACGTTCTCCCTATCGTGAAGTTATCTATCTTAACCTTCTCCCTATCGTGAAGTTGTCTATCTTAACGTTCTCCCTATCGTGAAGTTATCTATCTTAACGTTCTCCTCCCTATCGTGAAGTTATCTATCTTAACGTTCTCCCTATCGTGAAGTTATTTATCTTAACGTTCTCCCTATCGTGAAGTTATCTATCTTAACGTTCTCCCTATCGTGAAGTTATCTATCTTAACGTTCTCCCTATCGTGAAGTTATCTATCTTAACGTTCTCCCTATCGTGAAGTTATCTATCTTAACGTTCTCCCTATCGTGAAGTTGTCTATCTTAACGTTCTCCCTATCGTGAAGTTATCTATCTTAACCTTCTCCCTATCGTGAAGTTATCTATCTTAACGTTCTCCCTATCGTGAAGTTATTTATCTTAACGTTCTCCCTATCGTGAAGTTATCTATCTTAACGTTCTCCCTATCGTGAAGTTATTTATCTTAACGTTCTCCCTATCGTGAAGTTATCTATCTTAACGTCCTCCCTATCGTGAAGTTATTTATCTTAACGTTCTCCCTATCGTGAAGTTATCTATCTTAACGTTCTCCCTATCGTGAAGTTATTTATCTTAACGTTCTCCCTATCGTGAAGTTATCTATGTTAACGTTCTCCCTATCGTGAAGTTATCTATCTTAAAGTCCTCCCTATCGTGAAGTTATCTATCTTAACGTTCTCCCTATCGTGAAGTTATCTATCTTAACGTTCTCCCTATCGTGAAGTTATCTGCCTTAACGTTCTCCCTATCGTGAAGTTATCTATCTTAACGTTCTCCCTATCGTGAAGTTATCTATCTTAACGTTCTCCCTATCGTGAAGTTATCTATCTTAACGTTCTCCCTATCGTGTACTTATCTATCTTAACGTTCTCCCTATCGTGAAGTTATCTATCTTAACGTTCTCCTCCCTATCGTGAAGTTATCTATCTTAACGTTCTCCTCCCTATCGTGAAGTTATCTATCTTAACGTTCTCCCTATCGTGAAGTTATCTATCTTAACGTTCTCCTCCCTATCGTGAAGTTATCTATCTTAACGTTCTCCTCCCTATCGTGAAGTTATCTATCTTAACGTTCTCCTCCCTATCGTGTACTTATCTATCTTAACGTTCTCCTCCCTATCGTGTACTTATCTATCTTAACGTTCTCCTCCCTATCGTGTACTTATCTATCTGAACGTTCTCCCTATCGTGAAGTTATCTATCTTAACGTTCTCCTCTCTATCGTGAAGTTATCTATCTTAACGTTCTCCTCCCTATCGTGAAGTTATCTATCTTAACGTTCTCCTCCCTATCGTGAAGTAATCTATCTTAACGTTCTCCCTATCGTGAAGTTATCTATCTTAACGTTCTCCCTATCGTGAAGTTATCTATCTTAACGTTCTCCTCCCTATCGTGAAGTTATCTATGTTAACGTTCTCCTCCCTATCGTGAAGTTATCTATGTTAACGTTCTCCCTATCGTGAAGTTATCTATGTTAACGTTCTCCCTATCGTGAAGTTATCTATCTTAACGTTCTCCCTATCGTGAAGTTATCTATCTTAACGTTCTCCCTATCGTGAAGTTATCTATCTTAACGTTCTCCCTATCGTGAAGTTATGTATCTTAACGTTCTCCTCCCTATCGTGAAGTTATCTATCTTAACGTTCTCCCTATCGTGAAGTTATCTATCTTAACGTTCTCCTCCCTATCGTGAAGTTATCTATCTTAACGTTCTCCCTATCGTGAAGTTATTTATCTTAACGTTCTCCCTACCGTGAAGTTATCTATCTTAACGTTCTTCCAATCGTGAAGTTATCTATCTTAACGTTCTCCCTATCGTGAAGTTATCTATCTTAACGTTCTTCCCTATCGTGAAGTTATCTATCTTAACGTTCTCCCTATCGTGAAGTTATCTATCTTAACGTTCTCCCTATCGTGAAGTTATCTATCTTAACGTTCTCCTCCCTATCGTGAAGTTATCTATCTTAACGTTCTCCTCCCTATCGTGAAGTTATCTATCTTAACGTTCTCCCTATCGTGAAGTTATCTATCTTAACGTTCTCCCTATCGTGAAGTTATCTATCTTAACGTTCTCCCTATCGTGAAGTTATGTATCTTAACGTTCTCCCTATCGTGAAGTTATCTATCTTAACGTTCTCCTCCCTATCGTGAAGTTATCTATCTTAACGTTCTCCCTATCGTGAAGTTATCTATCTTAACGTTCTCCCTATCGTGAAGTTATTTATCTTAACGTCCTCCCTATCGTGAAGTTATCTATCTTAACGTTCTCCCTATCGTGAAGTTATCTATCTTAACGTTCTCCTCCCTATCGTGAAGTTATCTATCTTAACGTTCTCCCTATCGTGAAGTTATCTATCTTAACGTTCTCCCTATCGTGAAGTTATCTATCTTAACGTTCTCCTCCCTATCGTGAAGTTATCTATCTTAACGTTCTCCCTATCGTGAAGTTATCTATCTTAACGTTCCTCCCTATCGTGAAGTTATGTATCTTAACGTTCTCCCTATCGTGAAGTAATCTATCTTAACGTTCTCCTCCCTATCGTGAAGTTATCTATCTTAACGTTCTCCCTATCGTGAAGTTATCTATCTTAACGTTCTCCCTATCGTGAAGTTATCTATCTTAACGTCCTCCCTATCGTGAAGTTATCTATCTTAACGTTCTCCCTATCGTGAAGTTATCTATCTTAACGTTCTCCCTATCGTGAAGTTATCTATCTTAACGTTCTCCCTATCGTGAAGTTATCTATCTTAACGCTCTCCCTATCGTGAAGTTATGTATCTAACGTTCTCCTCCCTATCGTGAAGTTATCTATCTTAACGTTCTCCTCCCTATCGTGAAGTTATTTATCTTAACGTTCTCCCTATCGTGAAGTTACCTATCTGAACGTTCTCCTCCCTATCGTGAAGTTATCTATCTTAACGTTCTCCCTATCGTGAAGTTATCTATCTTAACGTTCTCCCTATCGTGAAGTTATCTATCTTAACGTTCTCCCTATCGTGAATTTATCTATCTTAACGTTCTCCCTATCGTGAAGTTATCTATCTTAACGTTCTTCCTATCGTGAAGTTATCTATCTTAACGTTCTCCCTATCGTGAAGTTATCTATCTTAACGTTCTCCCTATCGTGAAGTTATCTATCTTAACGTTCTCCCTATCGTGAAGTTATCTATCTTAACGTTCTCCCTATCGTGAAGTTATCTACCTTAACGTTCTCCCTATCGTGAAGTTATCTATCTTAACGTTCTCCCTATCGTGAAGTAATCTATCTTAATGTTCTCCTCCCTATCGTGAAGTTATCTATCTTAATGTTCTCCTCCCTATCGTGAAGTTATCTATCTTAACGTTCTCCCTATCGTGAAGTAATCTATCTTAACGTTCTCCCTATCGAGAAGTTATCTATCTTAACGTTCTCCCTATCGTGAAGTTATCTATCTTAACGTTCTCCCTATCGTGAAGTTATCTATCCTAACGTTCTCCTCCCTATCGTGTACTTATCTATCTTAACGTTCTCCTCCCTATCGTGAAGTTATCTATCTTAACGTTCTCCCTATCGTGAAGTTATGTATCTTAACGTTCTCCCTATCGTGAAGTTATGTATCTTAACGTTCTCCCTATCGTGAAGTTATCTATCTTAACGTTCTCCCTATCGTGAAGTTATCTATCTTAACGTTCTCCCTATCGTGAAGTTATCTATCCTAACGTTCTCCTCCCTATCGTGTACTTATCTATCTTAACGTTCTCCTCCCTATCGTGAAGTTATCTATCTTAACGTTCTCCCTATCGTGAAGTTATCTATCTTAACGTTCTCCTCCCTATCGTGAAGTTATCTATCTTAACGTTCTCCTCCCTATCGTGAAGTTATCTATCTTAACGTTCTCCCTATCGTGAAGTTATCTATCTTAACGTTCTCCCTATCGTGAAGTTATCTATCTTAACGTTCTCCTCCCTATCGTGAAGTTATCTATCTTAACGTTCTCCCTATCGTGAAGTTATCTATCTTAACGTCCTCCCTATCGTGAAGTTATCTATCTTAACGTTCTCCCTATTGTTAAGTTATCTATCTTAACGTTCTCCCTATCGTGAAGTTATTTATTTTTTAAGTAACTTTTCCTCATGGTTTCCTAAAATAACTCTTCATACTAAATTCATTATATAGACATGTTCTAAGTTGTTCTATGCAATCTTGTCAATACATATCTATCAGTCTTTATTACATTATTATGTAAGAGATATTATCAATATTTTCTGTTTGCCATATATAGCCTAGACCTATTCTATATAATTCATCCTTACTATTTAACACCCATTTATCTTTATTCTCTAATATGTCTTTACAACGTGATCTTAAAATGCAATTATCAGTGTTTATTATCTTTATCCAATTCTTTCGAAACTTTCATTCCCTTAACAATGCCAATAGATATATACCAAGCTCTTAATTAACCATAACATTACACGTATTTTACGTACATCGAGTAATTATGTACAGAATGTAGTATCTTTTCAACGTCACGTGCTTTATGAAAGCCCATTTTCTGAACCATAACTTAGAATACTGTTAACATAATTATGAAAAACTGATAGCTGAGTTTCAATATCAAGATATTTATAACGCCATAAATCCAAACTGAAAATAAAGTCTTTCTCTCTTGATCTGCTCCATTGTAATTTAGCAAAATTACTAGATAATCAAATTAATTTACGATTTCCAAATGACATCCGTTATATTCCAATTTTAGTTGTTTCTCAAAATACCACCATTCCTAAGAACAAGCACGTTTGCTTTATTATTCGAATTGACTGTTGAATCCCACTTTTTTTTAACATGTCTTGTAAGCCCTCTGGTCTATTTAAAAAAATGATTTCTTTCGATGGACAGTTGTCAATTAAGCGTCGAATGTCGCAACATACACATAATGAGAACAATCAAGGAGATAAAAATTCCCCCTTGAAACAGTCCCTTTTCACGATTGAAATGATTAAATAATGAGCCATAATGTTTAACACAGCATTTTACATTCTTTTACAATGACTTAATTAACAAAACAATAACTATCCATCAAAGTCAAATACCTTTGTATAATCAATGAAACAGCAATATATATATATATATTTTTAGATTCTAATTAATTAGGGACTGTAATGCAAATAAAGCGTCAATCGTTGAAATATTTTTCTAAAGCCTAATTCTATATTTCTTATCAAATGAGCATAGAACTTTGAAAGTATCACTAAACAGTTTGTTTAAATGGATTTCTTAGACACTTAGTTCCAATACTAAGACCGATTGAAAATTGAACCTTCTGTAATGGCGCCCATCTTGGTTTTTGGACAAAAACGAGGTTTTGCCATGGAGGGATTCGGGTGGAATATTTTCTGTTCTATTTTACCATCATCTAGGCAAATCCAGTTGAAAAACCTTTGTTAAAAATTTTGTCCAAACTAAGTCATTCATTGCCTGGAGTAATATGTTAATGGCTTTCAGCACTAGCAGCAAAAACATATCAAAAAGCAGTTTCTTTTCCAAAAATCTTTTAGTTCACCTCCTGGATGTGATAGTCTAACCCCACAGGGACCCTAATGTTAAAAACACGTCAAAAAGCAGTGTTTTCCCCCAAAATATTCTATTTCGACTCCGGGAGAGGATAGTATAACCCTACAGGGGGCCTAAACTTAAATATCAGTACCTTGATGATGATGATGATGAGGAGGAGGAGGAGGAGGAGGAGGAGAGGAGGAGGAGGAGGAGGAGGAGGATATTTGGATGGTGAGAGGTGTTCTTATGTGTGTGGTTTTTATGTATTGATGTATTAAAAATGTAATTAAAAATTAATTTTTTTTTATAATACAGATATAATACATGTGAAAACGCGAGTGTGTGATGATGCAATGTATTTATAGTACAGAAAATTAAATATTTAGTTCTCTCTGCATCTTTATCACATTGAATGTGTTTTGTAAGGGACATATGTATGTGTGTGTATAAATGTGTGTATGTGATTAATGAACTACTGTAAAAGCCTCTGTACATGATATGCAACACTAATACAGTAGATGTATATAATCTTCTTACGATTATTTTGAATATCTTTATTTTATACAATTTCAATCATTGATAGAGTTTATACAAGCCTTGGTATGTGTGAGTGTGTATGTGTGAGAAAGTTATGTTTTTGTATATTGTATTCATGATGAAAAAACTGAATAAAATGTGTTGATGCGTTTTAACACTTGCACTAAACATTTAAAGTATGAAATCCAACGCCGACGCCAACACCGGGCTGACATCATTAGCTCTCCCTCTTCTTCGAAGAGGCGAGCTAAAAATGACTGGACAGTGGTCAGAATATAAAAAATTATGTTAAAACACCAACTTCTAAACTTCTAACAATTTCAAAACATGATTCATGACAGTCTTATCCATACTTATACGTGTTTTTTTTTTTATATCACTGTAAGGTAATAATTACTGATATTAGACAAAGTATTACAAGGTATATATTACAAATCCGATCATCTGTAATAAAATCATCATCTTCTCCGGTTCGACTATTAAAACCCCAGCAACTTCATGCCGGATTTCCTCATCTGCAAATAGCTTGGCATTTTAGAGCCACCCTATCTTAATACGTATTTATTTTTTACTTGTGTATTAACCAATGATACCATACATTATACGTAAACCTTTCGAACTTCCTTACCTTTCCAATATGCTTTACAATACCATCATTTATTGCATTTTTGCCAGTGAAATATATAGAGGATATTGAATGGTTCGCGTTTAATATAACATATATTTCACCAGTATGACAGAATATCGATATTTCAACGAGTGCGAAGCACGAGTGAAAAATATCGAAATATTCTGTTATACGAGTTATTTTGTTGTATTTCTAAAATTTTAAAACTCGTTTTCGACAAAATACTCACTTGACGTTAGCTTTTCATGCACATATTCTCCGATAACAGCAGAAAATGCTAAAATTGCGTTGATCAGTCCTTTAAAACGGCAACGTCAAGTTGACGTCATGAATCATGTTACTGATTACCGCACTTTTTGACACTATTAGATTCTCGACGTTTTTAATTTTGTTTTTCTTAGCTTAAAAATGCTATTAAAAGATAATTGAATCGTTTCCCTTTGAATATAATATATTTCACTTGTATGACAGAAGGTTTTGATATTTTCACTCGTGCTTCACACCCATGAAAATATCGATATTCAAAGGGACACCATTCAACGGTAAGAAACCCGATTGGTTCTCGGAAATTATATTGGATCTTGATAGGTAGTTCTGACGATTTCCTTATCTTTTTTTAAGTCTGAATTCGTTAGTCATCAAAATGTTATCAATAGATCTAATAATCTCTGTTTCATCCTATAAGGGAATTCTTATTGTCAATGTTGCCTGGTAAGTTCCTAATCAATAGAGCTCAGACACTTGTATCCTGTATCCTAGTCTGTCGGGTTAAAGTATTCTACTGTATTCTTCGTAATACATTTTTTAAGTTTGAACATTCATATCAGCGCCCATAGGACAGAGATTGCTACACGATGGAGGGTTCTATTGTAGTGTTAGTAATAAAGTCTGTGTTATTGGTTATGACAACACAATTGTAGTCGAAGCCTATATAATATCGAAAGCTTTATTAACCACCAAAGTTGGTAGTTCATTTGATAATCCACGTGAAATGTTCACTTTATCGATTCCGCAAAATCACTTTAGAATTTTTTAAGTATGTTAGACTAGGACTTACCTTTAGGTCGATAATAGAGCTGTCCATTTGTGACGTGGTGGTCATGGTCAGTCGTATTGTCCGTTTGTCCGGCGACGTTGTCCAGTTGGGGTATCTTAATCAGCGTACTATCACGAGGTCTTAGTGTAATTCTTGGACTGAGATCCTCAGCGGCACAAGAACACTCTCCAGTGTAGGAACAGAAACAGTTGCCGACAGCCTCCGCAATCCCGCGAGGGGGGTTGGTGTTCAACTTTGCGGCTCCCACGGTTTTATCTGACAGAAACAGATATATTAACGTATAATCACATTAGGATTCTAAGAGATTTTCAAAAAAAGTTGCATTTATGGAATTTAAATTTCCCTACGTCAAAGGAGACAGATTCTTATCTCCGATAATAACATTTTGTTATGCCATTGATGTAGATACAATGATATGTGTCTTTTGTTATATTACCGTAGATATAATGATGTATGTCTTTGTTATATTACTGTATATACCATGATACGTGTCCTTGTTATATTACTGTAGATACAATGGTGTATGTCTTTGTTATATTACCGTAGATACAATGATGTGTGTCTTTGTTATATTACTGTAGATACAATGATGTGTGTATTTTGTTATATTACCGTAGATACAATGGTGTTTGTCTTTGTTATATTACTGTAGATACAATGATGTATGTCTTTGTTATATTACTGTAGATACAATGATGTGTGTCTTTTGTTATATTAACGTAGATACAATGATGTATGTCTTTGTTATATTACCGTAGATACAATGGTGTATGTCTTTGTTATATTACCGTAGATACAATGGTGTTTGTCTTTGTTATATTACTGTAGATACAATGGTGTATGTCTTTTGTTATATTACCGTAGATACAATGGTGTTTGTCTTTGTTATATTACTGTAGATACAATGATGTGTGTCTTTTGTTATATTACTGTAGATACAATGGTGTTTGTCTTTGTTATATTACTGTAGATACAATGATGTATGTCTTTGTTATATTACTGTAGATACAATGATGTGTGTCTTTTGTTATATTAACGTAGATACAATGATGTATGTCTTTGTTATATTACCGTAGATACAATGGTGTTTGTCTTTGTTATATTACCGTAGATACAATGATGTGTGTCTTTTGTTATATTACTGTAGATACAATGGTGTTTGTCTTTGTTATATTACCGTAGATACAATGGTGTTTGTCTTTGTTATATTACTGTAGATACAATGGTGCTTGTCTTTGTTATATTACCGTAGATACAATGGTGTTTGTCTTTGTTATATTACCGTAGATACAATGGTGTTTGTCTTTGTTATATTACTGTAGATACAATGATGTATGTCTTTTGTTATATTTCCGTAGATACAATGATGTGTGTCTTTTGTTATATTTCCGTAGATACAATGATGTGTGTCTTTTGTTATATTACCGTAGATACAATGATGTGTGTCTTTTGTTATATTTCCGTAGATACAATGATGTGTGTCTTTTGTTATATTACTGTAGATACAATGATGTGTGTCTTTTGTTATATTTCCGTAGATACAATGATGTGTGTCTTTTGTTATATTACTGTAGATACAATGATGTGTGTCTTTTGTTATATTACTGTAGATACAATGATGTGTGTCTTTTGTTATATTACTGTAGATACAATGATGTGTGTCTTTTGTTATATTACTGTATATACCATGATGTATGTCTTTGTTATATAACTGTAGATACAATGGTGTATGTCTTTGTTATATTACTGTAGATACAATGGTGTATGTCTTTGTTATATTACTGTAGATACAATGGTGTATGTCTTTGTTATATTACTGTAGATACAATGATGTATGTCTTTGTTATATTACCGTAGATACAATGGTGTATGTCTTTGTTATATTACCGTAGATACAATGGTGTATGTCTTTGTTATATTACTGTAGATACAATGATGTATGTCTTTGTTATATTACTGTAGATACAATGATGTATGTCTTTGTTATATTACTGTAGATACAATGACACGTGTCTTTTGTTATATTACTGTAGATACAATGATGTGTGTCTTTTGTTATATTACTGTAGATACAATGATGTGTGTCTTTTGTTATATTACTGTAGATACAATGATGTGTGTCTTTTGTTATATTACTGTATATACCATGATGTATGTCTTTGTTATATAACTGTAGATACAATGGTGTATGTCTTTGTTATATTACTGTAGATACAATGGTGTATGTCTTTGTTATATTACTGTAGATACAATGGTGTATGTCTTTGTTATATTACTGTAGATACAATGATGTATGTCTTTGTTATATTACCGTAGATACAATGGTGTATGTCTTTGTTATATTACCGTAGATACAATGGTGTATGTCTTTGTTATATTACTGTAGATACAATGATGTATGTCTTTGTTATATTACTGTAGATACAATGATGTATGTCTTTGTTATATTACTGTAGATACAATGACACGTGTCTTTTGTTATATTACTGTATATACCATGATGTATGTCTTTGTTATATTACTGTAGATACAATGGTGTTTGTCTTTGTTATATTACTGTAGATACAATGATGTATGTCTTTGTTATATTACCGTAGATACAATGGTGTATGTCTTTGTTATATTACTGTAGATACAATGATGTATGTCTTTGTTATATTACTGTATATACCATGATGTATGTCTTTGTTATATTACTGTATATACCATGACACGTGTCTTTTGTTATATTACTGTAGATACAATGGTGTATGTCTTTGTTATATTACTGTAGATACAATGGTGTATGTCTTTGTTATATTACTGTAGATACAATGATGTGTGTCTTTTGTTATATTAACGTAGATAAAATGATGTATGTCTTTGTTATATTACCGTAGATACAATGGTGTATGTCTTTGTTATATTACCGTAGATACAATGATGTATGTCTTTGTTATATTACTGTAGAAACAATGGTGTATGTCTTTGTTATATTACTGTAGATACAATGATGTATGTCTTTGTTATATTACTGTAGATACAATGGTGTATGTCTTTGTTATATTACTGTAGATACAATGATGCATGTCTTTGTTATATTACTGTATATACCATGATGTATGTCTTTGTTATATAACTGTAGATACAATGGTGTATGTCTTTGTTATATTACTGTAGATACAATGGTGTATGTCTTTGTTATATTACTGTAGATACAATGGTGTATGTCTTTGTTATATTGCTGTAGATACAATGTATGTCTTTGTTATATTACCGTAGATACAATGGTGTTTGTCTTTGTTATATTACTGTAGATACAATGGTGTATGTCTTTGTTATATTACCGTAGATACAATGGTGTATGTCTTTGTTATATTACTGTAGATACAATGGTGTATGTCTTTGTTATATTACTGTAGATACAATGATGTATGTCTATGTTATATTACTGTAGATACAATGACACGTGTCTTTTGTTATATTACTGTAGGTACAATGATGTATGTCTTTGTTATATTACTGTAGATACAATGATGTATGTCTTTGTTATATTACTGTAGATACAATGGTGGTTGTCTTTGTTATATTACTGTAGATACAATGATGTGTGTCTTTTGTTATATTACTGTAGATACAATGATGTATGTCTTTGTTATATTACCGTAGATACAATGGTGTATGTCTTTGTTATATTACTGTAGATACAATGATGTATGTCTTTGTTATATTACTGGAGATACAATGATGTATGTCTTTGTTATATTACCGTAGATACAATGGTGTGTGTCTTTGTTATATTACTGTAGATACAATGATGTATGTCTTTGTTATATTACTGTAGATACAATGGTGTGTGTCTTTGTTATATTACTGTAGATACAATGATGTATGTCTTTGTTATATTACTGTAGATACAATGGTGTGTGTCTTTGTTATATTACTGTAGATACAATGGTGTGTGTCTTTGTTATATTACCGTAGATACAATTATGTATGTCTTTGTTATATTACCGTAGATACAATGATGTATGTCTTTTGTTATATTACTGTAGATACAATGTTGTATGTCTTTGTTATATTACCGTAGATACAATGGTGTATGTCTTTGTTATATTACTGTAGATACAATGGTGTATGTCTTTGTTATATTACTGTAGATACAATGATGTATGTCTTTTGTTATATTACTGTAGATACAATGATGTATGTCTTTGTTATATTACTGTAGATACAATGATGTATGTCTTTGTTATATTACTGTAGATACAATGATGTTTGTCTTTGTTATATTACTGTAGATACAATGCTGTATGTCTTTGTTATATTACTGTAGATACAATGGTGTATGTCTTTGTTATATTACTGTAGATACAATGGTGTATGTCTTTGTTATATTACTGTAGATACAATGGTGTTTGTCTTTGTTATATTACTGTAGATACAATGGTGTTTGTCTTTGTTATATTACTGTAGATACAATGGTGTTTGTCTTTTGTTATATTACTGTAGATACAATGGTGTTTGTCTTTGTTATATTACTGTAGATACAATGGTGTTTGTCTTTGTTATATTACTGTAGATACAATGATGTATGTCTTTGTTATATTACCGTAGATACAATGGTGTATGTCTCTGTTATATAACTGTAGATACAATGATGTATGTCTTTGTTATATTACCGTAGATACAATGATGTATGTCTTTGTTATATTACTGTAGATACAATGATGTGTGTCTTTGTTATATTACCGTAGATACAATGATGTATGCCTTTGTTATATTACTGTAGATACAATGATGTATGTCTTTGTTATATTACTGTAGATACAATGGTGTATGTCTTTGTTATATTACTGTAGATACAATGATGTATGTCTTTGTTATATTACTGTAGATACAATGATGTGTGTCTTTGTTATATTACTGTAGATACAATGGTGTATGTCTTTGTTATATTACTGTAGATACAATGATGTATGTCTTTGTTATATTACTGTAGATACAATGATGTATGTCTTTGTTATATTACTGTATATACCATGACACGTGTCTTTTGTTATATTACTGTAGATACAATGATGTATGTCTTTGTTATATTACTGTAGATACAATTATGTGTGTCTTTGTTATATTACTGTAGATACAATGGTGTATGTCTTTGTTATATTACTGTAGATACAATGATGTATGTCTTTGTTATATTACCGTAGATACAATGGTGTATGTCTTTGTTATATTACTGTAGATACAATGAAGTATGTCTTTGTTATATTACTGTAGATACAATGATGTATGTCTGTGTTATATTACCGTAGGTACAATGGTGTGTGTCTTTGTTATATTACTGTAGATACAATGATGCATGTCTTTGTTATATTTCTGTAGATACAATGGTGTATGTCTTTGTTATATTACTGTAGATACAATGGTGTTTGTCTTTGTTATATTACTGTAGATACAATGATGTATGTCTTTGTTATATTACCGTAGATACAATGGTGTATGTCTTTGTTATATTACTGTAGATACAATGATGTGTGTCTTTTGTTATATTACTGTAGATACAATATGTGTCTTTTGTTATATTACTGTAGATACAATGATGTATGTCTTTGTTATATTACCGTAGATACAATGGTGTTTGTCTTTGTTATATTACTGTAGATACAATGGTGTATGTCTTTGTTATATTACTGTAGATACAATGATGTATGTCTTTGTTATATTACCGTAGATACAATGGTGTGTGTCTTTGTTATATTACTGTAGATACAATGATGTATGTCTTTGTTATATTACTGTATATACCATGATGTATGTCTTTGTTATATTACTGTAGATACAATGATGTGTGTCTTTGTTATATTACTGTAGATACAATGATGTGTGTCTTTGTTATATTACCGTAGATACAATGGTGTATGTCTTTGTTATATTACCGTAGATACAATGATGTATGTCTTTGTTATATTACCGTAGATACAATGGTGTATGTCTTTTGTTACGATATTTTTGTAGATACAACGCGGTGTGTCTCGTTTCGACAGTAATATATATACAACAATTATGAAGAATATTAAATATATAACTATGTAAAAAGAACAGGTTGGTGCGAACGTGACTTGTAACAGAGTGTTGAATACGGTCTCTGTCACTCAGCTGACGAAGCATGCTTCTTTGGCCCAGATGGTAGAGCCGTGGGTTATCATACCGGAGACCCGGCTTCGATTATTATTGAGGCACTCTGCAGAAATATGTTTTTCCTTGTTCTTTAACAATTGTATGATATTAAAACAGAAATAAATATGAACGTATTTCCTGTTAATTGATATCAAGGTGAAATTGGTTTTCGAAAGAGGATATTTTATTTCAAAAACGGCGAGTCCTTCGTGATTATATCAAAAGCGTAGTTCCTACATAGATCAGATTTGAAACTGACACCAACTTCGGCTCTTAACTATAACAAGGGGCGAGGAAAGTGTGAAACTGACACCAACCTCGGCTCTCAACTATCACAAGGGGCGAGGAAAGTATGCTTAGCGGCTAGTGCAATGTGTATTGATTGATATATAGACCTTGGTAGGACTTAACCAACTTAATTGCTGGTATTCAATCTTAAATAAAGACACATTTACACATTTTAATTTGACAGAGAAATACGGCTTCATTTAACAAGCACTTCGATGTCCTCATGTCTACTGGACTTAGTGCTCTTCGATACAATTAGACGATAACCGAATTGTTACAATCTTTATTGATTTAACGGGGACAGCGAACGCAACAACTGCTGAGAGGGACACACCATTATCATAGAAATACGTTTGCTTCAAACACTGATTAGATTTCTATTTTTATTTTATATACCTGTAGGGACGTAACTCAGGTAAGTAATAGCATTTATATTTCTGGTATTGCAACAAAACCACTTATTTTTCGAAAAGAACAAAATATATTATCAGTTCCAATTTGGAAGCGAGGACATTGTAAGTTAAACTCATCATTCCTTCTTACATAACGTAGAATGTGGGTTATGAACGCGTCGACAGGTTTTCCGAAGATATTTAGAAATTATTTAGTTACTTATCCGAAGGAAATGCCCTACAAATTTCGAGGTTACCTTTGTAATGTTACGATTTTTCTCAACATTTCGTCGGTTTCCAGTGTTTATAGCGTGTTCCCTCTCAAATACGCCCATCTTTCACACCGAAAGTATTTGCGGCAATGGGAGATCTGGTAAAATCATCAACGTCGGTCAAGTTGAAAATTGCACGGGGTTTATGCTTCTTATATCTTTCATATCAAAAAGTAATATGATTATCGCATTTTTACTTCGATATCAAGTAAAATACTGATTGGTTTGGTTTCAGATGATGTATGTAGTCGTGCTATGGGACGTCATATGTCTCCTTAGCGAACTTGCATGTTTCAAGCGTTTGCCTCATTCTGAACATACAGACGCTTCATCAGTATCCTCTACAAGTTCATCGTGATCAATATCTAATGATACCATAAATTGATATAATAGTACCTTGCATGATAAATAAATATTGGCTATCATATTTTTGACATATCATAATGTACCAGTAATATTGAAAATGCATGAAATTCACAAATTCATGGCAAATCTATGATAGAAAATATCTATATAGATATAAACATTTGTTAATTATTATTGAGCATGCATAACGATAATGAATACAGGATAGGCATGATATTTCTGAAGACGTTTTAACGAAATGGTAAATCTTATAATATAGTCATTAAGTTTGACGTGAACATTCACGTTAATCTCCACATGTTATAACTATTAACATAATAATGTCACCATTTGGGCCTATTGAATGTTAACCGGAAATAAATATCCTAATTTTGAGCCATTCTTATTTTCTTACAGTTAAGTGGAGGATACCTCCCGGTTTATCGTCCATTTTGACACGATACATATTTTTTTTATAATCACTGTGTGTCGGTCACTCCACAAGAAGAAGAAAAAGAAGAAGAAAAAATACGATTGATGTACGCCGTGTGATCTATAGCATATGATTGTACCCGCAGTGAAATATACCACCCAATAAACCAGGGGTCCTTACCTGTCAATCAAAATCCAGGAATCGGAGAAAAATACAGGTCTACGTAACATCAGAATAGTGTAGGTCTCGCTACAACAGCATTTTCCTAGAGTAACGTTAAATCATGAACCATAAGAAACTCATATCTTGTCGATTTAATACAATAAGTGGACATGAACTTACCTGTACATGATTCATGACCTTTTTATGAAATCTGGAGACACCGTGAAAAATACAGCTTAGTTTAATCTCAGACTCATGAATTAACACGATGGAAGACTTTGTTGGTTTGTTTGCTTTGCATAAAAAACATATTGTATATAAAATCACTCACTATCCTTTTATTTCGTTAACTAAGCTGTAAGATGAATCCCATTCCAAAATATACTAGAGCATAAATCCCTAGCCCCTCAAAACTTTGAAACCCCGGGCTTCACATTGACAACAACATTAAAATTATTTGCTTTGATAGAATGAACTTGGTTATTGCCGTTTAAAACTATAACATCATTTATGATGTCTCTATTTATGTGCAGAAAACATAATGCTTGAGGTAGTCCAGCTTTGGAGAAATCGCGACATAAACACTCGAAGCCAACAAAACCTTCAGAAAAATCTAAACATTGCTTTTGTAACCTCCAAAGGGCCTGTTTCCAGCAATGTTAATTCTCCATAGGAGCCTGCCCCCGTATAATTTCTTATCTAGCTCAACCACAGTTTTTTTCTTTTCTATCGGATAAGTGACTAAATACTTTCAAAATACCTTCGGAGAACCCGTCGACGCATTCATAACCCACGTCCTACGTTATGTTAGAAGGAATCATGAGTTTAACTTGCCGAGTTATCGCTTTCCTCGCTTCAAAATTGAAACTCCTAGCCCCAATAAGCATCACCCCACCTGTGGGGTTTAACAAGGTGAGAGATGATTGGGTAAAATGTAATGAAAGTGTTAATTATGATTAACAGTCACGTGTTCTGTATACATACTTGTACAATCCTTACTAGTCACGTGTCCTGTATACATACTTGTACAATCCTTACCAGCCACGTGTTCTGTATACATACTTGTACAATCCTCACCAGCCACGTGTTCTGTATACATACTTGTACAATCCTTACCAGTCACGTGTTATGTATACATACTTGTACAATCCTTACCAGTCACGTGTCCTGTATACATACTTGTACAATCCTTACCAGTCACGTGTCCTGGATACATACTTAACAATCCTTACCAGTCACGTGTCCTGTATACATACTTGTACAATCCTTACCAGTCGCGTGTCCTGTATACATACTTGTACAATCCTGAGGACACAGCTGTGGATGTTGATTCTCCAGCTCATCACAGATATTGTTTGGGCATAATTTCTTGTCGTATGTACACGTGCCGTACTTGGTGGTCCAGACTCCCTTCTCACCCATACGCCAAATGCAGGTTTTCGCGAGCAGTCCGAGTCCGCAAGAGGACACGCACCCTTCCCGTCCGTCATGGCGAGAACACGATTCGTCTGGATATAAGTAAACAATATATTAACAGACTTAACATACAGTACGTATGCTTACTCGGCAAGGGGAGGGGGGGGGGGGGGGGGGGGGGGAGGGGGGAGTGGTAGACTTGTACGTACGGACAGTCGGTAAGGGGAATAGGATTATATTTGTACGTACGGACACAGTCGGCAAGGGGAGTAGGATTAGACTAGTGCGTACGGACGGTCGGCAAGGGGAGTAGTATTAGACTTGTACGTACGGACAGTTGGCAAGGTAGGGGTGGGGATGGACTTGTTCATAGTCGGCAAGGGAGGGGGGGGGGGGGGGGGGGGTAGGGATAGACTTGTACGTACGCTTACTCAGCAAAAATCAGATCGCAAGGTTGATCTATTTTTATCTGTGCTGAAAAATCCCTAATCCCCCTTTCCGACTGTCCGTACGTACAAGCCTATCCCTTTTCATCCTTGCCGACTGTCCGTACGTACAAGCCTATCCCTATTCATCCTTGCCGACTGTCCGTACGTACAAGTCTATTCCTATTCATCCTTGCCGACCGTCCGTCCGTACAAGTCTATGCCTATTCATCCTTGCCGACTGTCCGTACGTACAAGCCTATCCCTATTCATCATTGCCGACTGTCCGTACGTACAAGCCTATGCCTATTTCCTTGCCTACTCCTTTGACACAGTTAACGGAGGCCCGTCTGTCTGTTGTACCTTTAAGTAGACGTTTAGATGGGAAATGCGCGACTTGTTGAAATGTCACCCTAGTTTTAGGTGTAAAAATAGCGTACTTACTGCATTGTGTTTTCTTTTTGGAGTTCCGTAATATTTTGACAGTGAGGACAATTTTCTGTTCTCTTTTTTCATCAGTGGTGAACGCTGAGACTGTGAAGTTCTGCTGTCTACTGCCTTCTAACAGTCCGGGTTTGTCTACATAAACGATTCCGTCATATCTGGTCACTCCGAAAGGTGATGCTTGACTGTTGGAGAAGTAACTCCTAGGTGTACCCCCCCAGACCTCTCCAAACGTGTGAATCTACAACAATAACGTAGGTTAGGGCTAATTCTACTTAAGTGTAGTATATCTAATATTCTACCACGTTTGCTATGCAACGCTAGTTTTGATTGGTTTAAAACCATGTATTATTTGCCAGTAATACACTCTCGTGTCAATAATACACGCTCGTGAGTCACGGCTGTTACAATCTTTCCCCTCCAAAATCGTACATTTGTAAATAAACATGGCGGAGCTAAAACTTTTATTTCTATCCACCCAGAGCAGACTTTGCTAAATAATATGTTGCAGGGTCAATTTCCACAGGCAACCTTTGGAGAGCATTTCTGCATGAATTGCTGGCCGACATCCCCGAAAGTAATCGTAACATTGCCTTCAACTGGCTTGGGATTGACGTCAGCTTTTGAATATTCATTAGCACGAGCCCCTTATCGTTTCTTGTGAATTGTAACAGCCATGTAGCGACACATTTTCCGGGGTTTCTTTGTCGTTTTTTTATTAGGAAGAGGTAGATCTCAAAACTAAACAGTACATGGTAGAATAGAAATAATCAACTTTGACTCGTGTATTGTTGCAGGATATACAGCTCGGACTCGGATATTTTGCAATTTTAATTAATAACTCAGGCCTGCGGCCTTCGTTATTACTTTAATTGCAAAATATCCTCGTCCTCGTTGTATATCCTGCAACAATACAAGAATCATCGTTAATTATTTCTTAAGTAAAACATACCATAAAGTGTTTACATTTTTGCACGCTCGCACACACACATATAAGTTACGTAATAGACTGGTCGACACGATAAGTTGTAAAACATTAGTCGTTTAAGACATCAGTCCTATACATACAAGTCAGTCATACATTTACACGATATACATTGTATATATGTACATCAGTGGTATACATGTACATACACGTCAGTCATACATTGTAGATATACATCAGTCGTGTACATACACGTCAGTCATACATTGTAGATATACATCAGTCGTGTACATACACGTCAGTCATACATTGTAGATATACATCAGTCGTATTCATACACGTCAGTCATACATTTTAGATATACATCAGTCGTATACATACACGTCAGTCATACATTATAGATATACATCAGTGGTATACATACACGTCAGTCATACATTGTAGATATACATCAGTCGTATACATACACGTCAGTCATACATTGTAGATATACATCAGTGGTGTACATACACGTCAGTCATACATTGTATATATACATCAGTCCTATACATATACGTCAGTCATACATTGTATATATACATCAGTGGTATACATACACGTCAGTCATACATTGTAGATATACATCAGTCGTATACATACACGTCAGTCATACATTGTAGATATACATCAGTGGTATACATACACGTCAGTCATACATTGTAGATATACATCAGTGGTATACATACACGTCAGTCATACATTGTAGATATACATCAGTGGTATACATACACGTCAGTCATACATTGTAGATATACATCAGTGGTATACATACACGTCAGTCATACATTATAGACATACATCAGTGGTATACATACACGTCAGTCATACATTGTAGATATACACCAGTCGTATACATAAACGTCAGTCATACATTGTATATATACATCAGTCGTATACATACACGTCAGTCATACATTGTATATATACATCAGTCGTATACATACACGTCAGTCATACATTGTATATATACATCAGTCGTGTACATACACGTCAGTCATACATTGTAGATATACATCAGTCGTGTACATACACGTCAGTCATACATTGTAGATATACATCAGTGGTATACATACACGTCAGTCATACATTGTATATATACATCAGTCGTATACATACACGTCAGTCATACATTGTACATCAGTCGTATACATACACGTCAGTCATACATTGTAGATATACATCAGTGGTATACATGTACATACATGTCAGTCATACATTGTATATATACATCAGTGGTATACATACACGTCAGTCATACATTGTATAGATATACATCAGTGGTATACATACACGTCAGCCATACATTGTAGATATACATCAGTGGTATACATACATGTCAGTCATACATTGTAGATATACATCAGTGGTATACATACACGTCAGTCATACATTGTAGATATACATCAGTCGTGTACATACACGTCAGTAATACATTGTAGATATACATCAGTGGTATACATACACGTCAGTCATACATTGTAGATATACATCAGTGGTATACATACACATCAGTCATACATTATAGATATACATCAGTTGTATACATACACGTCAGTCATACATTGTAGATATACATCAGTGGTATACATACACGTCAGTCATACATTATATATATATACATCAGTGGTATACATACACGTCAGTCATACATTGTAGATATACATCAGTGGTATACATACACGTCAGTCATACATTGTAGATATACATCAGTCGTGTACATACACGTCAGTAATACATTGTAGATATACATCAGTGGTATACATACACGTCAGTCATACATTGTAGATATACATCAGTGGTATACATACACGCCAGTCATACATTGTAGATATACATCAGTGGTATACATACACGTCAGTCATACATTGTAGATATACATCAGTGGTATACATACATGTCAGTCATACATTGTAGATATACATCAGTGGTATACATACACGTCAGTCATACATTGTAGATATACATCAGTCGTGTACATACACGTCAGTCATACATTGTAGATATACATCTGTGGTATACATACACGTCAGTCATACATTGTAGATATACATCAGTGGTATACATACACGTCAGTCATACATTGTAGATATACATTAGTGGTATACATACACGTCAGTCATACATTGTAGATATACATCAGTCGTATACATACACGTCAGTCATACATTGCACACAATGTACATACATACCAGTATGTTTAAATCCCTGCGGTAACTTGTAACTTACCCGTGTAAGACGTGCAGCACCTTCTACAACCATTGCTGTGTAAACTTCGGATGGTGACGAAGACGTAGTTCTGTCCATTTTGATATTGACCGTTACAATAGACTGTAAAATAAATACAAGAGGCCAATGGGACCTGCATCGTTCATCTGATATTTTAGTGATCATTGGAAAACTTGTGGGGTGGGAGGTGTCCAAATGAATTGATTCGTTCATACCTACTAGTAGTAGCGATTTAAAGGACTTACATATATTTCCTCCTGCTGGACCTTGTCCCTGCGGTCTCAAGTGGTAGATGTAAAATCTGTTCCCCTTCCCAAAGGACACTTCTGGCCAAATTTGGTCTAAGTCCATTTAATCTTTTACGACTTGTAGCAATTTTAAGGACTAACATCTTTCCCCCTATTGGGCCCCGGTCTCAGGGGGCCTGAGTTACTATCTCTGCTCTATCTAATCCCCTATTCTCCTAAGAATGTTTCGGACCAAATCTGGTCAAAATCCATTCAGTCACTCATGACGAGTAGAGATTTAAAAGAAAAGACGACGAACACTCTATGGCATAAGGTCGTCGGTCCTCCTGGCCAAACGTGTTATAAACCCTTTTATGACATTTTATGTTGTAGCCGAATCCCTATTTTCAAGATTTCTTCGAACCTTTCTGACTTCGCTAGGCGTTGCTAGAGATACTGTTTACAAATCACAATAAAAAAAGGCGCTTCATCGTGATCATATTGGTCAAAACAGTCAAAATTATTGACCGGTCAACAGTCGAAAATAATAAATTAATATTTACATAGAGAGTAAGGTAACAATTTAAAAGGTAAATCACTAGAGTATCGCTCAGAAACTTTTCTTAATATGACTAGAATACGAAATTGTTTTACCCCTAATGTCCATCAGCAGTGTTTCTAGGGATAATTGGCCATTAATAGAAAAATAAAAAAAAAAATCACTTAAAGGAATATCACTGAGATTATCAATATTATACACTGGAATGGCATATTGTAGTTTTTATGTTATTTATTGTTGATTTAATGAGTGTAATATATTCCTGAAATAGTGAGTTGTTGAATTTCCAATAAACATTTCCTCGTTTCAAGTCAGCGAAAGTTAAATAACAACAGAAAGAGAATGATCCGAGCGATAACCTGGTTCAATTGTTGATGATGATAGACTTGGTAATAAACTGTCTGATATCAATATGTAGTCTAATCTTGCTTGTTTTAGTGGATTTAAATTTAGTATTGTAATACAAAATATACCTTGAACAGTTCAACTTATTACTAGTGATTTACATAGTATCATGAATGTATCTCATATTGCACTACATGCATATAATCAATATAATCAAATCTTAGTCAGCCACGTTGAATTCTCAACTATGTAAAATGACCTCTTGTTTTACATTTTATCATATACTTTGTCAAATAACAACTTGTTTTACATTATATTATATACTATGTAAAATGACCTCTTGTTTTAAATTTTATCATATACTTTGTCAAATAACAACTTGTTTAACATTATATTATACACTTTGCCATATGACTTCGTGTTACACATTATATTATATAATTTGTCAAATAACCTCTTGTTTTACGCTATAAGTCATATGGAGTGTATTAAAAACATGAAATCTGAAAACTTTGTAAAGGATTCATGCCTTTTTTTCTACCTTACCTCGTTCGAATATTTCGTAGTTCCGAAAGGTTTGTATCCAGGATCTGTAACAGCTACCATGCACGTGTATTCATCGCGGTCCGAAATCTTTTCCCGCTCAACCTGTACTTCTGTTGATACAAATTGGTAAACTGACCGTTAGATGTATTTCCTATTCGATATTCACAAAAATGGTTTACCACGAGTATATATAGCAGGAAGTCTGATATCGATGGTAGACACTTTTACAAATATGGATGGTAGTGTGGTAGACTATATAGTTGGAGTCTGATATCTATGGTAAACTGTATAGTTGAAGTCTGATATCGATGGTAGACTATATAGTTGGAGTCTGATATCGATGGTAGACTATATAGTTGGGGTCTGATATCGATGGTAGACTATATAGTTGGAGTCTGATATCGATGGTAGACTACATAGTTGGTATCGATGGTGGACTGTATAGTTGATATCGATGGTAGACTGTATAGTTGGAGTCTGATATCGATGGTAGACTATATAGTTGGAGTCCGATATCGATGGTAGACTATATAGTTGGAGTCTGATATCGATGGTAGACTGTATAGTTGGAGTCTGATATCGATGGTAGACTATATAGTTGGAGTCTGATATCGATGGTAGACTATATAGTTGGAGTTTGATATCGATGGTAGACTATACAGTTGGTATCGATGGTAGACTATATAGTTGGAGTCTGATATCGATGGTAGACTATATAGTTGGAGTCTGATATCGATGGGAGACTGTATAGTTGGAGTCTGATATCGATGGTAGACTGTATAGTTGGAGTCTGATATCGATGGTAGACTATATAGTTGGAGTCTGATATCGATGGTAGACTGTATAGTTGTAGTCTGATATCGATGGTAGACTATATAGTTGGAGTCTGATATCGATGGTAGACTATATAGTTGGAGTCTGATATCGATGGTAGACTATATAGTTGGAGTCTGATATCGATGGTAGACTATATAGTTGGAGTCTGATATCGATGGTAGACTATATAGTTGGAGTCTGATATCGATGGTAGACTATATAGTTGGAGTTTGATATCGATGGTAGACTATATAGTTGGAGTCTGATATCGATGGTAGACTATACAGTTGGTATCGATGGTAGACTATATAGTTGGAGTTTGATATCGATGGTAGACTGTATAGTTGGAGTCTGATATCGATGGTAGACTATACAGTTGGTATCGATGGTAGACTATATAGTTGGAGTTTGATATCGATGGTAGACTGTATAGTTGGAGTCTGATATCGATGGTAGACTATATAGTTGGAGTCTGATATCGATGGTAGACTATACAGTTGGTATCGATGGTAGACTATATAGTTGGAGTCCGATATCGATGGTAGACTGTATAGTTGGTATCGATGGTAGACTATATAGTTGGAGTCTGATATCGATGGTAGACTATACAGTTGGTATCGATGGTAGACTATATAGTTGGTATCGATGGTATACTATATAGTTGGAGTCCGATATCGATGGTAGACTATATAGTTGAAGTCTGATATCGATGGTAGACTATATAGTTGGAGTCTGATATCGATGGTAGACTATATAGTTGGAGTCTGATATCGATGGTAGACTATATAGTTGAAGTCTGATATCGATGGTAGACTATATAGTTGGAGTCTGATATCGATGGTAGACTATATAGTTGGAGTCTGATATCGATGGTAGACTGTATAGTTGGAGTCTGATATCGATGGTAGACTATACAGTTGGAGTCTGATATCGATGGTAGACTATACAGTTGGTATCGATGGTAGACTATATAGTTGGTATCGATGGTAGACTATATAGTTGGAGTCCGATATCGATGGTAGACTATATAGTTGAAGTCTGATATCGATGGTAGACTATATAGTTGGAGTCTGATATCGATGGTAGACTATATAGTTGAAGTCTGATATCGATGGTAGACTATATAGTTGGTATCGATGGTAGACTATACAGTTGGTATCGATGGTAGACTATATAGTTGGAGTCTGATATCGATGGTAGACTATATAGTTGGAGTCCGATATCGATGGTAGACTGTATAGTTGGAGTCCGATATCGATGGTAGACTATATAGTTGGAGTCTGATATCGATGGTAGACTATATAGTTGGAGTCTGATATCGATGGTAGACTATATAGTTGGAGTCTGATATCGATGGTAGACTATACAGTTTGTATCGATGGTAGACTATATAGTTGGAGTCCGATATCGATGGTAGACTATATAGTTGGAGTCCGATATCGATGGTAGACTATATAGTTGGAGTCTGATATCTATGGTAGACTATATAGTTGGAGTCTGATATCGATGGTAGACTATATAGGTGGAGTCTGATATCTATGGTAGACTATATAGTTGGAGTCTGATATCGATGGTAGACTATATAGGTGGAGTCTGATATCGATGGTAGACTATATAGGTGGAGTCTGATATCGATGGTAGACTATATAGTTGGAGTTTGATATCGATGGTAGACTATATAGTTGAAGGTTTATATCCAGCGTCTATATCTACATGTTATATACATATAATTATATTAAACAAATGACAATAAGAGTAAATTGAATGGATTGCAATATTGCCGAAAACTTTTGCAGGCGTAAAATAAATGGTCTTTAACGGAACTATTATATCCTACTAGACCTTGTGATTTAATGCATAAAATGGACGCGCAATTATTACGTGATCGAAATTAAAACGATAGCCATCTATTAAAACAGTGCTTTCCAGCACGTTCGTGAGGGCACACAAGATACGAGCAACAAGCCTCGCCGTGACAGAGCTACGCCATAACTAAGCACATTTAATCGATAAACTTGGGCTTTATTGAAACCAATTGGATGTTATATCAATACCTTGTACCATGACGGCCATGTTTGGCCCTCGGCCAGTCCCTAATTCTCCCGACATGTTAGCTTACTGCTTTATATATAATACCGCATATGCAAATACGTTTACCGATCAAAACAAAAATACTCATTGCATTCAGTATTCATGAAGTGAATCCATCAAAATTGATTAATTAGATGTTGTACTTATTTTGAAAATATAGAATAATACCCACATAGCATTGAAGATAACAGGGCTTTTGTTAGACAAGTATAAACAGGACGTGTGGTGCCGCCTAATGATCAACATGTTACAGGACAAGCACGATTTCCCGGAGTTATTCGAGGGTTCACTTGGCTTCACTTGTTGAGATTTGGCCGACCATATGTGCAGTTGTCGTCGGAAAGTCACGAGCAGACTCAGGTAACTATCGTCTTATGATAAACCATCTGTCTAGTAGTTTGGTGTTACAACGTAACAAATAACGGCATTTACTTTATAAGACATGGACGCATTCTATATAGGTTAGTCAGGACCACATAAAATAGACAGGCTGGGAACACGTACATTAATTAGGCTGGGAACACATGCATTCGTCCGGCTGGGAACACATGCATTCGTCCGGCTGGGAACACATGCATTCCACAGGCTGAAACTCATGCATTCGTCAGGCTGGGAACACGTACATTAATTAGGCTTGGAACACATGCATTCGTCAGGCTGGCAGGTACACTAAGGGCCATATACATTGCATGGCGGTGAATAGAGTTGAATTTCAAACATCAAAGTTGGTTCCCTTGGCTATATATATAACCCAAATTAATCGATGATGCAATTCCCTAATTAACTAATTACGTAAATAAATTACTAAACTAAGAGAACGCAAAAAACAATATGATATTGATTTTAACGAAATAACGAAATGTCAATTATTCAAAGCATTGTAATAAAGTGCTTCATCCTATTTACAGAATCGCATCTGAGGGAGACGTTAAACATCTACAGTTACGTTCTCACAATGGATGTGTGTAGGTACGGAGTATGACGTTTTCTTTAGGAGTGACATTAAAACCAAGAAATCTAGAAACATAAGACCTCCACAGCACAATTGGATACTTGATGTTTTAAAAGCAGATGACAATAACTTTACTGATGATCAAGAGATTGACATGTGTGCGAAGGGTCAGAAACGAAAGCGGCCACCTGAAGACCAAAACGTTAGTGTTGTTGATGATATGTGGTTGAACTTCCCATTATTATCCACGAAAGATCTATGTTATGGTCAGTCTTTCCACACATTGTGTATGAATAGTTTTAATCAACTCTCGACCATTTTCCTAAAGCGCGCAAAACTTCAACTCATCTTTCATCACAATCCGTGGTGTCCTTCACGTATTTGTTCACATCATCTCACAAAGAAAGATCTTAACTCTTACGTTGGAATTCGCACTGATGAAAGAGAAATGCTGACTTCCCGGCTACCTTCCAGATCAAAGGAAATTCTCAATGCTCTTTTGGAGATATAACATTTACAGGAGTTTTTTTTACACTCTACGTTTCTTGTCTCTGGATGATGCAATGGTAAAGCCTGGGACGGGCTGAGGAAGGAAACAGTTTCTAAACCCTCTACACATTGTTCGTCCTCTATTGACACTTTACGCTCCAACCCACGAGGATGTACACAACTGTTTTCTGGGTAAAACTGACGACATATCGTGGAAACAGGGTTCAACTATGTTTTAATTTGTCAGTTTCCATTATATCAAGCATTAGACATAACTTTTGTTCCATTGTTCCTTGGAAGTGAACAATTTACTAGACAAAACATTCTGGAACACAACACAGCGTTCTCCGAGGCATGTTTTGTCAAGCGGGGAACCGTCATACTTGACGATACGTTATCTTTATTCTTTTACTGTGGCAAGAAGATTGTCTCTCTTGGCCGCAGAAAGATGGCAATGTCATTGTTGATCGAGGTTTAAGGGACGTTTTGCCAGGTTTGGAATCGCGTGACAATAATGATGCCGTGTTCTCTTAAACCTGGGAACAACATGACGACCTACAGGCTAACCTTGATAAAACCATAGCTTAACAAATACAGTTGAGTCATGTCACACACGACTCAAGCAATGGTTGTTTTTCAAACCAGAACTTGCCTCTAAATATTTCATTGATGTCATCGAGGCACTCGTTAGAATAGTAATAGCATATCTGAATGGAATCCAAGGACCCATATATGTAAGAACACCAGAGCGAGACGCAAAGGATAGGGTGCTGACTTACAAAATAATAGCGTACTAGTGCTCACATCACCTTAGCTGACTGTGTAAAAAAAATGACCCAGATCCTACAAAAAGGGACAAGTCACTATTTGTCAAAATAGACGCAACTGCGGATAATTGTGACTTTCCAAAGTTCGACATGGAATACCTTCGGACACCGTCCTATAGTACATAATAACTACATATCGAATATCACTGGCTACATCACTGAGCACCATTGTGTTTATGGTGACTACGAGATCTGGATAAATCGACACTCACGGGACATTGTACGATGTCAGATCCACTGGAGGCATATGATCAGTTCGCGTCATGAGCTAAACGGCACCCCACCTCACTTCAATCGACTAAAAACACATTTATTCAAACTGACACGGCGCATACTATATACGAACACGTCATCAAGGAACATCCATCCTTAACCCACGGTGTCACTCGATACGAATTGTTACATCCAAAACACAATAATCCGTGAAAACATCGCCGAATTCCTCCTTCACGTCACCATTTTGCAAACTGTTCCTTCAGCCTGTCCAGGTTCCTCATTTACATACAGGGTTGAAAGGTCATGCGTTTATATAATCGGCTGTCGCCAGGTGATCCTTTTGGGGCCATCTCCGCATGCATTTGCATGTCTGTTGACAACCCGTATATTGTCCGGAAAACGATTAGGCTATCTTAAGTGTTTCGTCTAATTTACGATATGTTTGAAGTGTTTCGTCAAATGAACTATGTTACAACAAAATGTATAATAAAAACAATATCACTATAAATTTTATATCAATTTAAACGTGAGAGTTCCGTGCACAGAACATGACAGTACACAGGCAAAACGAAGTCAAGAATGTCCACCATGCAATCATATACATATAGTAGGCCTAGGCATTTCATACTTTTGCCACAAAGGAAGAAGAAAATGTTTATTTATATGATTAACTTTCGTCAGTTTGCTGAAATCAGGACGAAAAGAAAGAAAGTGTATCACAAATAAGACTGTCGTCAGGTTACTGGAACGTATACCAAAATTGCTTACATCAGACCTGTTCATTCATCTCCACAAATTTTACTAATATCATGTTGTCGTCAAATACGAAGATCAAATTTCAGACCTGCCAAACGATTTGTACGTTATTTGATCAGTGACCAATCTACAATCCCACAATGTTAGATTAAATATTTCCAAGAAATTATCTGAGTTCCATGAGAATTATATGACTAGTGCATACACGACTCGGGACTTGCATATAAATTTATCACTATGTGATTATCGAAATATTGAGGATAAATTTGATTTTATTTGCAACCATTTTATATTCAGCTTGACCATATTGGAAGAGTATCATTTGCTTTCTAGACCTCGCATGAACTAAATATTATTTTGCCGCTTAGTGTCAACAATGACTTTAACGCATTATAAAGAATTCTCCGTAACATTGATTATCTCTGTAATTAGCTCTCTCCTTTTTCACACATTATGTAAGTTATCAATGCATTACCTGATAGTGCGTGTTTAAGCACCTAACGCTACTCTAATAAGCTTGCTGCAGGGCTTAAAGAATAAAGAAACCGAATTGAAGTGAGAAAGAATACAGAACACTTTTGTGTCAACGCAGGAATTGTAACGCATTTAGGGCTAACTCGCATCATTATTAGATAAAAAGAGAAAACTCCTAGCAAATGGAATTAATCGGTTGCAAAACACTGATTTCCAAACTACAATAAAATTTCAACATGACTAAGAAAAAATAAAGCTCTATTTTTTACAGTATTTGCAATGTTTGTGGATATGTCAGTTAGTAAGATGTTCCATTAAATGTGTGGATATGTCAGTTAGTAAGATGTTCCATTAAATGTGTGTGGATATGTCAGTTAGTAAGAGGTTCCGTTAAATGTGTCTGGAGATGTCAGTTAGTAAGATGTTCCGTTAAATGTGTGTGAGATGTCAGTTAGTAAGAGGTTCCATTAAATGTGTGTGAGATGTCAGTTAGTAAGATGTTCCATAAAATGTGTGTGAGATGTCAGTTAGTAAGATGTTCCGTTAAATGTGTGTGAGATGTCAGTTATTAGAGGTTCAAATAAATGTGTGTGAGATGTCAGTTAGTAAGAGGTTCCGTTAAATGTATGTAGAGATGTCAGTTAGTAAGAGGTTCCGTTAAATGTGTGTGGAGATGTCAGTTAGTAAGATGTTCCGTTAAATGTGTGGAGATGTCAGTTAGTAAGATGTTCCGTTAAATGTTTGTGGAGATGTCAGTTAGTAAGAGGTTCCATTAAATGTGTGTGAGATGTCAGTTAGTAAGAGGTTCCGTTAAATGTGTGTGGAGATGTCAGTTAGTAAGATGTTCCGTTAAATGTTTGTGGAGATGTCAGTTAGTAAGAGGTTCCATTAAATGTGTGTGGAGATGTCAGTTAGTAAGAGGTTCCGTTAAATGTGTGTGAGATGTCAGTTAGTAAGATGTTCCGTTAAATGTGTGAGATGTCAGTTAGTAAGAGGTTCTGTTAAATGTGTGTAGAGATGTCAGTTAGTAAGATGTTCTGTTAAATGTGTGTAGAGATGTCAGTTAGTAAGAGGTTCCGTTAAATGTGTGTGGAGATGTCAGTTAGTAAGAGGTTCCGTTAAATGTGTGTAGAGATGTCAGTTAGTAAGAGGTTCCATTAAATGTGTGTAGAGATGTCAGTTAGTAAGATGTTCCGTTAAATGTGTGTGGAGATGTCAGTTAGTAAGATGTTCCATTAAATGTGTGTTAGATGTCAGTTAGTAAGATGTTCCGTTAAATGTGTGTGGAGATGTCAGTTAGAAAGAGGTTCCGTTAAATGTGTGTTAGATGTCAGTTAGTAAGAGGTTCCGTTAAATGTGTGTGGAGATGTCAGTTAGTAAGAGGTTCCGTTAAATGTGTGTGAGATGTCAGTTAGTAAGAGGTTCCGTTAAATGTGTGTGAGATGTCAGTTAGTAAGAGGTTCCGTTAAATGTGTGTGAGATGTCAGTTAGTAAGATGTTCCGTTATATGTGTGTGGAGATGTCAGTTAGTAAGAGGTTCCATTAAATGTGTGTGGAGATGTCAGTTAGTAAGAGGTTCCGTTATATGTGTATGGAGATGTCAGTTAGTAAGAGGTTCCATTAAATGTGTGTGGAGATGTCAGTTAGTAAGAGGTTCCGTTAAATGTGTGTGAGATGTCAGTTAGTAAGAGGTTCCGTTAAATGTGTGTGAGATGTCAGTTAGTAAGATGTTCCGTTAAATGTGTGGAGATGTCAGTTAGTAAGATGTTCCGTTAAATGTGTGTGGAGATGTCAGTTAGTAAGAGGTTCCATTAAATGTGTGGAGATGTCAGTTAGTAAGATGTTCCGTTAAATGTGTGTGGAGATGTCAGTTAGTAAGAGGTTCCATTAAATGTGTGTGGAGATGTCAGTTAGTAAGAGGTTCCGTTAAATGTGTGTGGAGATGTCAGTTAGTAAGAGGTTCCATTAAATGTGTGTGAGATGTCAGTTAGTAAGAGGTTCCGTTAAATGTGTGTGAGATGTCAGTTAGTAAGAGGTTCCATTAAATGTGTGGAGATGTCAGTTAGTAAGAGGTTCCATTAAATGTGTGGAGATGTCAGTTAGTAAGATGTTCCGTTAAATGTGTGTGGAGATGTCAGTTAGTAAGAGGTTCCGTTAAATGTGTGTGAGATGTCAGTAGTAAGAGGTTCCGTTAAATGTGTGTGGAGATGTCAGTTAGTAAGAGGTTCCGTTAAATGTGTGTGAGATGTCAGTTAGTAAGAGGTTCCGTTAAAGTGTGTAGATGTCAGTTAGTAGAGGTGTTCCGTTAATGTGTGTGAGATGAAGTTAGTAAGATGTTCCGTTAAATGTGTGTGAGATGTCAGTTAGTAAGAGGTTCCGTTAAATGTGTGTGGAGATGTCAGTTAGTAAGAGGTTCCGTTAAATGTGTGTGAGATGTCAGTTAGTAAGAGGTTCCATTAAATGTGTGTGGAGATGTCAGTTAGTAAGATGTTCCGTTAAATGTGTGTGAGATGTCAGTTAGTAAGAGGTTCCGTTAAATGTGTGTGAGATGTCAGTTAGTAAGAGGTTCCGTTAAATGTGTGTGAGATGTCAGTTAGTAAGATGTTCCAATAAATGTGTGTGAGATGTCAGTTAGTAAGAGGTTCCGTTAAATGTGTGTGAGATGTCAGTTAGTAAGAGGTTCCATTAAATGTGTGTGAGATGTCAGTTAGTAAGAGGTTCCGTTAAATGTGTGTGAGATGTCAGTTAGTAAGATGTTCCATTAAATGTGTGTGGAGATGTCAGTTAGTAAGATGTTCCGTTAAATGTGTGTGGAGATGTCAGTTAGTAAGAGGTTCCGTTAAATGTGTGTGGAGATGTCAGTTAGTAAGAGGTTCCGTTAAATGTGTGTGAGATGTCAGTTAGTAAGAGGTTCCGTTAAATGTGTGTGAGATGTCAGTTAGTAAGAGGTTCCATTAAATGGTGTGTGAGATGTCAGTTAGTAAGAGTGTTCCGTTAATGTGTGTGAGATGTCCAGTTAGGTAAGAGGTTCCGTTAAATGTGTGTGAGATGTCAGTTAGTAAGAGGTTCCATTAAATATGTGTGAGATGTCAGTTAGTAAGAGGTTCCGTTAAATGTGTGTGAGATGTCAGTTAGTAAGAGGTTCCGTTAAATGTGTGTGAGATGTCAGTTAGTAAGAGGTTCCGTTAAAATGTGTGTGAGATGTCAGTTAGTAAGAGGTTCCGTTAAATGGTGTGTGGAGATGTCAGTTAGTAAGAGGTTCCGTTAAATGTGTGTGAGATGTCAGTTAGTAAGAGGTTCCGTTAAATGTGTGTGAGATGTCAGTTAGTAAGAGGTTCCGTTAAATGTGTGTGGAGATGTCAGTTAGTAAGAGGTTCCGTTAAATGTTGTGTGAGATGTCAGTTAGTAAGAGGTTCCGTTAAATGTGTGTGAGATGTCAGTTAGTAAGAGGTTCCGTTAAATGTGTGTGGAGATGTCAGTTAGTAAGAGGTTCCGTTAAATGTGTGTGAGATGTCAGTTAGTAAGAGGTTCCATTAAATGTGTGTAGAGATGTCAGTTAGTAAGAGGTTCCGTTAAATGTGTGTGAGATGTCAGTTAGTAAGAGGTTCCGTTAAATGTGTGTGGAGATGTCAGTTAGTAAGAGGTTCCGTTAAATGTGTGTGAGATGTCAGTTAGTAAGAGGTTCCGTTAAATGTGTGTAGAGATGTCAGTAAGTAAGAGGTTCCATTAAATGTGTGTGAGATGTCAGTTAGTAAGAGGTTCCGTTAATGTGTGTGGATATGTCAGTTAGTAAGAGGTTCCGTTAAATGTGTGTGGAGATGTCAGTTAGTAAGAGGTTCCGTTAAATGTGTGTGGAGATGTCAGTTAGTAAGAGGTTCCGTTAAATGTGTGTGAGATGTCAGTTAGTAAGAGGTTCCGTTAAATGTGTTTGGATATGTCAGTTAGTAAGAGGTTCCGTTAAATGTGTGTGAGATGTCAGTTAGTAAGAGGTTCCGTTAAATGTGTGTGAGATGTCAGTTAGTAAGAGGTTCCGTTAAATGTGTGTGAGATGTCAGTTAGTAAGAGGTTCCGTTAAATGTGTGTGGAGATGTCAGTTAGTAAGAGGTTCCATTAAATGTGTGTGAGATGTCAGTTAGTAAGAGGTTCCGTTAAATGTGTGTGAGATGTCAGTTAGTAAGAGGTTCCATTAAATGTGTGTGAGATGTCAGTTAGTAAGAGGTTCCGTTAAATGTGTTGTGGAGATGTCAGTTAGTAAGAGGTTCCGTTAAATGTGTGTGAGATGTCAGTTAGTAAGAGGTTCCGTTAAATGTGTGTGGAGATGTCAGTTAGTAAGAGGTTCCGTTAAATGTGTGTGAGATGTCAGTTAGTAAGAGGTTCCGTTAAATGTGTGTGAGATGTCAGTTAGTAAGAGGTTCCGTTAAATGTGTGTGAGATGTCAGTTAGTAAGATGTTCCGTTAAATGTGTGTGGAGATGTCAGTTAGTAAGAGGTTCCATTAAATGTGTGTGGAGATGTCAGTTAGTAAGAGGTTCCGTTATATGTGTGTGGAGATGTCAGTTAGTAAGAGGTTCCATTAAATGTGTGTGGAGATGTCAGTTAGTAAGAGGTTCTGTTAAATGTGTGTGAGATGTCAGTTAGTAAGAGGTTCCGTTAAATGTGTGTGAGATGTCAGTTAGTAAGAGGTTCCGTTAAATGTGTGTTAGATGTCAGTTAGTAAGATGTTCCGTTAAATGTGTGTGAGATGTCAGTTAGTAAGAGGTTCCGTTAAATGTGTGTGAAATGTCAGTTAGTAAGAGGTTCCGTTAAATGTGTGTGAGATGTCAGTTAGTAAGCTGTTCCGTTAAATGTGTGTGAGATGTCAGTTAGTAAGATGTTCCGTTAAATGTGTGTGGAGATGTCAGTTAGTAAGAGGTTCCGTTAAATGTGTGTGAGATGTCAGTTAGTAAGAGGTTCCGTTAAATGTGTGTGAGATGTCAGTTAGTAAGAGGTTCCGTTAAATGTGTGTGAGATGTCAGTTAGTAAGAGGTTCCGTTAAATGTGTGTGAGATGTCAGTTAGTAAGAGGTTCCGTTAAATGTGTGTGGAGATGTCAGTTAGTAAGAGGTTCCGTTAAATGTGTGTGGAGATGTCAGTTAGTAAGAGGTTCCGTTAAATGTGTGTGAGATGTCAGTTAGTAAGAGGTTCCGTTAAATGTGTGTGAGATGTCAGTTAGTAAGAGGTTCCGTTAAATGTGTGTGAGATGTCAGTTAGTAAGAGGTTCCGTTAAATGTGTGTGAGATGTCAGTTAGTAAGAGGTTCCGTTAAATGTGTGTGAGATGTCAGTTAGTAAGAGGTTCCGTTAAATGTGTGTGAGATGTCAGTTAGTAAGATGTTCCAATAAATGTGTGTGAGATGTCAGTTAGTAAGAGGTTCCGTTAAATATGTTTGGAGATGTCAGTTAGTAAGATGTTCCATTAAATGTGTGTGGAGATGTCAGTTAGTAAGATGTTCCGTTAAATGTGTGTGGAGATGTCAGTTAGTAAGATGTTCCGTTAAATGTGTGTGAGATGTCAGTTAGTAAGAGGTTCCGTTAAATGTGTGTGAGATGTCAGTTAGTAAGAGGTTCCGTTAAATGTGTGTGAGATGTCAGTTAGTAAGAGGTTCCGTTAAATGTGTGTGGAGATGTCAGTTAGTAAGATGTTCCAATAAATGTGTGTGAGATGTCAGTTAGTAAGAGGTTCCGTTAAATGTGTGTGAGATGTCAGTAAGATGTTCCGTTAAATGTATGTGGAGATGTCAGTTAGTAAGAGGTTCCGTTAAATGTGTGTGGAGATGTCAGTTAGTAAGAGGTTCCATTAAATGTGTGTGAGATGTCAGTTAGTAAGAGGTTCCGTTAAATGTGTGTGAGATGTCAGTTAGTAAGATGTTCCGTTAAATGTGTGTGGAGATGTCAGTTAGTAAGATGTTCCGTTAAATGTGTGTGGAGATGTCAGTTAGTAAGAGGTTCCGTTAAATGTGTGGATATGTCAGTTAGTAAGAGGTTCCATTAAATGTGTTTGGAGATGTCAGTTAGTAAGATGTTCCGTTAAATGTGTGTGAGATGTCAGTTAGTAAGAGGTTCCATTAAATGTGTGTTAGATGTCAGTTAGTAAGAGGTTCCGTTAAATGTGTGTGAGATGTCAGTTAGTAAGATGTTCCGTTAAATGTGTGTGGAGATGTCAGTTAGTAAGAGGTTCCGTTAAATGTGTGTGGAGATGTCAGTTAGTAAGAGGTTCCATTAAATGTGTGTGGAGATGTCAGTTAGTAAGAGGTTCCGTTAAATGTGTGTTAGATGTCAGTTAGTAAGATGTTCCGTTATATGTGTGTGGAGATGTCAGTTAGTAAGAGGTTCCATAAAATGTGTGTGAGATGTCAGTTAGTAAGATGTTCCGTTAAATGTGTGTGATATGTCAGTTAGTAAGAGGTTCCATTAAATGTGTGGAGATGTCAGTAAGTAAGATGTTCCGTTAAATGTGTGTGAGATGTCAGTTAGTAAGAGGTTCCATTAAATGTGTGTGGAGATGTCAGTTAGTAAGATGTTCCATTAAATGTGTGTGGAGATGTCAGTTAGTAAGAGGTTCCGTTAAATGTGTGTGAGATGTCAGTTAGTAAGAGGTTCCGTTAAATGTGTGTGAGATGTCAGTTAGTAAGATGTTCCGTTAAATGTGTGTGGAGATGTCAGTTAGTAAGAGGTTCCGTTAAATGTGTGTGAGATGTCAGTTAGTAAGAGGTTCCGTTAAATGTGTGTAGTGATGTCAGTTAGTAAGATGTTCCGTTAAATGTGTGTGGAGATGTCAGTTAATAAGATGTTCCATAAAATGTGTGTGGAGATGTCAGTTAGTAAGAGGTTCCATAAATGTGTGTGAGATGTCAGTTAGTAAGATGTTCCAATAAATGTGTGTGGAGATATCAGTTAGTAAGAGGTTCCGTTAAATGTGTGTAGTGATGTCAGTTAGTAAGAGGTTCCGTTAAATGTTTGTGGAGATGTCAGTTAGTAAGATGTTCCAATAAATGTGTGTGAGATGTCAGTTAGTAAGAGGTTCCGTTAAATGTGTGTGAGATGTCAGTAAGATGTTCCGTTAAATGTATGTGGAGATGTCAGTTAGTAAGAGGTTCCGTTAAATGTGTGTGGAGATGTCAGTTAGTAAGAGGTTCCATTAAATGTGTGTGAGATGTCAGTTAGTAAGAGGTTCCGTTAAATGTGTGTGAGATGTCAGTTAGTAAGATGTTCCGTTAAATGTGTGTGGAGATGTCAGTTAGTAAGATGTTCCGTTAAATGTGTGTGGAGATGTCAGTTAGTAAGAGGTTCCGTTAAATGTGTGGATATGTCAGTTAGTAAGAGGTTCCATTAAATGTGTTTGGAGATGTCAGTTAGTAAGATGTTCCGTTAAATGTGTGTGAGATGTCAGTTAGTAAGAGGTTCCATTAAATGTGTGTTAGATGTCAGTTAGTAAGAGGTTCCGTTAAATGTGTGTGAGATGTCAGTTAGTAAGATGTTCCGTTAAATGTGTGTGGAGATGTCAGTTAGTAAGAGGTTCCGTTAAATGTGTGTGGAGATGTCAGTTAGTAAGAGGTTCCATTAAATGTGTGTGGAGATGTCAGTTAGTAAGAGGTTCCGTTAAATGTGTGTTAGATGTCAGTTAGTAAGATGTTCCGTTATATGTGTGTGGAGATGTCAGTTAGTAAGAGGTTCCATAAAATGTGTGTGAGATGTCAGTTAGTAAGATGTTCCGTTAAATGTGTGTGAGATGTCAGTTAGTAAGAGGTTCCATTAAATGTGTGGAGATGTCAGTAAGTAAGATGTTCCGTTAAATGTGTGTGAGATGTCAGTTAGTAAGAGGTTCCATTAAATGTGTGTGGAGATGTCAGTTAGTAAGATGTTCCATTAAATGTGTGTGGAGATGTCAGTTAGTAAGAGGTTCCGTTAAATGTGTGTGAGATGTCAGTTAGTAAGAGGTTCCGTTAAATGTGTGTGAGATGTCAGTTAGTAAGATGTTCCGTTAAATGTGTGTGGAGATGTCAGTTAGTAAGAGGTTCCGTTAAATGTGTGTGAGATGTCAGTTAGTAAGAGGTTCCGTTAAATGTGTGTAGTGATGTCAGTTAGTAAGATGTTCCGTTAAATGTGTGTGGAGATGTCAGTTAATAAGATGTTCCATAAAATGTGTGTGGAGATGTCAGTTAGTAAGAGGTTCCATAAAATGTGTGTGAGATGTCAGTTAGTAAGATGTTCCAATAAATGTGTGTGGAGATATCAGTTAGTAAGAGGTTCCGTTAAATGTGTGTAGTGATGTCAGTTAGTAAGAGGTTCCGTTAAATGTTTGTGAGATGTCAGTTAGTAAGAGGTTCCGTTAAATGTGTGTGGAGAAATGTGCGAGATGACAAATAGTAAGAGGTTTCGTTAAAGATCAGATACCTCTCAGCTAGTCGGAATTATCAATGGACACTGGCCCTTGGCACCTGGTATTATGTGTGGTCTTTATATAATTACTAGTGTGAATGAAATTCTATGAAATTTGGTTCGGGGCATTGTTGCAAATGAGATCTAATGGATGTGGCACTCTTTGTAATCTGTAATATGTTTTTCTTTTTCAGGAATTATAGGACTTGTAGTTTGAACCATTGTTGGGAGAGGCAGTTCAAAAGCAGGATAATATTTGAAAATATAAACTTAAATCAAAGCATTTTGCCATAGTTACTTATATATCCAGGTGAGCGATGCAGACCCTCCGGACCTCTTGTTTTTAATTGAAGGTATGCATTACCATACACAGATGTTCAATTCGAAAACAAAATATCGGTTATTACACCGTCCTAATTTTCACAACTCTAAAAAAGTTTAACCGGTACTGCCAGTTCATGGGGATGTACCTGTATATACAGACTATAATGAGAATCTCATTTACTGTCCAGGCCATGTCTTGAGCAAGTTCTTGAGCACGTCAATGTACATGCAATCCTTCGATTTCAAAAGGCATTTGGTGACCCATACCTAGTTGACAGACGATCGCCGGAGTGATCCAGACTATTTAATTACCCATATTTAGCTGAGAGACAACGCTTTAACAATCTAGAATCCATGTGGAGTGGATACTTACTTAGCCGACATACAACATGGCGGAGTGGCCCAGACCCCAAATGGTAACCCATGTCGATTGTGCTATGACTGCATGCGCCTCGGGGGTCCAATGACACGTAGGTTTGGTGATGATCACAGCCGAGTAGATCCCGATCATTAAGGATCATACTGTACCACTGTAACAAACGATTCGAGGATGTACTTCGTTGCAGTTCCGATATGGCTGGTGAGATATAAATATTTCATAACTGCGATCTGACGTTCATTAAGGTTCGTAACAAATGATTAACACATTGAGTACCTGTGACCCGTCAATACAATGTATGGTACAACATGTACGTTATAACACAGGTAAAACAAAGATGATATGTCAGTTATACCAGTGGGTAAAAACACAGGTGATATGTCAGTTATAACAGTGGGTAAAACACAGGTGATATGTCAGATATAACATTGGATAAAATACAGGTGAGGTGTCAGTTATAACAGTGGGTAAAATACAGGTGAGGTGTCAGTTATAACAGTGGGTAAAATACAGGTGAGGTGTCAGTTATAACACAGGGTAAAACACAGGTGAGGTGTCAGTTATAACAGTGAGTAAAACACAGGTGAGGTGTCAGTTATAACACAGGGTAAAACACAGGTGAGGTGTCAGATATAACCGTTGGTAAAACACAGGTGAGGTGTCAGTTATAACAGTGGGTAAAATACAGGTGAGGTGTCAGTTATAACACAGGGTAAAACACAGGTGAGGTGTCAGATATAACCGTTGGTAAAACACAGGTGAGGTGTCAGTTATAACAGTGGGTAAAATACAGGTGAGGTGTCAGTTATAACAGTGGGTAAAACACAGGTGAGATGTCAGATATAACAGTGGGTAAAACACAGGTGAGGTGTCAGTTATAACACTGGGTAAAACACAGTGAGATGTCAGTTATAACAGTGGGTAAAACACAGGTGAGGTGTCAGTTATAACAGTGGGTAAAATACAGGTGAGGTGTCAGTTATAACAGTGGGTAAAATACAGGTGAGGTGTCAGTTATAACAGTGGCTAAAACACATGTGATATGTCAGTTATAACAGTGGGTAAAACACAGGTGAGGTGTCAGTTATAACATTGGGTAAAACACAGTGAGATGTCAGTTATAACATTGGGTAAAACACAGGTGAGGTGTCAGTTATAACATAGGGTAAAACACAGGTGAGGTGTCAGTTATAACAGTGGGTAAAATACAGGTGAGGTGTCAGTTATAACATTGGGTAAAACACGGTGAGGTGTCAGTTATAACAGTGGGTAAAACACAGGTGAGGTGTCAGTTATAACACAGGGTAAAACACAGGTGAGATGTCAGATATAACCGTTGGTAAAACACAGGTGAGGTGTCAGTTATAACACAGGGTAAAACACAGTGAGATGTCAGTTATAAAGCAGGGTAAAATACAGGTGAGGTGTCAGTTATAACTGTGGGTAAAACACAGGTGAGGTGTCAGTTATAACAGTGGGTAAAACACAGGTGAGGTGTCAGTTATAACAGTGGGTAAAACACAGGTGAGGTGTCAGTTATAACACAGGGTAAAACACAGTGAGATGTCAGTTATAACACAGGGTAAAATACAGGTGAGGTGTCAGTTATAACTGTGGGTAAAACACAGGTGAGGTGTCAGTTATAACAGTGGGTAAAACACAGGTGAGGTGTCAGTTATAACAGTGTGTAAAACACAGGTGAGGTGTCAGTTATAACATAGGGTAAAACACGGTGAGGTGTCAGTTATAACACAGGGTAAAACACAGGTGAGGTGTCAGTTATAACAGTGGGTAAAACACAGGTGAGGTGTCAGTTATAACAGTGGGTAAAACACAGGTGAGGTGTCAGTTATAACAGTGGGTAAAACACAGGTGAGGTGTCAGTTATAACAGTGGGTAAAATACAGGTGAGGTGTCAGTTATAACATAGGGTAAAACACGGTGAGGTGTCAGTTATAACACAGGTTAAAATACAGGTGAGGTGTCAGTTATAACACAAGGTAAAATACAGGTGAGGTGTCAGTTATAACTGTGGGTAAAACACAGGTGAGGTGTCAGTTATAACCTTGGGTAAAACACAGGTGAGGTGTCAGTTATAACACAGGTTAAAACACAGGTGATATGTCAGATATAACATTGGATAAAATACAGGTGAGGTGTCAGTTATAACAGTGGGTAAAATACAGGTGAGGTGTCAGTTATAACAGTGGGTAAAATACAGGTGAGGTGTCAGTTATAACACAGGGTAAAACACAGGTGAGGTGTCAGTTATAACAGTGAGTAAAACACAGATGAGGTGTCAGTTATAACACAGGGTAAAACACAGGTGAGGTGTCAGATATAACCGTTGGTAAAACACAGGTGAGGTGTCAGTTATAACAGTGGGTAAAATACAGGTGAGGTGTCAGTTATAACACAGGGTAAAACACAGGTGAGGTGTCAGATATAACCGTTGGTAAAACACAGGTGAGGTGTCAGTTATAACAGTGGGTAAAATACAGGTGAGGTGTCAGTTATAACAGTGGGTAAAACACAGGTGAGATGTCAGATATAACAGTGGGTAAAACACAGGTGAGGTTTCAGTTATAACACTGGGTAAAACACAGTGAGATGTCAGTTATAACAGTGGGTAAAACACAGGTGAGGTGTCAGTTATAACAGTGGGTAAAATACAGGTGAGGTGTCAGTTATAACAGTGGGTAAAATACAGGTGAGGTGTCAGTTATAACAGTGGCTAAAACACATGTGATATGTCAGTTATAACAGTGGGTAAAACACAGGTGAGGTGTCAGTTATAACATTGGGTAAAACACAGTGAGATGTCAGTTATAACATTGGGTAAAACACAGGTGAGGTGTCAGTTATAACATAGGGTAAAACACAGGTGAGGTGTCAGTTATAACAGTGGGTAAAATACAGGTGAGGTGTCAGTTATAACATTGGGTAAAACACGGTGAGGTGTCAGTTATAACAGTGGGTAAAACACAGGTGAGGTGTCAGTTATAACACAGGGTAAAACACAGGTGAGATGTCAGATATAACCGTTGGTAAAACACAGGTGAGGTGTCAGTTATAACACAGGGTAAAACACAGTGAGATGTCAGTTATAAAGCAGGGTAAAATACAGGTGAGGTGTCAGTTATAACTGTGGGTAAAACACAGGTGAGGTGTCAGTTATAACAGTGGGTAAAACACAGGTGAGGTGTCAGTTATAACAGTGGGTAAAACACAGGTGAGGTGTCAGTTATAACACAGGGTAAAACACAGTGAGATGTCAGTTATAACACAGGGTAAAATACAGGTGAGGTGTCAGTTATAACTGTGGGTAAAACACAGGTGAGGTGTCAGTTATAACAGTGGGTAAAACACAGGTGAGGTGCCAGTTATAACAGTGTGTAAAACACAGGTGAGGTGTCAGTTATAACATAGGGTAAAACACAGGTGATATGTCGGTTATAACCGTGGGTAAAACACAGGTGAGGTGTCAGTTATAACCTTGGGTAAAACACAGGTGATATGTCGGTTATAACCGTGGGTAAAACACAGGTGAGGTGTCAGTTATAACACAAGGTAAAACACAGGTGAGGTGTCAGTTATAACATAGGGTAAAACACAGGTGAGGTGTCAGTTATAACAGTGGGTAAAACACAGGTGAGGTGTCAGTTATAACAGTGGGTAAAACACAGGTGAGGTGTCAGTTATAACAGTGGGTAAAACACAGGTGAGGTGTCAGTTATAACAGTGGGTAAAACACAGGTGAGGTGTCAGTTATAACATAGGGTAAAACACGGTGAGGTGTCAGTTATAACACAGGGTAAAACACAGGTGAGGTGTCAGTTATAACAGTGGGTAAAACACAGGTGAGGTGTCAGTTATAACACAAGGTAAAATACAGGTGAGGTGTCAGTTATAACTGTGGGTAAAACACAGGTGAGGTGTCAGTTATAACCTTGGGTAAAACACAGGTGAGGTGTCAGTTATAACACAGGTTAAAATACAGGTGAGGTGTCAGTTATAACATAGGGTAAAACACAGGTGAGGTGTCAGTTATAACAGTGGGTAAAACACAGGTGAGGTGTCAGTTATAACCGTGGGTAAAACACAGGTGAGGTGTCAGTTATAACACTGGGTAAAACACAGGTGAGGTGTCAGTTATAACAGTGGGTAAAATACAGGTGAGATGTCAGTTATTACAGTGGGTAAAACACAGGTGAGATATCAGTTATAACACAGGGTAAAACACAGGTGAGGTGTCAGTTATAACAGTGGGTAAAATACAGGTGAGATATCAGTTATAACATTGGGTAAAACACAGTGAGATGTCAGTTATAACATTGGGTAAAACACAAGTGAGATATCAGTTATAACAGTGGGTAAAACACAGGTGAGATATCAGTTATAACATTGGGTAAAACACAGTGAGATGTCAGTTATAACATTGGGTAAAACACAGGTGAGTGTCTGTTACAACAGTGGGTAAATTACAGGTGAGATGTCAGTTATAACACAGGGTAAAACAAAGGTGAGGTATCAATTTTAACAAAACATCACCAAAAAGTTTATCAAAAAAAAAAAATTCAGCTATTGAGTAGATACCAATGTACATATTTTGATGATAAATATTCTGCATAGTTTCACAAGGATTTCCTAGCATGTGTTTACCCATTACTTTACCTGTCTGTCTGTATTATAATCCACGGTTGCTTTGTCCGTGTTGTTTTGAAACAAGATCGGGTTATCATTAGTGTCACCGACGGAGATAAGTACATTAGCCGACGATTCCCCGACCGGGCGACCATCTCTACTGACCGAACACTGCAAAGTGAAGCTGACTTTTTCCACCACCTCTCTGTCTAAGGTAGACAGGAGAAACATTTCACTTGACGCGCCATCTACTTCCAATTTGTCTGACAGATATTCTGTAAAGTAGATAAAGTGAAGTTAATTATATGATGAAACACGACCAAAAATCTGAAAAAATAGGAAAGTCTGGTATTCTCAAAATATATTGTATTATTTAAGTCGGTAGTCGTTCATATATCAACATCCCAGGATTTACAATTAACGAAATCTCTGCCAATTAATATAAGCTGTAATAATGTATAACCGCACATATATACATCAAGGGTTTATGATTGCCGCCTTGGAGGCCTCGTACAATAGAACATTGGTCGATTACCAGTACCGATGGTCAAATATTCTGGACTATTGCACAGACACCTACGATATACTTGTTTTATTACATAATCACTAAAACACATTTAGAATCACTGAAATCTCGACTTCCTGTACTTAGACGCTTGAAAGGGTAGGACTAAATTCCGAAACGTCATCCGATGTTCAATAGTTCGCATGGGACCGTGCAATATTCATTTTTGCCGTGCAATATACAATGTACAGTTGCCTCATGCCTTATCAGTCAACAGTCAAAACTCTCCCCCTCGGTGTTAGGACCAACCCGATGAACTGTTTCCCGGGGCCGCAGAGTACATCGGTATACAAGATTTCAGATATAGGCTATGTATAAGGCCGAGGAAGGCGTCCTGTCTCCAGTAAACCGATAATTCCAGCTTTTGTGCATTTTCGAACTCCAAGGTTGACGTTCCTTTGTCCTCGCAGTACGCTGTCAGAATTCATACAGACACTTTTTATGACATTTTATGTGGTAGCCGAATCCCTGTTTTGAAATAGATGCAACGAACCCTGATTGGAGATTTCTTCGAACCTTTCTGACTTCGAATCTAGGCGTTGCTAGAGATACTATTTACAAATCACGATCAGAAAGATGCCTCATCGCAATCATTTGGTTGCTTTGGCGCGTGCGGATGTTAAGGAAAATCAAACGCATTATGTAATAAAATGAATTATCTATGATAACAGGGACAGTGACACAGATATACAAATACTTATCTGAAAATTTCCTGTTATGACAGGAACATGAAGTTGTATGTCATCATCTACATATGGACCTATATCAATACACAATAACTCATCATGACAGAGGCGAGAGATAATGGTAGTTTGGACATGGTTTACATGGCAGGTTTATTTTTGTTTGCAGATAAAGGCGTCCAATAACCCAATGCTTGTCTGCAAATACGATTTCTTTTCCTGTTTGTTAAGACAAAATATTAGCTAATCATGCCTCAGTGTTAATGATCAGAGTGTAATCTCGCTCATATTGAATTCCTAAATTTCATACAAACACCTGATCAACAACGTCTTCTTGTTGGCCAAGTTACTCAACTAAGCGTTATCCAAACTTTTAAATACCATTCTTGGCACTTTATAGCCAGGGATGCTTTCGCTTTGTGTTGTTGTACATTCCAGAAATAGAGAAAATGTTGATCTTGAAGAACCCCAAGACATTTTAATCAATCTTGAACATCCGCACGTTTAAGTGTTCCTTCTATCAACATATATTTGATTTTTACGCATTTTTACAGAGAGCTTCCCCAACAAATGACGGTTGTTGATCATGTTTATCGATCTCGAGTTAGTTAATTTTCAAAGTAAAAAAAAGAACAACAAAAAACAAAACAAAACAAGAAAACACGAGAGTGTCTTATTTGAAGTTGAAAAATAACTAACGAGAGTCTCATTTCGTGCAAGTCTATTTTACCATCAAATTCTATTTCTTACGATTCAAACCCCAGATTAATCGACCTTTCCATGAGGACATCCCTCTCACCCAGCTATGCCAAAGTTGACCCCCCCCCCCCCCCCCCCCCCCCCCCCCCCGTCTCCACGTGTCCAGATTGATGTTTCGAATTACAGGCGACAAAAAAGAATAAGTCAGGGTAGTAAAAGAAGTTCGTAGTCAAAGGCCAGTGGTTCACCAATCAGAATTGTTGGAGGTCAGACATGACTTATCAGTTGAAAGTTGTTACACGCCGCGGTGTGTAAACAAAAACAATATCACCCTGTTACGAGTTTTATCACATGCCATATCAGCTGTGATACAAGCGTAGTTATGAGATATACTATATGCACGGTTTTGAAAATCATAAATTTTCAAGTATACAATGGTCGAAAAGCAGTGTTTTCCATAAACTCAAAAATATGTTTATATATAGTTGGAAAAGCGATGTTTTCAATTCCCCGAAAGGGACCAACTACAGAATTTATAAACAAGATTTAATATTAGAGAAATATGTACTCGATCTGGCTCCACGATTAGCTCTTCTCTTTTGTAAATATCGAATGGGTAATATCAAATGTCAGATGAATACGGTAGATAGAACAACATTACGAGGGAAAATAGTATTTGTAACAGTTGCAACCAGATCGATATTGAGGACGAGTTTCATTATTTATTTGATTGCAGTAATCGGCAAATATTAACAAGTAGGAAACTTTTTTCATCTCGATACTTTTATGAAATAATCAGTACTTTTAAATCCAATAATTTCGTAGTAGATGAAGAATTGGTTTCACTTATAAAGTCCATTGGGAAAATAAGTAATCGACTGAACTCTATGTAAGTGGTGCCACTGTTTATAAGATGTATGTATATATATATGTATGTATGTACTGTATGTAATTCTCTACACTATCAGTTTATGATAATAAAGTATTGTCATTACCATGCCCCATTCTGAACTAAAGGAGTGTCGTCGTTTTCTTGTTTAATGTTTGATGTTATGTTTTTCCAAAAAAGACGAAAGGCGTTACACGGATGAGACAATCTGATATCTTGTTCGTAGTTTGCCTTTGTTTTACTGATAAGGAGTTAGAATTATGATATTGATACATATAAGTATTTTCTCTGACATAATGCAGTTGTACAATGTAGTGGCATCACATAAAAACATTGGTGTAACAAGCCAATGTTTTTAAAATCGAGCCAGTCACCAGAAATGACGGCTATGTTGTTAACAAGTCCATCAGTATCAAAACAAAAACAATATGTAAATAAATGTGAGTGAAGGAAGCAGGAATGCAACTACCAGGGAATTGATACTTCAAGAAATGAACATATAATGTGTAAAGAATAACAAACAGTGCAGTAGTGAGTTGTCCATGATAGCCACGAGTTAAGATCTATGTAAACGGTTAACTATCAATTCAGACATTCCTTGACTTGAAGGCAACACACCGGCTTATATCCACGATAGCCATGAGTAAAGATCTATGTAAACGGCTAACTATCAATTCAGACAGTGCTTGACTTGAAGGCAACACACCGGCTTATATCCACGATAGCCATGAGTAAAGATCCAGGTAGACGGCTAACTATTAATTCAGACAGTGCTTGACTTAAAGTAAACACATCGGCTTATATCCACGATAGCCATGAGTAAAGATCTAGGTAGACGGCTAACTATTAATTCAGACAGTGCTTGACTTAAAGTAAACACATCGGCTTATATCCACGATAGCCATGAGTAAAGATCTAGGTAGACGGCTAACAACCAATTCAGACATTGCTTGACCTTAAAGTCAACACACCGGCTTATATCAAGATGGAGTGTACAAAAGACGCGGTGTTAACACTTTCGATACTAATCTAAAGTAGGATACAATAAAAATCAATTAAACTGCATTCTACAGTTTCGTTTTTCTAGGACTCGTATTCGATGTTAGGGACATTATACAGTTGTTTCGTTTTTCTAGGACTCGTCTTTGATGTTAGGAACACGTTACAGTTGTTTTGTTTTTCTACAGAGGTCATGTAATTATTTTATTGGTAGGCATTGTCTGGGGCTACTTTTTAATCCAATGTAATGTTTTAAGGTCAGAGGTCAATTTTTAAAGTTCGCTATGGGGTAAAAGTGAACCAAATTTTCAACGTTTACATTTTTGCAATTGTTTTACATACATCGATACAGTATGTCATTCTGATAATTTTGATGCCTTTGGTTTTTCGATAGCTCTTCCGGTTCAGGAAATACGCCACTTTGAAAATTTTCATGATTGCACTATCATTCATAAATCTTTAAAAGACTAAACCAAGAAGCCCAGAGACTTGATATCAGGCCTGTAACATGTTTGGGTAAAGTGCTACCAAGTTTGTCCAAGTGAATGACCCTGGCCTTCATTTAAGGTCACAGGGGGTCAAATAGGCTAAAATCTTTAAAGACTTCTCAATAACCAAGAGTCCCAAGGACTTGATATTAAGTCGGTAGCATGCTGTGGTTAAAGGCTACCACGTTTGTTCAAACAAATGACCTTGACCTACATTCAAGGTCACATAGGGTCAAATGGGCTAAAATCTTAAAACGACTTCTCAATAACAAAGAGCCCCAGGGACTTGATGTTTGGCCTGTAACATACTTGGATAAAGGGCTACTAAGTTTGTTCAAATGAATCACCTTAACCCACATTCAAGGTCACAGGAGGTCAAATAGGCTAAAATATTTAAACAATTTCTTCTCAGATATCAAAAGGCCCAGAAATATAATATTGGGCCTGTAGCATGCATGGGTAAAGGGCTACCAAGTTTGTTCAAAAGAATAACCATAACCTATTTTCAAGGTACCAGGGGTCAAATAGCCTAAAATCTTAAACGACTTCTTCTCAATAACCAAGCGTCCAAGCGAGTTGATATTTGGGTCTGTAGCATGCTGGGGTGATGGCTACCGCGTTTGTTCAAACACATGACCTTGATCAACATTCAAGGTCGTAGGGGTCAAATAGGCTAAAATCTTTACAAGACTTCTCAATAACCAAGAGTCTCGGGTACTTCATGTTTGGTTTTTAGCATGCTTGTTTGAAGGTATAACATGTTTGTTTAAATACATGACCTTGACCTTTATTCAATGTCACAAGGGTCAATTAGATAAAAAAAGATACCTTTTAAACAGCATCTTCTCAAGAACCAAGAGGCCTAGACACCAGTTATTTGGTCTGTAGTATGATGGGATACAAAGTAAGTTGTAATGAATTACCTTTATTCAAGATCATCAAGGTCATTTATGACAAGTTTGTCAAAGTTGAGAAAAGCCCGAAAAATTGTTGGCCAAAAATTTCTAGTTTTATATTCATAGTATCTGCACTGTTCTGTTCACGAAAATAAACTATTGTCATTGTCAGGTAGTAAAAACAACTACCTTTTATGCCTATTCAACGATGAAATTGACTTTAATTGACCTCATCTACGGCTACAAGTTATCACTTTTGACACTAGAAAGGTATATGGTTACATGAAAATCTGTCCACTGTATTGCATGGAAATTTGAAGAAAATACATAAAAATGTCCCTATTAACAAATAACTCGGTCTGTTTCCACCTCATTGTGAATTCGGTAGTAGAACTATAAACAGGTAAGACAGTAGTCGTGAGGAAATCTTTATAACACAAAACAGTGTGCTGCAGAATATAATAATATCATAATAGCAAATTATAATATGGAAAGTGATTAATTGTTTGATATGTCCATATCAATGACGATAAAAGTGTACAAAGTAATGATGAGCGTACACAGAGCTCTACAATTCAGAGTGTATTCACAGTTATTCATAAATCTACGTATTTATGTATAAAACAGGGAGATGGGTGAAGATAGAAATTAGAGTACAACAAGAGTCTACAAAACAGTACCAGAAAAGTGTCCGGTACAAGAGGCGGAAACAATCTCATTACAGATAATTCCTTATCTTCAAAATGAAACACAAAAAACGTTCTGGTGACCCGCACATATCCTTGAATGTCTTACTTTTTCGTCGGATTGTTGTGTATTTGTGATACTGATCTTGAAGGAACTTCAGGTGAACTAATCTACAGGTAACTCATCACTGTAGACAATAGTCCAAATAAAGAACTGGCAACAACAAAAGATGACGTCAAGGCCATGTTTTAACCTAATTAACTATCTACTATTGCAGTAAAATATTCATGGAATCTAACCACATTTTTAAGGATATACATAGTAAGTAATGGAATAATGAAAGCTAAATAATAAGCAACCTCCAAACCAGTATTTCCCAAGAATTAGGGATGTTATCATTACAATCTTCAATCATATCTGGGTCTTGTGAAGTAGATTAACAGCCTCTGGTGGTCTGTCAGGTAAAACATGTGACCCTTCCATCTATGAATCATCTTCATATATTTGAATTCTACTATATTTGGGTATTTTTATCGAAATTGGTTTACTCGTAAGACAGGATAATTCGATAATTTTTCAATCGTGCTTCTCACTCGTGAAAATATTGATATTCTGTCATACCCGTGAAATATTTGTTATATTAAACGGGAAACCATTAAATATCATCTATATAGACATTTGTGTGACATTCACGTATCCTTCTATGTATCCAGTTTTTCCTTTTGTTCCATGTTTATCAATCTAATTCCTAAGCATTTAGAAAACAATTATCAAATGCACTCTGTCGTCAAATGAAACATGTCAGCCTCTAATCACACGCAACGAGAAACACTGTACCAGCTTCTGGCACTTTAGGACGGATTATACAATATGATCTACAATCTTTGACATGGAATGAACGCCATTGATTTAAGCTTTTTTCTTTCCGCTATTTTTATATAAGTTTAGCGGCGATGCGTTGGCGGAGGTGTAACGAGATCTACACAGTAAGATATAGCCAAAAGACATGGCTTCCTTTGAGGCGAGGATGTTAGCCTCCAAGCAATCCAGTCAGGAGAGTGGAGAGGCGATCAGATATCTTTAACTCCTGGCAGTCAGATGAAACATCTCTATGATACAGTTTAACTCATTTTGGGCTTTTCTCTTTCTAACTATTGATAGGTATTGGACATAGATAATATCTTCTGTCTTTTGAACAATCCATTCAGTACAGAACCTCGCTCTAAATTATAACTTTCTATGCTTCAAAGTAATATATATACCAGACCCTTCAACCCACAATCACTACAATATATGTACCAGATCCTACACTACAACCCTCAATCACTACAATGTATGTACCAGACCCTACACTACAACCCTCAATCACTACAATATATGTACCATATCATACAACCCACACTCACTACAATACATATACCAGATCCTATAACCCTCAATCACTACAATATATATACCAGACCCTTCAACCCACAATCACTACAATATATGTACCAGATCATACAACCCTCAATCACTACAATATATGTACCAGATCATACACTACAACCCTCAATCACTACAATATATGTACCATATCATACAACCAACAATCACTACAATATATGTACCAGATCATACAACCCTCAATCACTACAATATATATACCAGACCCTACAACCCACAATCACTATAATATATATACCAGACCCTACAACCCACAATCACTATAATATATCATAGTAGGCCACCAAATATCTGGACATAGGTCAAAATAGAACATACCAGGCCACTTAATAACTCGATATAGGTCAAAATAGAACATAGCAGGTCACCAAATAACTGGACATAGGTCAAAATAGAACATGCAAAAATGTAGTAGGCCATCAAATAACTGGACATTGGCCAAAAGAGAACATAGCAGGCCAGCAAATAACTGGACATAAGCCTAAATAGAACATAATAAGCCACCAAATAACTGAACATAGGCCGAAAGAGAACATAGCAGGCCACCAAATAACTGGACATAGGTCAAAATAGAACATAGCAGGCCACCAAATAACTGGACATAGGTCAAAATAGAACATAGCAGGCCACCAAATAACTGGACATAGGTCAAAATAGAACATACAAAAATGTAGTAGGCCACCAAATAACTGGACATAAGCCTAAATAGAACATAGCAGGCAACCAAATAACTGGACATAAGCCTAAATAGAACATAGCAGGCCACCAAATAACTGGACATAGGTCAAAATAGAACATACAAAAATGTAGTAGGCCACCAAATAACTGGACATAAGCCTAAATAGAACATAGCAGGCAACCAAATAACTGGACATAAGCCTAAATAGAACATAGCAGGCCACCAAATAACTGGACATAGGTCAAAATAGAACATAACAGGCCACCAAATAACTGGACATAGGTCAAAATAGAACATAGCAGGCCACCAAATAACTGGACATAAGCCTAAATAGAACATAGCAGGCAACCAAATAACTGGACATAAGCCTAAATAGAACATAGCAGGCCACCAAATAACTGGACATAGGTCAAAATAGAACATACAAAAATGTAGTAGGCCACCAAATAACTGGACATAAGCCTAAATAGAACATAGCAGGCAACCAAATAACTGGACATAAGCCTAAATAGAACATAGCAGGCCACCAAATAACTGGACATAGGTCAAAATAGAACATAGCAGGCCACCAAATAACTGGACATAGGTCAAAATAGAACATAGCAGGCCACCAAATAACTGGACATAGGCCGAAAGAGAACATAGCAGGCCACCAAATAACTGGACATAGGTCAAAATAGAACATAGCAGGCCACCAAATAACTGGACATAAGCCTAAATAGAACATAGCAGGCCACTAAATAACTGGACATAGGTCAAAATAGAACATAGCAGGCCACTAAATAACTCGACATAGGTCAAAATAGAACATAGTAGGCCACTAAATAACTGGACATAGGTCAAAAGAAATGTCAAATTTTGGAGTGGGAGGTGCCTATAATTTAATAAACATAGTTTTCAATATTGGATTGGAAAAAAAGTGAAGTATGTATATTTTCTGTGTAATAAACCTTTGGGGCTATAATGTGCAAGGACATCCAAGTCAACTATGGTTCAGTATTGTTCACTGGGTATAGCATCAACACTGACATTAAAGACCCCATCATCGTTAACTGTGATAAGTGCTGGACCTGTGGTGCTCTTGTAGAAGAAATGTTCAGATCTGAATAAAATATTATAAGGAACGAATATTCAAGGTTGACTAAAAGATATTCGGGGTTTAAAATCTGCCACTTCTGAAGAGCACAGAACAACAGTACAATTCTAACACCGATTTACTTATTACTACGATTACCACCGGTTCGTGCTAGGATAACGTGTTAGTTACACTAACGAACCTATCATTATACGTTTATAAGGTATGTGTTGAGACGATTCAGTAGTCCTAAGCACTAACCGGTAGTATTTAGGAAATTCAGAAACAGAATTAAATCATAAAAGTGATAGATGTAGAGGAATTCCGAAGATAAAGGCTATCCCATTAGGACCACAGGCAATTATATTGTTCCCGTTCAATCTAATCAATTTAAAAATAAATAATTCAATATCTGGCGACTGAAGAATACATCTTAGAACAATGAGATGGAATTTAAGGACAATAATGAGATGTTAAATGGTTTCAAAACAATCCACTTTGTAAAGGAGAAATGGCCTCGGATTGTCCGTTATCTTGACTAATCTACTGTCTGAGGTGTTTCTCGTACTTAAAACATGGCACTATTATTTGACTGTGTCCTTGTCCATTAATGAAATAATCTACAGCTATATAAAAAAAAGCTGTTTAAGCAATGTATGGATCTATTGCTAAATGTAGAGATTATAATCTGTCTCTAGGTTGTCAGCCTGATATATTTGATGAAGCTATCAACCCTATTGTTTTATATTGCTGTGACGTTTGGGGTTTCTGTAACTATAGGATAATTGAACATTTGCACCAAAACTTTTGTGAACATATTCTTATTGTTTAAAAGTCTACACCCAATTTTATGATATATGGAGCACTTGGACAGATCTCTTTTGATACTTATGTTAAAGTCTGAATGATTGAATTTTGGGCTAAATTGACAAAACAAATAATCAGAATAAGTTGAGCAACAAACTATTAACAATTCTAACACGATTCGTTTGCAACGCGTGTTTTGATTGGTTGCGGACCGACTTCTAATCTGCGATAGAACCATGACATATCGTGTTAAGCCACGCCCCGTTTCTAATCAAAACAATATGGCGTCAAGTTCGACTCGTAGCGGAATTCAACACTCTGTACCATTTATGATTGATGACCCGTGATATTGTAATCGAAAGTGAAGAAATCGAATAGAATGAATTAACTTAATAAATGTAACAAAAATCGTTAACATCATTCTTACCGTCATTTATTGATTGAAACGTTCATTTCGTCCGTGTGTAAGCATCTAAGGTCAAGTAAAATCCGGAATGAAATGGAACAAGTGCACACAACTTCACATAACGGTTGAGCCTGTAGAAACACATCAACCCTGACTTTGTTAAAATGCACATGTCGTTAAGCATACTGCGTAAATCCAAATATGTCTTTAAATCTTCGGAAATAGGACTTTCACAACAATCCAAATACCCCGCTTCGCTAACATACAGACCGAGCTCTCGCCAGTATGGGCGTGGCCAATTGACCGACTTTGATAGCTTCTCTCTGATTGGTCAATCCGCCACAGTATGACACGTTACGAACGGAGGTCACAGAGTACTGAACAGCGTACTTGTAGCACCGTAAAACAATGTTTCTAAATATATATGCGATAGTAAACGTGTTAGAATGGGGATAGTACGTTGTTTTTCGTGACTATACTGGCGATTAGAACATGAAATTTGGTTTAAACTCTCGACCTATCGGTCTCGAGTTCAAACCAAATTTCATGTTCTAATCGCCAGTATAGCCACTCAAAACAACTTACTATCCCCTAAATATGTCATATTATAATTTCGAAGAATGTAGCTGTTTGAATATATTCAACAGTAAAGAGTTACAAATTTAAAGCAATTTTTGTAAGCAAGCTGGAGAAATGAAATGTTTACTTCCTCAAAAGGTATTGATTATAGAAGTCATAAGACTGAACTTTGTTTAGAGAATTATTTACTAGAATTCCCTCCCAAATTAGCCAAAGTTCACTGTAAATTTAGATACAAAAATACCAATCAAAAAGGTATATGGTCTGACACACCACGTGGAAATAGAATTAGCACTTTATGTGATGTAAGAGAAATAGGCGACCTATCTCATTATTTATTTAACTGTGATCAACATCTTACACTCAATAGTAAACGGAAATATATGTTTAGATATTACCATAAAAGACCAAATACATTAAATTTCATACAGTATTCAATTACGTAACTAAAAGTGAACTTTTTTCGTTGGCTAAATTTATTATTGATATAAATGAGATAATTAATTCTCAATACTGATGTCCATCCTGTTTTTACCATGTGATATTGCAATTCATTTGTTTATGTAACCCTGGTAAATTATAGCCGCAATATACCGCTCGCGTATAGAGATCTCCTCTTTAGCTCGATCGGTTGATCGTATGACTTGTAAATCAAGAGGTCCTGGGTTCGATTCAAATCTTAATTAATCATGCGCTCTGCACTGCACTGTTTACCACTCTAAACTATTGTCATTGTCAGGTAGTAAAAACAACTACCTTTGATGCCTATTCAACGACGAAATTGACTATAATTGGCCTCAGCTACGGCTTCAAGTTATCACTTTTGACACTAGAAAGGTATATGGTTACATAAAAGTCTGTCCACGTATTGCATGGAAATTTCAAAGAAATGCATACAAATGTCTCTATTAACAAATAACTCGGTCTGTTTCCACCTCACTGTGAATTTGGTAGTAGAACTATGAACAGGTCAGACATTAGTGGTGAGGAAATCTTTATAACACAAAACAGTGTGCTGCAGAATATCATAATATTATAATAACAAATTATAATATGGAAAGTGATTAAGTGTTGGATATTTCCATGCCAATGACGATAAAAGTGTACAAAGTAATGATGAGCGCACAGAGAGCTCTACAATTCAGAGTTGATTCACAGTTATTCATTTATCTATGTATTTATGTATAAAACAAGGAGATGGGTGAAGATATATTAAACATATTGAGGCTGCGTCCAAAACCAACTGTGGTGGAATTATAGAAATTTAGAGTCGAATAAAACCAGAGTCTAAAAAACAGTACCAGAAAAGTGTCCGGTACAAGAGGCGGAAACAGTCTCATTACAGATGATTCTTAATCTTCAAAATTAAAAATCGTGACCCGCACATATCCGTGAAATGTTTCGTCGGATTGTTGTGCATTTGTGATACTGATCTTACTTGCTTGCGAAATTTGAAATGAAAGTGGATTAAAAATCTATGAAAATTCCATTCTGAATAGATTTGATGTTTATCAGCTTACTTTTGGTTTAGTCATTGAATTGATATTAAATTATTATTAATCTACAATGTGTTACGATGTAATTTCCTTTTTACTGTCACATTTTACAGGTGGTTGTTCTCTACTTGACATTGTTGATTAGTTCAGAGATTACGTGTAGATTAGTGGGAACTTCAGGTGAACTAATCTACAGGTAACTCATCACTGTAGTCAATAGTCCACATAAAGAACTGGCAACAACAAAATATGACGTCACGGCCATGTTTTAACACAATGAACTGTCTACTACTATTACAGTGAAATATTCATGGAATCTAACCACATTTTTAAGGATATACATAGTAAGTACTGGAATAATGAAAGCTAAATAATAAACAACCTCCAAACCAGTATTTACCAAGAATTAGGGATGTTATCATTACAATCTTCAATCATATCTGGGTCTTGTGAAGAAGATTTTTAAAAATTCAGCTTTTTTGGCTCCCGCCAACAGCCTCACGTGGTCTGTCAGGTAAAACATGTCACCCTTTCATCTATGAATCATCTTTAAAGATATTTTGATTCTACTATATTTGAGTATTTTTTTTTCGAAATTTCAATCAGTTTGACCCCTCTTCGCCCATCATCTCTGGCCGATATGGGAGTAAGGTTATTATCTGCCAATGGAAAGCCTCTGTAAAATATTTCATTGACATTGTTCAGGAGTTTCGGGAAAGAAGTTCAAAATGTAAATTGTTAACGGATGTACGACAACAGACAAATAGTAATTGGAATATATCACTTCCGACTTCGTCTCAAGTGACCTACAAATAGGAATTGGAATATATCACTTCCGACTTCGTCTCAAGTGACCTACAAATAGGAATTGGAATATATCACTTCCGACTTCGTCTCATGTGACCTACAAATAGGAATTTGAATATATCACTTCCGACTTCGTCTCAGGTGACCTACAAATAGGAATTGGAATATATCACTTCCGACTTCGTCTCAGGTGACCTACAAATAGTAATTAAAAATATATATCTTAACAGGCAATATACCAGGGCATTATTCATAGTTTGAAAATCACAAAAGAAAACAATTTCCGTTGTCACTAAACGGAGATGGGGCAGCTAACAGGGTGGACACATGTCGTGTGAGGCTAAACGTTCTTGTGTGAGAGTTATGTACAGTGTGCGGGAGTATCGAAGTCATAGGTTTTCTTCGGAGCTTTAATCATCGTAGTTTCTGCTATACACATCTTTTAGGTTTCTCCGACAAAAATGGCTTCCTCTACTGTGCGACGGAAATGAAGCTTTACCATCAAGGTTTACATGTTCTTTGCCGAGATACGAAACCTATATAATAAACCGTTATACGTTTTACAGGGAAACAAGAGCATTGTCTTTTCACAATGTTAATTGGTTCACGCCCAAAACTTGAGCGGCAGCAAAAGCAAGCATATATTCTTAAAAATATAAATCTTTTTATTGCTTTTTAGCCAGTGAAATACATAGAGGATATTGAATAGTTTTCACTGCAAAATCTTATATTTCCACTGCTCATCGATGCAGTGAAAATATAAGTTTTATTAGTTTAATAAATTTCTCTATTGCATTTTTTGCCAGTGAAATATAGAAATTTATCATATTAATACAATTTATATTTTCACTGCAGCGATGAGCAGTGAAAGTATAAGATTTTGCGGTGAAAATATAAGTTTTTCGTTTATGACCAATCAGAATGAACCTTTGTATTCATCTGATTGAAACTAGCCCGTTTTTCTAACCGAAGCAAAGATAGATATGTTGGTTATTTTGCTGTATTTCGGCAATATTCAGACTAGGTTTTGACAAAAAAAGTACTTGACGTTAGCTATTCATACACAGATTCTCCGATACCTGCAGAAAACGATTAAATTGCGTTGATCAGTCATTTCAAAATGGCGCCGTCAAGGTGACGTGCAATAACGTCACAAAGAGATGACGTTATGAATTATGTTACTGATTCACGCACTTTTTGAAACTATTAATTTTTCGATGTTTTTAATTTTGTTTATAAGTATATGAAATGCAATAAAAAGAGAATTGAATGGTTTCCCGTTTAATATAACATATATTTTATTCCTATGACAGAATATTTCGATATTTTTCAATCGAGCTTCGCACTCGTGAAAATATTGATATTCTGTCATACCCGTGATATATATGTTATATTAAACGGGAAACCATTAAATATCATCTATATAGACATTTGTGTGACATTCACGTATCCTGCTATGTATCTAGTTTTCCCTTTTGTTTCATGTTTATCAATCTAATTCCTAAGTATTTAGAAAACAATTATCAAATGCACTCTGTCGTCAAATGAAACATGTCAGCCTCTAATCACACGTAACGACAAACACTGTACCAGCTTCTGGCACTTAAGGACAGATTATACAATATGATCTACAATCTTTGACATGGAATGAACACCATTGATTTAAGCTTTTTTTTTCGTTTTTTTTAATAAACATTTAGCGGCGATGCGTTGGCGGAGGTGTAACGAGATCTACACAGTAAGATATAGCCAAAAGACATGGCTTCCTTTGAGGTGTGGATGTTAACCTTCAAACAATCCAGTCAGGAGAGTGGAGAGGCGATCAGATATCTCTAACTCCTGGCAGTTAGACGAAACATCTCTATGATACAGTTTAAACTCATTTTGGGCTCTTCTCTTTCTAACTATTGTAACAAAGTAATATATATACCAGATACCAGACCCTTCAACCCACAATCACTACAATATATGTACCAGATCATACACTACAACCCTCAATCACTACAATGTATGTACCAGATCATACACTACAACCCTCAATCACTACAATATATGTACCAGATCCTACAACCCTCAATCACTACAATATATGTACCAGATTCTACAACCCTCAATCACTACAATATATGTACCAGATCCTACAACCCTCAATCACTACAATATATGTACCAGATCCTACAACCCTCAATCACTACAATATATGTACCAGATCCTACAACCCTCAATCACTACAATATATGTATCAGATCCTACACTACAACCCTCAATCACTACAATATATATACCAGATCCTACAACCCTCAATCACTACAATGTATGTACCAGATCCTACAACCCAAAATCACTACAATATATGTACCAGACCCTACACTACAACCCTCAATCACTACAATATATGTACCAGATCCTACAACCCCTCAATCACTACAATATATGTACCAGATCCTACACTACAACCCTCAATCACTACAATATATGTACCAGATCCTACACTACAACCCTCAATCACTACAATGTATGTACCAGATCCTACACTACAACCCTCAATCACTACAATATATGTACCAGATCCTACACTACAACCCTCAATCACTACAATGTATGTACCAGATCCTACAACCCTCAATCACTACACTATATGTACCAGATCCTACAACCCTCAATCACTACAATGTATGTACCAGATCCTACACTACAACCCTCAATCACTACAATATATGTACCAGATCCTACAACCCTCAATCACTACAATATATGTACCAGACCCTACACTACAACCCTCAATCACTACACTGTATGTACCAGATCCTACACTACAACCCTCAATCACTACAATATATGTACCAGATCCTACACTACAACCCTCAATCACTACAATATATGTACCAGATCCTACAACCCTCAATCACTACAATATATGTACCAGATCCTACACTACAACCCTCAATCACTACAATGTATGTACCAGATCCTACACTACAACC